>NC_072796.1:143645463-143993796 GCF_028583425.1 Eublepharis macularius
TCCAAGAGCCAAATGGGGCTTCCAAGTAGGAACTCTGTGAGCTTACATGGCTCACCTGATGTGTTTTCTGCAAGGGGTGCTTGGGTGCCTCACACGCTGCCCGTCCCCCTCCCCTCACGTAAGCTGGGGACTGCACCGGTGCACCTGTAATGTCATCCAGTGGGTCATCCTCTGGCCCATGCTCAGAGCGGGTCTGCTCCATCAGGTTGTAGTAGACAATGCTGTAGGTGACCGTCTCCGGGTCTTGGAAAGCCACGGCCAGTGTCTCACCCAGGCAACACATGTGCCACGCAGGGACAGCACAGGAGAAGCACAGGAGCGGGACCAAGCTCTCCTCAGCATAGGGGAAGACACGCCACATCTTCACTGTCAGATCAGTGCCTGTGCAGGGACAGGGGGCGGAAGGAGTGAGAGGGGAGGGGGGGCATAGAGTCAGGGCAAGTCTTCCAGAGCAGGAGGGAGTCCCTCTCCCTTGCATTGGGTCCTGGAGTGGGGGGGGGAATACTTATTGGCCCCTCAGTGACTCGTCTGTGTGGTGTTCCATGAAAACCAAAACGTGTGAATTTGGGGAAGGTCGGTGGCATTTATTGATCTGCTTGTGCATAATTCTGTTCCTGAGAGTCCTGGGCATTTGGCATTTCTCCTTACAGATGCTGACAGGAACAAAATCCACTTTCTGCCCATGACTTTTCATACCTGCCCCACTCTGTAGCCTCCCCCCACCCGTTAACTTTAGTTTCTAGGCCCACGGGATCCTTCTGTGGGGCAGATGCACTCTTCGGGGTGGAGAGGGGGGAACATGGATTCTTTCACTGTTGTATCTTTTTAGCGGCTGTTGGAACATGTTTCTCACCGGGGGCAGAAAGGGATAATAAATAAATTCCCTCCACCTTGGGCTGCCAGGTCCCCCCCCGTTGGCGGCGGTGGATTCCCCGCTCCCAGCCTCTGCCGCCACTCACCTGGCTGTGGGGCAGGGGGGCCCGGGGAACGTTCCTGAGAGGCAAAAACCCTCCCAGGCCAGCACATAGTGGGTGGGCTCCCACCGGGCCAGTGACATCACTTCCTTAAGCCACATAATTGTGCCCGGCATCAGGCATGCCCCTGTGAAGCATGGGAACATGCCCACCACCAGGCCCAGTGACGACATCATCCCTGGCAGGAGAGAGCAGCTGCTTGTTGCGCATGAGGAAGACACCCCTGTTAAGTGCCGTGCCCCCCCTTCCGCTGGGAGGGTAAGGGGACCTGGCCACCCGACCTCCACCCCACTGGTGCCTGCCTTGCATAAGGACAGGAAGTGCCCCACCGAGCAGAGGGGCGCAGCCATCCCGCCTTCGCCACGGGCTTCCCTGCCCTGCCCCAGCTTCTGCCCCTTCTGCTCGGCCTCCACTGCTGATGCCTCACCCCTGCCCTGGCACTCACCCTCTGGACTATGTCCTTGGTCTCCTCTACTGAAGTCTCTCCCCTCTTCAGGCTTTTCCAGAAGGCTCCGCTTAATCATTCCCCCTTCCACACCCCTCTCTGCTCCAGGCATCTCCTGGGCTTTGAGTGCAGCCATCCTCTTCTCAGAAAGCCCCCTCCCCATCCAGCTGCCCCTCTCCTCCTGGCCTCTGACCTGTCCCTGCTGACCCCTGGCGCCTGGGGAGTGTCAGCATGCACCCTGCACCATCTGCCCACGAGATCCCTGATGCTCTGCTACCCCTGCCCCCCCCCCGCCAAAGATGCTTAAGTTGCCTATGCCATGCTTATGCATAGAAACAAGGAGCTGGGAAGGGTCCGAAGTGCATCTAGTCCAACACCCAGCACTATGCAGGCATTTCGCAGCCCACCACCCCTCCAGTGAGCCCTTCCCAATGCCCAGAGGAAGGCAAAAACCTTCCAGGATCCCTGGCCAATCTGGCTTGGGGGGGACTTCTTCTTGGCCCCAAAGTGACAATTGGCATTACCCTTGGCATTGCCCATAAGAAAGGGCCAGAGAGCAAGGCACCGGCTCACCCCTTCCTGCCCTCCAGCAGTACTTTGGCGGGGTGGGTGGGGGAGGATGAGAGGCCCTTATTCACACACTAACCCAAGTTCCTGGCACACTCTTGATTCCCGTCCCAGCAAGTGGACAGCAGCCTTGCTTCAGGAATGTGCTGAGGCCGGAGGGGGGGAGCAGTGGCCAGCAACATGCCAAGAGAAAGCAGCACGACCCCCACCTGAAGCAGCCTTTGTTGGGGGGAATCCCGCCCCCATGAGCCCCAACAAGGTTTCTTCCAGCGCCAGATATCTGTCGCCTTGGCATTAGGGCCACTGCCAGCCTGACCTGCCAGCCACCCTTAATTCATTTCAGCCGCGCCTCCACCTCCGTCCAGATCCCCCTGTGCTGATGCAGGGGACCCTGCTGTCGCTTGGCCATGTCAGGGCTAGGGGCGCAGCCAGGAGAGCTGTGGCACCTACTCCCTGGGGGCTGCCTGCATTCCTCACACGCCCACGTCCTGGCTTCAAGACCCCTCAGGCCACGGAGTGACTGATGGCACTGGCTGTCCCCTGAGGTCTGGGCATGCAGTGATTTGCCCACCCGGGACTCACCTGCAGAAATGATGCACGTCTGGGAAGGGTACTCAGCCAAGGTCGTGACACGTTGAGGGCAGTGGGCTTCCACCTGGCACTGGATCCGCCCGGAAAACCACTCCACCACGCTGAGGAGCCCATCTTCCTGCCCCATAATTAGCACGTACCTGGCAGGGAGAGAGAGATCTGTGCAGAGGCTGGTCATCGGCAGGAAAGACTACCCCTGTGAGGCGGATGCACGATGGGGCTCCTGCCCCAGGCACAGCCTGCTCAGGATCTCTGCCAGCCTCCAGAGAGGGCAGACATTATAGATCTGGATTGAGCCGAGAGAGGCAGCCAGAAAGCCTGCCCCAAGCATGCAGCTGCTCTATCAGCTGCTGTAGCATAGCGGTTCAGTGGCTGGACTGCAAATCAGCCCTCTGCTGGTTCGAACCCCACTCCTGCCAGGAGCACAGCAGGTGGGCCTGGGGTAAGTCCCTCCTCTCAGCCCCAGCTCCCCAGCTGTATTGTGGGGATGATAACAACAACACTGGCTGCGTTTACTGCTCTGAGTGGGGCACTAATCTGTCCAGAAGGACGGTATAGAAACACACAGTTGTTGTTAACAACAACAACACAAATAGAGGCAGCCCCAGGGCAGAGCTGTGTGTGTGGGGGGGGGGTCATCCTTCGCTGCAATCCCCTCTCCCTGCCAGCAGAGTCCTGAGGTCAGATAAGGCTTTGCCCACCACTATTTCAAATGTGAGCTCTAAGTTAACAGCAGCTCATGCGGGAATAAACACCGTTAGTCTGTAGGGCACCATTAGACTTCTGTTTTGCTTCTCCAGCAAGACCGCAGGACAGTGACTCCAGAGAAGTCCAATCCCAGCCAGCCAAAGACCACCAGGCTCCCACCAGAAGGCTGGCTGTCTTGTTCAAAGTCACGCCTCACCAACGCTGCCACCAGGCAAGCTCTGTGGCCAAGGGCAGAGGCAGCCATTCTACACCTGTCTGGACGAGCAGGGGCCTCCTTCAAAGGCAAACCTTCTCCCTGCCTGGAAGCCTGCTTTTTTGGCCTGGACCCCCGGGGCTGCTACTCAGCTTCTTGCTCTCTCTCCCTCCCCACCACAAAGCCTGGTCCCACCTGTTTTTGTCCTGCATTTTGAGGGGGGGCTTCTGCCAGGACTTCTTGTCGCTTTGGTTCTCTACCACTTCCACCCATGTCGAGTAAGCCTTCTTGGGGTCCACAATGTGGCTGTACAACAGGAGGCAGCAGGGCTGTGACACCCCGCTGGGCCTTGCCGTGCTCTTCTTCACAACCATGGGGTCAGTGGCAGCGTTGACACGCAGCAAGGTGCCACTCTCCATGAGCACAAAGAGGGTCTCCCGGGGCAAGCAGTAGGCCACATCCAGGACTTGGAATGATGGGTCCAGGGAAAGTATGGCAAGGACCGTACCAGTGAGAGCATCCAACACCCTCACAGAGGAATCCTGGCACACACAGAGGATGCGGACAGGGAAGTTGGCAACGGCCTTCAGGTTGATGTAGCTGAGGTGCTTGGCAGGAGACCCCAAAGGCGTGTAGAACGAGTACAACTGGTTGATCTTCCACAGGGTGAGGGAAGTGCCGGAGATGGAGATGACGCGAGACGTGGTCTGTGTCTCCAGGGCCTCCACAGGCTCCAAGACGTGGACCTGATCCACCTGGTCGACCGTGTCAAGGTTCCACGTGCGAATGGTTCCATCTTGGGAGGCTGAGAAGATGAGTGGCCTCTGAGGGTAGATCGCCAAGGCAATGACGGGACCTGGTGGCACAAGGCGGGGCGGTCGGTGTGGGGTGACAGAGACCACACCCAAGTAGCATGGCGGGGGGGGGGCAGAGGCCAAAGGCAGCCACCCTGGAGGAAGCTACTCCAGAGAGAGCAGGTGTGTGTCTCTCTCCAACTTGAGTTTATTGTTTCTCTCTCTGTTTTGCCATTCAAAGCAGCTGCAGGGAGGAGAAGAGTCTCCATCTGGTGCTGCTGGGGCTCTTCCTTCTGGGCCAGATACAAATTCAATGGGTGCAGCTTCCCCCATCTGATATTTCCTCATGGGGAAGAGCCATGAGCCAGCTGAGTTCCTGCTGGTCCTGCAGCCACTGTCTTAGGGCCGAACCAGAGGTCTGCTTTTTTCAGGAGAGGTACTGTGCAGCCACACAGCAGCTGCACGGAATGGCTGTTGAAAATAAAGCAGAATTCTAAACAACAACCAGGGAATCACCCTAAGAACCCATATACACTACCAGGTGTATCTATTCACATTTAGTAGTTAAAGTGCAAGTACTCATACATATTACAATATGTATTTATCAATATGTCTCCTTTAAATAAAATGGTGAACTTATAACTACACAGTATATAAATGGTAATTAATCAGTGGGGCGGCACACGCTTTGAAAATACGGAATAGATAGTATTAATGAAGATAGTATTAATTAGGAGGACCAGTAGTCCGTGATTGTGAGTATAGCAATGTTTGATTGAATTGTAATTGAAAATACATGCAATTTATGCTCTCAAATGTGAGAGTAGTATTGAATGCTATTGAATATTATGACAAAAATCAGTGAAAACAAGTAGGTTTTTTCTTTGTGGATGCTGAAAAAGCGTTTGATAATTTGAACTGGGATTTTATGTTTGCAACGATGGAAAAAATGCAGATGGGAGAGAAATTTATACAAGCAATAAAATAAATTTATAAAAACCAAACTGCTAATATAATTGTTAACTCTGAGACAACAAAAAAATTGGAAATAAGGAAAGGAACAAGACAAGGATGTCCACTATCCCCACTATTGTTTGTAATGGTATTGGAAGTTCTGCTTAGACAAATACGAGAAGATGAGATGAGATGAGATGACTGAGGACAAGAGGGTTTTCATATAAAATTAGAGCGTTTGCAGATGATGTGATGGTTATCGTAGAAGACCCTATTCAAAACATGCCAAGATTAATGGAATGAATAAAAGAGTTTGGAGATTTAGCAGGATTTTATATAAATAAATAAAAATCCAAAATATTGAGTAAAAATATGACCAAACAACAGCAGCAAGAATTGATGGAGAATATAGAATGTGAAGTAGTTCATAAAGTTATATATTTAGGTATAGAGTTGACAGCTAAAAATATTGATTTGATAAAGAACAATTATGATAAGCTATGGCAACAAATAGACAAGGACATGGTGAAATGGAATAAGATGAATTTGTCATGGTTAGGGCGTATTGCCGTGATCAAGATGAATGTACTTCCAAGGATAATGTTTTTACTACAAACAATACCAAGTGGGGTTAAAGACAGTAAGCAATTTGAAAAATGGCAAAGAAAGATTTTGAAATTTGTTTGGGCGGGGAAAAAACCTAGAGTGAAAATGAAGGTACTATATGATGCTAGAGAAAGAGGTGGACTGCAGTTACCGAACTTAAAAATATACCATGTAGCTATATGCTTGGTCTGGTTGAAGGAATGGATGGTGTTGAAAAATCATAAACTCTTGCCTTTAGAAGGATATAACAAACTTTTTGGATGGCATGCATATTTATGGTATGACAAGGTGAAAGCAGACAGTATGTTTTTACATCACTATGTAAGACGAAGAAATGGACAAGTTAAAGAGAAAATTGAAAGAACAAGATACTTTGGAGTATGTTTTGAGTTGGAAGAAACTCAAGGATTATGTGGAAAAAAAGTGGGACATGAAGGGTAAAAGGTGGTCTTTGGATAGCTGTTAAGAGGGGAGGATAGATCTTTACTTGATATTAGAGATTGAATTACGATAATACAGAGTTAAGAGTGATATAGTATATTTTATAGTAAAGTTGGAATTTATATAAGAGATGTATTTTAAATTTAGTAGACATAGATATGTTATATTATATTATATATTAGTATATTATATTATATATTAGTATGTGGATACGTTATAATAGATAATAGGTTATTATACTATATATCATGGCATAGAAACAGAAGTTAATATAGTAGGAGATAGGGATGTAGTATATATAAGGGGAATGGAAAACTGTTGGAAGTCAACTGAAAAAGGGGGGGGAATGGGTGGGAATATTATAATGTGATGGATATTGAAGTTGTGTATTATGATTGGTGTATATTGACCCATCCAATAAAAATTTTCATATGAAAAGAAAATACATGCAATTTATGGATATAATTTTACAGCAGGAAAATTGGCCAGGACGAAGAAACATCGAAACAAGCGAATCAAATAGCTGGCAGGCTCGTTGCCAACTGCCTGGAGTTTTTCGGCTCTTTGAAGCCTTGCTGCTCCCCAGAATCTTCAGGCTGAGAGACGTCTGCTGCTCTTATACAATTTCTACGGAATTTATTTTGATCCTTGTGGACTTATATGGGACGCTCCGATATATTGATAAATTGGGAGTATCATACTGGACTGAGTATTTGAAAGTAATTGACTGACTCCAGAGGAATTAATGAGTTGTGTAATTATTGTGTAATATTGTAATATGTATGAGTACTCGCACTTTAACTACTAAAATGTGAATAGATACACCTGGTAGTGTATGTGGGTTCTTAGGGTGATTCCCTGGTTGTTGTTTAGAATTGTGTTTGGAACCCCTCCTTTTTGTGGTTAAATTAGAAAATAAAGCAGAGCCTGGTTGAGCTTGGAAGATGGCTGTGTGGGTGGGGGGGGGAATGCCTGCTGCCCCCCTCAGCCCCCCCTCCCACATCAACAGCTGAGGGGGACTGTTTTTGCTGCTTTGAGTGCACAGAATACTCCACGTGGAGCAGCAAAAACTGGGGAGGGGGGACAGCCAGGGCTGTGCTGGTGCGGGGAATGGCCTGGGAGTAGGCAGGAGCCCTTCCTAGGCCACATGCCAAACCCCAGCGGGTTCTCCTTCATTTTTTAAACAGCCATTTCCCACAGCTGCAGTGTGTCTGCCAGGAACCTAAGCTGGCTCCAGGGAAAAGCGAACATCTAGTCTGGCCCTTGGGCAAGGGGAGTCAAGAAGACTGCCTTCGGCTATAGGCAAGTGGCTCGTAGCAGTTTTCCTGCAGGCTCCCATGGATCTCACTCACCTGAGCATTGGGGTCCTGAGACCAGAAAAGGGCATGCCTGGAAAGAGGGAGAGCTTCGCTGCCAGAGGCTGCTGGGGTATGTTAAGATTGGGGTGGGGCTGCTGTCCCCCTCCCTGTAGCAGGCTGCTCTTCCCCCTCCCTGTAGCAGGGTGGGAGGTGGGGGAGCACAGACTCACCCGTGTGCCCTACAAAGACCGTCCGGATGTGCCAGCTCTGGTCCCACACCTTGATGGTCGTGTCCCGGGAGGCCGTCACGGGGCTGCCCACCACTTCACAGTAGGCAATGTCTGTGATTATCCTGGGAGAAAAGCAGAGAACTCACACCACCTGTCCAGAGTACGAGACCCAAAAGGGAGGCCGGCCTTCTGGTCAGGGGAGGGCAGAACCAGCGGTTAAAATCCCAACCCGAGCAGAACAACCCTGGACACAGAGTGGCCACCAGTGCCCCCAACTAGTCCTAGCACGAGGCTAAGGAAGAGATGCCTGTGGCCTTCCAGACATGACCCAGGAGTCAGTAATGCTGAGCCTCCCACAAAAGAGCTGCAAAGGCAGCTGGGCCAATCTGGCCGATGCGCTGTTACAGGTTGAAGTCATGAACCAAAGAAACACCACGCAGTGTGGCAGCATAAGCTTTCGAGAACCACAGCTCTCTTCGTCAGATGTATGGCCAGAGGTATATAGGTGGGGGGGAGAGGGTGCAGGGAGTGAGGGCCATGTAGATGCAAATCAGTTGCAAAAGTTATGAAAGAGGCGGGGTGGAGTTTTTCACCTGGTTTGTACCTACACGGCCCTCACGCCCTGCATCCTCTCCCCCCTCCCCTCCCCACCTAGATATCTCTGGCCAATTTCTTCATACCCTCCACGCATCTGACGAAGAGAGCTGTGGTTCTCGAAAGCTTATGCTACAAGAAAGTTGGCTAGTCTTAAAAGTGCTACTGGACTCTTTACCATTTTGTAACTCCTCTGGATCTAGGACCACACAGCATGAAGACTCCACTTTTGCGGGCTCTGCGTTGGCATTGTACTGGGAGTCCCCCCAACACCCTGATGCCAGCGAACACCCATCTTTTAAAGCCAATTTCCTCCCACCGGCACTTGGGAGGCCGGCAGGCAATGGAGCAGGGGCGGGGGGCAGTGGGTCTCCTGCTGCCACCCTGGCCGAGACCTTGGGAGCCCCCTGTCCATGATGCACCCTGAGCCTCTTCCGAGGCCCGGGGGGATCGTACCTGCTGTGAAGCTTTGTCTCGAAGGCGATCAGGGCCCCGCTGGAGATATCAACAGCCGCAGCCCCAGTGTCACACGAGGCAAAGCAGCGCTGGGGCTCAGCCCCGCTGGCATCCAAGGCCAGGTGGCTGAAGAGGTTGCTGGGCCCCAGGCCCTCACTGATAGTGAATCGGCACTGCAGGCTTCGGCATCCGTAGCGGAAGGCCCAGATGGTCAAGTTGCCGTCGCCAGCTGTCACAATCCGGTTGAGCAGCTCGCTGTAAATGCTGCAGCGGATGGGCAGAGCGGACTGGACCTCAGAGAGCACCTTGCAGCTGGAGTCCAGCACCTGGAGGCCGTCCTTGTCCCACGCCACAAAGCGGTCGGCCTGAGAGGCGTAGAGCAGCCCTCTCATGGCCAGCGGGGCTCCCCTGCTGCTCAAGTAGGACCCGTCCTCTCTGTAGAAGTGCAGGCTGTCCGCTGCGTCGAGCACCACAAAGACCTTCTTGAGGCAATTGTGTGTGACGTGGCGCACAGGGCTGAGAAGGGTGATATGGCACAGGTGCTGCAGGCCGTGGCTCAGGTAGGACACCTTCACCTCCTCGCTCTTTATCTGCAAAGAGGGGGAAGAAAGGGCCCTGGCGCCCCGATGAGGACATACGGCTCAAGGGAGTCCTCCTCCCTGACGCAGCACCATCAGGGGCTCCAAGACTTTTAACCGCTGCTTGCAGCCGTCACCCGGGGACCTGGCAGGATGCGCTCAGGTGCCTGACTCTGTGCCCCTGCGGTAGCTTAAGAGAGGATGCCCTTTTCCTGCTCTCTAGTGCCACCCTTTGGTATAGGCCAAAAGTAGTACTGCAGCTGCCAGCTCAGGGGCGGTCGAGTGACTCGAGGCTCCCCAGCAGGTTGCGTCTGCTCCTAGACCCCTCCTGACCTTTGTGCGGCCTCCTTGGTCTGGGGGACGCTTTTATGGGGATACAGACTGAGCTCTGCTGACCTGGTTTTCTGGCCAGAATTCTCCTCTTGCGAGCATCTGTGGGAGCATCCCCTTTCATTGCCCCGCCCCGCCTCGCCCCCTTTGGAAAAGTGGAGAGGAGCACGGGACTGAGGCACGAGGGCTAGTTCTGTGGGCAGCGTTCAGCATGCCCGGCACGGAGCCCAGACAGGAGGGGGCTGAGCCCGACCCTTGAACAGACGCTATCACCATCATGAGCCACGATCCACCCTGGGTGTGCACCTGGTCCTTCTCTCTGCCTTCTTCAGCTCCCTGCCCACCTCTCTTTTTGTCCTGTAACTGGGGACAGACTCTTTCCCCAAAGTGAACTTTTGACTGGCCTGAGACTGCCCGTGTCTGAGAGATGCTTAACCCACAGTCCTACGTCCCCCCTTTGCTTTGACTTCCTTGCTGCCCGGCCTCCTACATTGGACCTCAGGGGCAGAAGTAACTCGACGCTCTTTCTCCCTTTGCCTTCCTCCTTCCGAAGATCCTCTGCCCAAGAGGGAGACCTTGCTAAAAAAATCTGGTTCTTGACACCAATCCATTGGACATCCAGAAAGTTTCCTCCTCTGTTTGGGAGTGTTATGTGACTTGCTTTTTAAAAACCTCTGCTGTCAGCAACCATGTCCGGAACGGAGCAACTGCGGGGGGGGGGGGGCACACCTCTGGAATGCAGCCCCCAGAGGCCAACCAAAGTCCCCTAAAGGTCTGCCATCCTAACAGCCTGAGATTACAGTCCCCAAGCCCCACATACCAGAGGAGCCACAGAGCACCATGAGGGTGCAAGCCCCATCGCTTTCAGAGATGCTCCCTGGCCTTGGAGGCTGGCGTTTAGCGGGGTCTTTCTGGCCCTGCTCCCCTAACTCAGTGTGCCAGCTGGTGCTACCTTCCCCAGGAGTCAGTCTCAGAGCTTCTGGGGTGCTGGAGCAACAACTGAGTAGGCTCCCAGCCATGACTGCCAATTGGCAGCCAAGCATCTATTGGTTATGGAGGGCCTCCTGGGCCCGGGGCGTGCATGTGTGCTGGAGGAGCCCCTCCTGGGCCCTGGATGAACTTCACTGGATGCCCTCGAGTTATATTATGGGAGACCGAGAAAAAGTTATCTCTGCTCACTCTTTCTACCCCATACTTAGTATTATAAGCCTCTACCATATCCGCCCCCCCCCCCGCCCCAGTCTTCTCTTTTCTAAACTGAGATGTCCTGGACCCTTCAGCCTTTCCTCCAGCAAAGGCGCTCCACGCCCTTCACCACCTTGGTTGCTCTCTTCTGCAATTTTTCCAGCTCTGCAATGTCCTTACTGAGATATGGTAACCAGAGCTGCCCACAGTATTCCAAATGACGCCGCACCTTAGACATACAGAGGGCATTCAAGTACTGACCATTTCACTTTCAATCCCATATTTGAAAATAAAGACGTGCTTCTTTGCTGCTCCTTCTGGGAGACCAGCTATCTTCAGTGCGGAACTATTTTGCCACTTTCCAAAGGGTGTGATCTTATCTCCCTCGTCATTCAGCCTCTATGTAAACCCTACAGTTGGGCTAAATTAACAGCTGCCCATACATGCATTCTCTGTGGTGGCCCCCCACCTTGTGAAATAGCCTGCCTGAGAAAGTCAGGGCTTAGGAAAGCTCCCACTCTTTGGGCTGTTTGCAAGCTATGCAAAACTATGCAAAACAGAAAGGTTTTTCACTCAGGAAATAGGGCCATGCTCTAAGAAATGGCTCAAAGAGGTCCTTTGGCAAAGAGACACTATTTTTATTTAATTTATTTATGTCATTTATAGTCTGCCTTTCTCACTGAGACTCAAGGTGGATTACACAGTGTGAGATTAGTACAAGCAGTATCAAGTATATTTCAATACAGTATCAAGGACATTTCATAAACAATACCATAGGGTAAATAGATACAAGTTTAAAAGACATATTAGCAAGAATCCAAGACAGAGTAGAAAAAATACTGAAGCAGAACATAATAGATTCTGGGATTAACAGACAACATGAAGCACTGGTGGTACATAGGAGTACATATTTAAAGCAGCAGATAATACCTAAGGCAATATAGTGATGAAGTCTATGGTCCCCAACTCATTAGCGAAGCATCTGAGACCCCCCTCCCTACAATACAGCCCTCCCATTTGAGTAAAAAGCCTTTTTGAATAGTTTGGTTTTGCATCGTTTACGGAAAGCCAGGAGAGTGGGGGCTCTTCTGACTTCCTCAGGCAGGTCGTTCCACAGGACAGGGGCCACCACAGAGAAAGCCCCCTTGCACGGGCTGCTGCAGACTTCACCTGTGTGCAGCGGGGCACCTGCGGAGACCTGTAGTTTCCATGTCATGTTTAATTACTTATGCTTTGTCTCAGCAATATTTCATCTCTACATGCTGGTTTTCAAACCGAAGTTTGTTTTTAAATGTATGCAACTCATATCCTATTGCATTGTACATTGAATGTTGTAGCTGCTGATCATATTGATTAACACTGCTTAATCCACCTTGAATCTCAGTGAGAAAAATGGATGGATGGATGGATGGATGGACGGACGGACAGGCAGACGGAATGAATTTAGGCAAAATCGATGTATTGTCAAAGGCTTTCACAGCCGGAGAACGATGGTTGTTGTGGATTTTCCGGGCTGTATAGCCGTGGTCTTGGCATTGTAGTTCCTGACGTTTCGTCAGCAGCTGTGACTGGCATCTTCAGAGGTGTAGCACCAAAAGAGACCCCCTCACCTCTGCAGGAGTATACCGCATACCCTGCAGCTGTGGACAAGTTTACATCGGGACCACACAGCGTAGCATCCAGACAAGAATAAAAGAACATGAAAGACACTGCAGACTTGGCCATCCAGAAAAATCAGCAGTGGCTGAACATAGCCTAACTCAAACAGGACACAGTATCCTATTCCAGGACACTAAAATACTGGACAACACTTTCAACTACTTTGTCAGATTGCACAGGGAAGCCATTGAAATTCATAAGCATAAGCACAATTTCAACAGGAAAGAAGAGACCTTAAGAATGAATAGAGCATGGTTTCCAGTCCTGAAAAACATCAGGCTATCAAAATACTCTATACCCAACAATAGCCCTGCAGAGAAGATTAGCATATCAAGCACCAATCCATATGCAAAACACCAGGCTATCAAAATACTCTATACCCAACAATAGCCCTGCAGAGAAGATTAGCATATCAAGCACCAATCCATATGCAAAAGAACCTCCTCAGGATACAGTGAAGCCTCCCTCCATTAGCATTCCACACCCTGGGAAACTCTTACAGGATGACTCAGCCCAAACCCACCTTCCTGAGTAGATATAAATTACCTGCCAACTTCTTTTCCACACTGTGACACTGAGAAATCTCTTTGTTTTGGTGCGACACCTCTGAAGATGCCAGTCACAGCTGCTGGCGAAATGTCAGGAACTACAATGCCATGACCACGGCAATACAGCTCAGAAAATCCACAACAACCATTAGGCAAAATCATTCATAGCTTTTGAATTGGATGTCATCAAAATGTGGGTGACGTCGTCCCACTCCGTGTCTTGCCCTCCAAATCCTCTGGTGATGCCACAGAGGCCTTAAGACGCTGCCTGGCAGCCGCAATCAAATGGCTGAAAACAGCTGAACAAACGGAAGCTGAACCCAGAAGCAAAGATGACGGGGAAGGCAGAGATCTTGAAGGGCGTTGTGCTCCCCACATCTGATGGGGCGCATTTGAACCTTGCAGACTCTATTAAGAGCCTGGTGTAGGTATACTTGATCTTGTCAGGTCCAGTATATATCTAAACTGTACTGACTCCATTTTCTAATGCTTCTAGTGTTTAAGTGCTTTCTCCCCAGGTGCACCGGTTCCCAGGCAGCATTCCCACCAGAGGAGATTGTTGTGTCTAACACCGTTCCACCAAGCATTGGCCTTGAAGGAGAGCAGCTTCCCAGGACTGAAAGATGTTGTTTTGAGAACTGTGGGGGGAGGCTGTTCCAGATGGGTATTGTTACTCTGTATCCTATGCTTGCTCTTCATTGGTAACAATGATCATGTACCATCCTGAGTCTCCTATTCAGGACAGTGGACTATAATGGACCTTTTCTGCAATAAAACTTCTTTTGCCAGACACTGGACTTATTCTTGCTTCTAAAAGGGAACCTTGCAGAGAGTGCCTTATCTAGCCACAGTCTGACATTTTGTTACCAATCATGCCTGAGTCGGGCCCAGCGGAATCCAAGGTAGTCCCGGACAGGGATCCTTTGTTTGATCCGTATGCGTCCCCCGACAGTCAAACAGTGCAACCCCAAGAATCGCAGGTGCCAGCCAGGGCTAGTGCTTCGACGCCTACACCGCCTCTCATCGACCTCAGCAGTGAGGGGACAAGGCCGAGGGCTACAGCTCTTCCCTTGCTCTCGCTACCCACCCCGTCGGAGTGGGGAGCCCGACCCCGAGAAACACGGGAGCGCCGGGCCGGAGGGCTACATCCAAGAGTTTCGATGGACGGGCGCCGAAGCCTAGAGACGGTCCCTGAGCTGGACAGCAGCCAACTGTGGCTGTTTTGGAACCGGACGACCGAACGGACGGACGGGAATACATCTCACCGCGGCGCCCTGAGTTGGGATTATTCGGAACTTGCCCCGTGGAAAGAGCCAACGGAAGTTCCTGAGCAAAGTTGGGTGCAAATACAAAGCCGTACCCATGCTGTAGACTCCGGCATCTCGGCCGTGACGGGCCTAGCCAAAGGAATTCTAGCAGCGAGATCGCGAGTCGATCAAGGCGATCCTCCGCCCTGGGGGCCGTTTTCCCCGGTGAGTACAACTGAGGGAGGTTCCGTGATGGGGCAACCGGATCCTAGCCGAATGCAACAGTTGGAAGCCAGACTGATCGATATGGAGGAAAGTTTGGCTCATGCCATTCACCTAATCTCGTCAATGGGGGCAGGAGAGAGAATCTCGCCTGAAGAAATGGCGATACAAATTGCCACCCTTCAAAGTGTCATGTCCTATCCAGTGGAGGGCGACCCGCAGCAGCCGCTACCTTCGGGAGAGGAGGAAACCTACCCTGAAGAACCGGGAGAATCGCCCGCGGAACACCCTGGACTAAACGAAACTCCGCCGAGCGGGGATACTCCAGCTGAGGTGCCCGGAGAGACTCCAACGGAACCCCCTAAATTGGACGGGGATCCGTCTCCCGAGGAGACTCCAGCGGAGGAGCCAAGAGAAGGAGAGGGACCAACCCGTCCAACCGAGACGACAGTGATACACCCTCCCGCTTCTCCAACAACAGTTCGGCCGGGTCAGACGGAAGAACTCCCGGCCCCTTCTGAGGAGGAATTACCGCAACGACCGCTAGAAGTGGTTCCTATTCAGCAAACCTCGGGGGAAGTTCTACCTGCGCCACAAGACCAGCCTGTGCGTCCCAGAGACACGACGCCAAGAGGGGCAAGCCCGCGCGGCCCACCACCCATTAAGCCTTCGCCGCTGCGGCCCCTTCCGCTTCGACCACAACTAACCCCGCCGCTGCAGCCGATACGTTTGCCACTGGAGCAGCCCGTAAGACCACCTCCGAACCAACCGATGGGGCCTACACCACTACGACCCCACCAACCCACCCCTCAGCGGCCGATCATTACTCCGCCGCACCGGCCTCAACTGCAAACACCTCAACCGCTACGGCCAGCACCTCCTGCATTGCCACCAGCCAGACCGAGATTGCAGCCGCCTGCCCGACCCAGACTGCCGCCACCAGCCCAGCCGAGAGCACCACCACCAGCCCAGCCGAGAGCACCACCACCAGCCCAGCCGAGAGCACCACCGCCAGCCCAGCCGAGGCCGCTACCCCCGGCTCAACCGGTGATGCCGCCGCCAGCGCAACCAGCACCGCTAGCACAACCGGGTCCCCCCATACCTCAAGTGCCATTGATGCTTCCGGCGGACTTCTACCCAGCACCGGCTCCGAGGCAAGACCTCCCAATGGGTTGGGTGAAACTGGAAGCCACTTTTGATGGGGATCCCTCCAAACTGGGCTTTTTTCTAGTGCAAGTTGTGCAATTCTTCAACCGGTGGGGACACCTCTTCGGCAGCGAGGCCAGCCAAATTGAACATCTCGGCTCCCGCTTACAAGGGAAAGCAGCGGACTGGTACGTAGGACTATATAATATCGGGGCCCCAGAACTCGATACTCTCCAGGGGTTGGTAGATGCTATTAGAGCACAATATGAAGACCCCTTAGAGGAAACCAGGGCCCGAACAGAATTGCAGGCCATTAAACAGGGCAGCATGTCAGCGAGAGACTATATCACGAAATTCCGACAATTGGCTGCCAAATGCCCTAGGTGTGAGGAGTCCACCAAAATCATCCTGTTCAAGCAAGGACTAAACCCGAGACTTTTGGACAGAGCTCTCATGCAGGACAATCCCCCTACCTTGTTGGGTTGGATCCAACTTGCATGCGAAGTTGAGAATCGCATTTTGGAAGTCCGTTTGGTTGAACAACAACAACAAACGGGACAAAGAAGACCCTTGACTTTGCAGAAGGGAGGACGGGGAGCTGGGTACGCCACCCGTGGAGCGAGAGATGCTAGATGGCAACAAGGGCTGTGTTTGCAATGCGGACAAGCCGGTCACTTTGCAGCACAATGCCCCTACCGGCCTGTGCAAAGACCTCCGCTTCAACTAAGGCGCCCAACCCTTGCTCCATTTCCTACTCTCCAACGCCCGATTCCCGCACCTCGAGCGAACAGAGGCCGCGGCGCTTCCCAAAGGCCCGCCTCAGAGAGGGGACTAGAAGCGGAAGAAGTTATGGAATACGACCCCGCTTCCCCAAACGCAGAAGTCAATCCAGAGAGCCCCCAGTCGGGAAACGAGATGGATCTGTCATAAAAGGGCCCAAACGACAGATCCGCCCCAAGCCCGTTCCTGCACCGAACCGGCCACCTGGGTCCATTTTATTCATGCCCGTGACTCTGATCAACCCAGAGAGAAAAATGCACATTCGGGTGCAAGCTCTAATCGACTCGGGCTGCTCAAGAGACATCATAGCCCCTGCTCTAGTTAATGGACTGGTTTTACCAACTCGGGATTTACAAAATCCAGTAATCTTTGAACAAATGGATGGTACCAACATGAATCCGGTTACAACTGAAACCATCCCGGTGATCACAGGCATGGGACAACATTGGGAGAAGAGGTCCTTTGTCATCAGCTCTACTGCCAATTACCCGTTAATCCTAGGCAGCAAATGGCTATGTGATCACAACCCCTACATAGACTGGGCACAGGGATGCATTACCTTCAGTCACGCCAACTGTGAAAATCACCGTTGGAATCAAAACTGGGGCGAAGACCCTACTCAGAAAGAAAAGGCCCTCCCTACCCAAGAAGAAGTCAACCAAATACCCGAACCTTACTGGCCTTTTCTAAACGCTTTCTCGGAGGAGGAAGCGGACACTCTACCCCCGCATCGACGAACGGACTGTGCGGTGGAAATTTTACCAGGAGCCTCGCTACCCAAAGGGAGACTCTACCCCATGAGTCTCCATGAACGCGAAGAGCTCCGGAAATTCATCGACACCAACCTTCAATGTGGGTTCATCCGCCCAGCCTCTAGCCCCCACGCCGCTCCGGTCCTCTTCGTAAAAAAGAAGGATGGGGGACTCAGACTCTGCACGGATTTCCGAGGACTGAACGCAGTGTCCACCAACAACGCCTATCCTCTACCGCTCATCCGAGACCTTCTCAACGTCGTGGCCCAAGGTAAGATCTTTACGAAATTAGATCTAAAAGATGCCTACTTCCACGTTCGTATCAAGGCAGGGGATGAGTGGAAAACCGCGTTTAATACGCCCCTCGGACAATATGAATACTTAGTTATGCCCTTTGGATTGACGGGAGCCCCATCTGTATTCATGTCCATGATAAACGAAGTTCTACACGAATTTCTGTACAAAGGGGTGGTGGTGTACCTTGATGATGTTTTAATTTATTCGGACACCGAGGAAGAACATGTTCAAATGGTACAAAAGGTCCTAGCCACCTTGATGAGGAATAAACTGCCCATCAAATTGTCCAAATGTGAATTCCATAAAACAGAACTCACTTACCTTGGGTATTGTATCTCCCAAGAGGGTCTGAAAATGGATCCAGCCAAAATACAGGCGATACAAGATTGGCAAACGCCCACCACCCGCAAAGAACTGCAATCCTTCCTGGGTTTTGCCAACTTTTATAGAGACTTCATAGCAAATTTCGCCCAAATCACGCTCCCCTTAACAGAACTGCTGAAAACCAAAGATAAAGGGGACCAAGCTAAGAAACCCTCTTCCAAATTACAATGGACCCCCGATTGCCAAACGGCTTTCGACTGCCTAAAAGAACAATTTGTAACAGAACCCATCCTCTCCCACCCCAACGAACAATCCCCCTTCATAGTACAGGTCGACGCCAGCAATACGGCGATAGGGGGGGTTTTGCTACAGAAGGGGGAGGATGGGAAATTGCGTCCTTGTGCGTTCTTGTCTAGAAAATTTTCTGCAGCGGAAAGGAATTGGAATGTGTGGGAGAAGGAGGCCTTTGCAGTAAAAGCAGCTCTTACTAACTGGAGACATTGGCTGGAGGGGGCGCGATACCCTTTTGAGGTCTGGACAGACCATAAAAATTTGGAGGCCCTCCGGAGCCCACGCAGACTGAATGCCAAGCAATTGCGGTGGGCGGAATTCTTTTCGAAATTCAACTTCACTCTAAATTATCTCCCGGGCAAAACTAACTTTCTGGCGGACGCCCTATCGCGCATGCCCCAACATAAGAGCAAACGGGCGGAGACGGTCGACACGGTCTTCTCGCCTAAGCAACTTGGGGGCGTGGTGACTACTCGCAGCCGCGCCAAACAGCCCCTCCCAGCCAACCAGGAATGGAAATCGAAACTTAAAGCTGAAATAGAGAAGGAGGGGGATAGAGCTCCGCGGAGCAAACTGACCCAATCCCCACAAGGGGATTGGTTGGCCGGGGGCAAGTTGTATGTCCCAGACAGCCTCCGACTGGAAATTTTGCAGCGCTGTCATGATGCTCCCACTGCTGGACATTATGGGTATCTAAAAACTTTGCATCTCGTCCAAAGACAATTCTGGTGGCCGGGCATGCGCAAAGACATTTCCCAATACGTTAGTTCCTGTCCTGTTTGCCTCAGCGCCAAAACCAGGAAAGGGAAGCCTCCGGGTCTCCTGCAACCATTGGAAACACCAAACAGACCCTGGGAAGTAATATCCATGGATTTTATTACTGATCTACCTATCTCAAAAGGACATAATTGTATTTTAGTGGTGGTAGATCTGTTCTCCAAACAAGCACATTTTATCCCCTGTACTGCTATACCCTCCGCGCGAAAGCTAGCGGATCTGTTTTTAAAACACATCGTGAAATTACATTCTTTTCCGTCCAAGGTGATTTCGGATCGCGGCGGACAGTTCGTTGCCAACTTCTGGCGGGAGCTTTTGAAAATGTTGAATATTGAACAAGGCATCAGTTCAAGCCACCACCCACAAACCGACGGACAATCCGAAAAGACTAACCAAATTTTAGAACAATTTCTTCGTTGCTACATTAATTTTCAACAAGATAATTGGGTGGACCTTCTCCCCCTAGCCGAATTCTCCTATAACAACAGTGTACACGCTTCAACGGGAGAGGCTCCATTCAAAATCGTGTACGGGACTCACTTCGATCCCTTCCCGTTAGACGCACCCCCTCTCCATTCCTCTAAACTGCCAGATGTATCTTCATGGTGGGGGGAGGCGGCGCAGCAATGGACTCTTATTAAGAAACACCTTGAAAAAGCCAAACTGGATTACAAAAAATACGCAGATCGCCATCGTGTGGCCGAATGGGAATTACAACCTGGAGATCATGTGTATATTTCCACAAAGAACCTAAAGCTAGCTCAAACCAGCCGCAAACTCGCTCTAAAATTCCTGGGACCTTTTCCTGTGCGCAAAATAATAAATAAGGTAACTGTTGCTGTAACTTTGCCTAAAAACCTGCGCCATGTGCATGATACGTTCCACGTCAGCCTTCTAAAAAGAGCTCCCACCGACAACAAATGGCACATCAAAGCTCCACCCATTCCCACTTTGATTGACGACCAAATACACTATGAGGTACAACAAATCTTGGACTCTAAGCTCAAGCGAAACCAGCTTTTTTACCTCATTCGCTGGAAGGACTTTGATTCTGGTTACGATGAATGGGTGAACTCTGCACATGTTCATGCTCCTAGATTAACCAAAGCTTTTCATACCCGCTATCCATATAAGCCTGGGGGGGATCTATTTTAAGGGGGGCAGAATGTCAGGTCCAGTATATATCTAAACTGTACTGACTCCATTTTCTAATGCTTCTAGTGTTTAAGTGCTTTCTCCCCAGGTGCACCGGTTCCCAGGCAGCATTCCCACCAGAGGAGATTGTTGTGTCTAACACCGTTCCACCAAGCATTGGCCTTGAAGGAGAGCAGCTTCCCAGGACTGAAAGATGTTGTTTTGAGAACTGTGGGGGGAGGCTGTTCCAGATGGGTATTGTTACTCTGTATCCTATGCTTGCTCTTCATTGGTAACAATGATCATGTACCATCCTGAGTCTCCTATTCAGGACAGTGGACTATAATGGACCTTTTCTGCAATAAAACTTCTTTTGCCAGACACTGGACTTATTCTTGCTTCTAAAAGGGAACCTTGCAGAGAGTGCCTTATCTAGCCACAGTCTGACAGATCTAGCCCTGCTGCTAGAAAAGCAAGTTAATGCAGCTGCAACAACAACAAAAAAGAGGCCTTCTCCGACTCAGTTCGGCTCAGAAGATGGCCCCTACCTTGACGCAGCTGATCTGGCCACCTCGATGCACACCACAGTGCATCTACTCTACAGAGTTCTTCCCCCGAAGTCAGCTCGGAGACCCCAGTTGATACGAAAGACCACCGCTGGATTATCATCAGGAGCAAGGCAAAGAATCCATACTGGCAGATTGGCTTCTCATCCATTACAGGGCTCAATTTAAGGTTTCGGCTGCCACATACAAAGCTCTCCATGGCCTCAGTCCCTCATGTCTACAGGAGGGCCTATGCCCGGTCGTGGCAGCTTTGCTCCTCTGGGCAGGGCCTTCTGCAGGTGCCACCCTGCACACGGGCAAAATCAACAGCCGCCCCTACGCATGCCCTCTCTGTGGTGGCCCCCCACCTCATGGAAGGGCCTGCCTGAAGAGGGTAGGAGAGCCCCCACTCTCCTGGGGTTCTGCAAACTACACAAAACTGAATTATCCAGGAGGGTTTTTTAACTCTGGCACGAGGGCTGTGCTGTATGGAAGTGGTTCAGAGAGATGCATTATAAAAAGACAGGGGCTACATTAGGGTGCACTTGTTGCAGGAGGTGTGCTCCTACTGGATAGTTTTGTGTCATGTCAACTTGCTGGTTCTTTTCAGTTCTCAATCAGATTTCTGCGTGTTTTGAAATGTCTGCAATCTTTACCTAATAGTACTCTTTATTATATGCCCCGTCTTGTTGACTACATTGACTTACACTATGTAATCCATCCTCTCAGTGGGAAAGGCAGACTATAAATAAAGTAAATAAATCATTAAAAAAATAATCCCCAGCCTAGAGTTTGCCTTTTTTCTTAGATCGCTGCCTGACAGCCATGGTGAAATGGCTAAAAAAATAACAAATTGAAACTGAACCCAGACAAGACTGAAGTGATGCTTGTTGGGAAGTCAGAGATCTTGAAGGACATTGTACTCTCCACTTTTGATGGAGTTCGTCTGACCCTTGCAGACTCGGTTAAGAGCCTAGGGGTTATACTGGATCCAGCACTACTACTAGAAAAACAAGTTAAGGCAGCCACAAAAAATGCTTACTACAATCACACTCTAGCCTGGAAGATGGCTTCTTATCTCGACACGGCTGACCTGGCCATTTGGATCCATGCTATGGTAACATCAAGGCTTGACTATTGTAATGCTCTACACATAGGTCTCCCATCTAAGTTAACTAGGAGGCTCCAATTGGTGCAAAATGCTGCGGCTCGGTGGTTAGCAGGAGTGAGCAGGCGCTTGAACATCACTCCCATCCTGCAGTCGCTCCATTGGCTACCCATCAGTTAACATGCTCAGTTCGAGGTATTGGTTGTTGCATACAAAGCTCTTCACGGCCTTGGTCCAGCGTACCTACGGGACCGCTTCCCTCCCTTTGTCCCTCCACAGCAGCTTTGCTCATTTGAACAGGGTCTCTTGCAGGTGCCAGCCTGTACACGGGCGAAATCAGTAGCAGCCCGTACATGGGCTTTCTCTGTGGTGGCTCCTTCCCTGTGGAACGGCCTGCCTGAGGAGGTCAGGAGGGCCCCCCCCCTCTCCTGGCTTTCTGTAAACGATGCAAAACCGAACTATTCAAAAAGGCTTTTTACTCAAATGGGAGGGCTGTATTGTAGGGATGGGGTCTCAGATGCTTTGCTAACGAGTTGGGGATCATAGACTTCATCACCATTTTTGCCTTACATATTATCTGCTGCTTTAAATACGTACTCCTATGTACAACCAGCGCTCCATGCTGTCTAATGTTAGGCCTAGAATTGATTATGTTTTGCTCCAGTATTTTTTCTACTCTGTGTTGGATCCTTGCAAATGCTAGGTATTTTAAACTTGTATCTGTTTACCTGATGGTATTGTACTGAAATGTACTTTCTTGACACTGACTGTATTAACCTCATACTGTGTAATCTGCCTTGAGTCTCAGTGAGAAAGGCAGACTATAAATGACGTAAATAAAAATAGAGGCCCCTGAGCATACCATTCCTACCCCACTGCGTACCCTCCGCCAGCACCTCCAAGGGACGGGGGATTCTCTCAGGGGCCCTACAGGCTGGACAATACCTTTTCCACAGCACGCCGGAAACCTCTTTGGAGCCGTTGCCAGCGCTGCTGCCCACGCGCCTGCATGGTGCTCCTCTGCCCTCTTCGGCTGGCCCTTCCCTTCCTTTTCTTCTCTCTCAGCTCTTTTCTTTTTCCCACAGGGATGCTGTGGGGGGATGGAAGCAGAGGACGATGGGGATCCCAGAGGGCACAGTATCCCCCCGCCCCCGCCCCATCTCTTTTCCCCTTCTGGAGAAGCTGCTGTCCCGGTGCCACCACCAACCTGCACGACTCTTACCCCAGAAAGGGCACATCCTCAGGGCTAGCTCCTCACCCTCAAAGATGACCAGGCCCAAGAGTCTGGCCTGCAGGCAATTGTGTGTGTGTGGTGTGTGTGGGGGTGGAATCCCTTAGAGCTGACTTAATGCTGCTCCATGCCATCTGTAGCCTAGTGGTTAAGTGGCTGGACTGCAGATCAGCACTCTGCTAGTTCAAATCCCACTCCTGCCACAAGTCTGGCAGGCGGTCTTGGGCAAGACCCTCCTCTCAGCCCAGCCCCCCCAGCTCTGTGGTGGGGATAACAACAGCACTGACTTTGTTCACCGCTATGAGTGGAGCATTCATCTGTCTAGAGGAGGGGGGTATAAGCAGAGTTGTTTTTGTAAGGGAGCTGCTGTAGCACAGTGGTTGAGTGGTTGGGTTGCAGATCAGCCCTCTGGTGGTTTGACTCCCACTCCTGCCATAAGCTTGGCAGCTGGCCTTGGGCAAGCCCTCCTCTCAGCCCCATCTGTATTGCAGGGATAATAATGACACTTTGTTCACTGTTCTGAGTGGGCATTAATCTGCCAGACAGTATATAAGCAGAGTTATTATTTTATCTCCACCCTCTTTGGAAGCACTCTCTCCCCCCAGGAGTGATCCACTTCTCTTTTCCACAGGTGGAAGCAGGGCCAGCCACCTGCACACAGGGCTCTGGGGTGGTGGGGGAGAGACAGGAAGAAACATCTCAGGCTTCTGTCCAGCCTGAGCTTAGGCCTGGAAAGAACCAGTCTTCAAGGACTGGCTTCAGCCCAGGAGCCCAAAAAGCAAGGGGTGCTTCAGGACAGGGGGGCTTTTCTGCCCCCACACGGGAGCCACGATCAGCCCCTGGGAGAAGGCAGGTCAGGCTTCTAAGGCAGAAACCCCCAGGGCCTGTGGGAGTCCAGCCCCACACTTGGAATTCATCTCCGGCGAGTCACGGTGTTCTAGGCCATACCCAAGCCGGTCTCCTCTGCAGCAAGTTGCCTTCATTTCCACAGAGCTTGCACGGGAAGTCGCATTGAGCAGACGGCCTGTGGGATGCCCCCAGCCCTATTCTAATCTTCACCCGTGAAGTGGGAGAGCTGCTTTCTGCCTGGCGGGGGAGCTGCCTGGTTCTAGCTGCTGAGCTCTGCTCAAAAGCTCTGGACCAGCCTTTGGGCTGGGCTTCCTTCTCTGCTCAGCCACAAGGCTAGGCAAAGGCACACATGTGCACTCTTTCTGGAAACCAGACATCTGCCCCACAGCAGAGGCTTCAGCATCCCCAGAGCCTACCTTGGCAAGCCTAGCTTCAGTCAGTCCTGTGAAGCGTGCCCGTCTGGCCCAGCGAGCGCTGCATAGGAATTGCACAAGCAGCAAGGGGGACTCTGCGCTTCCAGACACACCCTCTGCTACCAAGGCAGCTCTGGAACGCAAACAGCTGAGCAGGCCAGCACAAAACTTGTAATCAGATGTACCTGCTTGCTTCATGGATAGCGGCTGAGCAGCCTTGCTAAAGAAAAGACAAGATACTCATTTGATCAATAGTTCCTGTTTGATGAATATATGGCTCGTTTTTTCCAAACACACAGCAATGAAAGCAACATAAAAGATACAGGAAACCAAAGAACGTCCATCAGTAAAGCAGAACTATAACCCCGAGGCTACTTGGCGCTCCTGGGACCGAGGCCCCACGTAACGGAATTTGCTTCCTGCTTCCGGCTTCCCTGCTCTCTGCCTGTCCATGCCAAAGGATGCCCAAGCATGGCACGGGTGGAGGGGTTTCCTTTTGCGCATGCCCCCCAAACGGGAAACCAGGAGCAGATTGAGACAGTGACGCACAGCCCAGCCAGCCACACGGGCAAGGTGGCACCATCTTGTAGGGTGGAGAGAACAGCTCGTCTACAGCTGGGAAGGGAATGAGTGGTGGCAGCACAGCCCCCCCCCACACACACACACACAGCGTGACAACAATCCTGCCAAGGGAACACTGTACCAGCACCCTGGCAGCTGCCCAACCAGATCAGCCGCCCACCCCCAGCCAGTCACTGGCAGGGTCCGGACAAGAACCTGGCTCTGTCCCGGGCCTGAGGGATGGAGCGAGATGAACATGAGGAAAGCCATGAGTGACAGCGCTCCCTTGCCAAGCAGAGGCGGGCCAGACCCCCTTCCTCCTGGCCCCTGCTCCCGAGACTCAACTCCTTCCCTTGCAAATATGAGGATGGCTAAAACCCTGACAATGCTGGGTCAGACCCTGTAAACCAGCCGCCCCCTAGGCCTTCAGTCGGATCAGGGAGAGCAGCGGAGGTGGGTCTTGGTCACCAAAGTGTGCCAGGCAGGGCTGCCACCGGCCTAACAGACACCGCGTTGCCCTGGCCTCTTAGCAGGCTGATCCGCAGAAATCCACAGGCATTTCAGTCTCGCTCCTGCCCGCAAAGCCAGCCAGCCAGAGTGGCCACCAGAAAAGATGTCCTCCCGCCCTTCTAATTTTGCCCAGAGGCAACCAAACAAGCCGATTTGTTTGGTGGCCCCCTACACCCCTGACCCGCCCCATGCTATGTACCTGAGTACCGACCATGCTAGGAGAGCCGTGTCGCCATGGAGACCAAGTTCCGTTGACAAGCACGGCAGCCTTGGCACCAAGGACGCTCCACAGCCGTTGCCTCCAGCTGGCCCAGAGCACCCTGGAACGGAGCGGTTGGCCTTTCAGGCGCAGGGGGGCCAGGCTGTTGGGGACCCATCCCCGTGGTATTAGCCACTGGGTCTCTGGGCCGAACGGTTACTCTGGAGGGACGTGTGGCAGAAGCAGCAGGACTGCCCTGGCCCGGCCCCTTGCCCCACCACTCTTGCCTCCAGGGGCGCAAAGCCTTCTCTGGCTCGCTTCACAGGGCCCCGCCGCCGAGGACGCCTGTTGAGAGGGGAGGGCTTTCGTGCCTTGTGTTAGGTGAGCTGCGTTGAGGCCCCACGTGAGGGGGAACGCAGGATGAATGCATGCAAGGTGCTGTGAAGTCACAGCTGGTTCGCGACAACGCTGCACGACTTGCCCGGTCAGAGGCAAGCAGCGGTGGGCTGCCATCACCTGCCTCTCCACGGCGAGCCTGCCGTTCCTCGGTGGTCTCCCAAGCATGGGCCAGGCGGGCCCTGCTTAGCTTCCAAGGTCTGAAGAGATTTGGCTAGCCTTGGCCATCCAGGTTCGAGGGGGTTAAATGTTTAAACAAAATGGCTGTAGGGTTAAGGCATACACGGCAGGACTGCCGCCCCCCTCCAACCTGTGGTCCTGAGAGAGGGGCTGCAGGCACCCTTTCCTCCTTTCCCACAAGGGGCTTCAGGTCTGCAGTTGCAATGTGGCCAGAGCAGAGCACGTTTCTAAGGGTTGCGTAAGCAGAGTGGGCATCTCCCCCCAGCTTTTGGTCCCCCTCACCCGTTATGTCTCCCAAGGCTTGAGTTTTCAAGCAACTCAGTCGTCTGTGTGTGGGCATCAAGTCTGAAGAGGGGTGGGGGGCGGGGGGAGGGGATCGGCCAGTGAGCATTGCCGGCCTTGGGCTTCCCGGCTTTTTTCACTTCTGAAGGGAGGGGGGGGCCCACCTCCGTGCTCTTCCCTTGGGGCCTGGACCTCAGCATTTCCCTGCCTGCAGCACCCTGGACCAGCTCCTCCTCCAAGGCCCGGTGGGGGAAACGATCCCCCCTCTTCTGCAGCTCCCGGCACTTCCCCCGTCCGCGCAGGCGGCCGCAGCTGATCTCGGATGGCTGCTTTGGGATCTACTGTCTGCGCCACCATCTTAAGTGGGTCGTTTCTCCTGAATTCAGAGCTCAACCAGGCCTAGCCAGCCCTTTGGAAACAGGTCAAGTAGCGGCTGTGCAGGAAGAAGGCCCCAGTTCAGCCCTGGCGGCATCTCCTGTTGAAGGTGGCAGGTGACGCACCAGACCTCCCCACCTGAGCCCCTCCCAGACACAGGAGGCCAGACTGACCTTCCAAGATCACAGATCTCACTTGGAATAAAGAAATTTAGGGGGCCTCAGGAAGCCCCAGTTCACTCTTCTCTGCCCCCCTTCCCCCAACCACCACAAGAGGAATTTCCACAGAAAAATGTAGGAATATTTGTATACAGCCTGCAGGCACTTTTTACAGTTGAGCTGCCAGGTAACAGTTTCGACACTCGTTTCTACACAACTTTGGGGACAACGGAAAGAGAGTATGATTGAGAGACCCAAACTTCAGCGCAGTGTAGAGGGAGGAGCGGCACTGGGGGCCTCCCATGAGTCGGACAGCTGTGCAAGCTGCCCTGCCCCCCTTCCACGAGCCAAGGAGCGACCACCCACTGCCAGGATTAAGGACTCTACCCCCTCACTTGCCTGAATTTGTCTATGGGGCAGGCCCGCTGTAAAAGACCTCCAGTTGGGAAAGCTCTAGGAAGGACCCCTGGAAATACTGAGCCGGACTGCTGTGGGTCTCCATGGAGGTTGCTCCCCCTGCTGCACTGCCATTCAAAGAGGGCTGCAGGGAGTGGCAGTAGCGCTTCCAGTGCAGGCCACAGCGATGCAGTGGCCACTCTCCAGGCCTGGCTGGCAGCTGTGGCCGGCCTCTCCAAACAAGGCACTGAAAGCATGGGGGGCTGATGGGATGGCACTCCTGCTGCCCTTATGGAGAGCACTCAAATTCCACGGAGGCAGACACACTTTAAACCACAGAAAAACTTTATAGCTGCAACAGTAAATTACTAGGCAACATTGTTAAAACAAACGGAGGAGGCAAACAAGCGGGGGGGGGGAGGCAAAGAACAGCCCAAGTCAGGGGCTGCCTGCAAGGGGGAGTGTGAGGAATGCAAAGGCAGGAAGAGGCAGAGGGGATGGCCAGCCCCAGCGGCTCCCAGAGGAGGGGTCTTGGCCAACTGTAAGTAGGGAGAAGAGAAGAGTGAGTGGAAGTGTCTCGCCTGGGCCAAGGCCTAGGAAGCAGAGCCCCCCCCCCCACTTCAAAGACTGTTTTTTCTGACAAGCACCCAGGCCTGGCGGGGAGGGAGAAGCCCAAAGGCTGCTTTCTAAGAGCTCCCTTCAGCAAATGCTTCAGTGAAGAAATACTGCCCAGCACCGCCCCTCTTCCAGCCAGCACCAGCTCAAGGGGGGGAGGGGGCCCCTGCCCATTCAGGTGCCCCGGGTTTGCGGCCGGACAAGCAATCCTTCCTCTCTGCTACCTCTAAGGCCAGAGGAAAATAAGCCCCCCCCTTTCGGCCCAGAGGTCAAGAACAGCACCCATTAGGGTAGCTGAGTCAGGGCTGAGAACAAGGGAGGGAGGGAGAAGGGACATTTGCACATCATGGAAGAGAGAAAGGAACGGGGCAAGAAGAGGGGCACAGAGAGCTGCTGCCCCAGCCAAAGGGGCGAGAGCACCACACGCTCCCCTCAACCAGCCCTCGGGCCAGAGAAGGGAGGAGAACGGAAGGACTCGCTGAGCAGGGATGGAAGGCGGGCCGGCCCCAGCTCTGCCCCACGGGACGCCACCACAGGTTCGGGGGCAAGAATACAAAAATAAACTCTCAAGGCTTTCGGAAAGCAAAGTGACATTGGCAGCGCACTCAAGCCCAGCTCCCACCCAGCGAGGCCTCCTTCCGCTCATTCAGTGCCACAAGTCTCAGGCAAGTTTTCAGAACGGGGGTTGGGGGGGGGACCTTCCCCCCACTAGTCCAGCTTCCACCTTTCATCCAACAACCTTCAGCATCTGCTGCAGCAGCAGGAAATGTAAAAAGGCGCCCAAAGCCACAGCCAAGAAGCCGCCCAACGGACCACGCTGGAAACAGACGGACGATTCCCAGAGCCAGCCAGTCCCAGGAGATGCAGCACTGGGAGCAACGGGAGGCCTGGCCCTGCCCCACTCCCCACTGACGGGACTCTGAACGGTTTCTCGGCCACAGGCTGGGCCAGGAAGTGCTTCAGGAACGGCCGGCCCTGGTCTGAAAAGAGGGTTTCCATTGCTGCACAGCAAGAGCACTGGGGGGCCGACAGGCAGCCCGAGGCACCGACGGATCACGCAGCACCCGCAGGGCAGGCGGCCAGAGCCAGAGGAGGCTGGGTCGGCAGGGAGGGGGGAGTCCGGAGGAGGTGTCATCCTTGGGAAAGGGCAGTCCAGGCCGTCACATGCACATCACTTGCCTCCTGCGGACAGAAGAAGCAGAAGTGATCCTCAGGGCTTGGCCCGCCTGCCAGCTCTAGTCCAAGGAAAGCGTCCCCCCCCACATACTGCAGGGCCAGAGACTGCAGTGCTGGGCCGCTCACCGGTCCTCCTCGATGCTGCTCCCTTCTTGGTCGCAGGCCTCAGCAGTCTCTGCCGCATCATCCTCACTCAGGTCCATGTCCAGCTCATTTCCTGCCTCCGGGCGGGGGTACATGGAGCCGCTGGGAAGACAAAGTGCCCCGTAGGATACGGATAGCTCAAGGAAGTCCCAGAGGAGGGAGGGAGGGGAGCAGCAGCCCAGCTCCACCTGGCCCACTCCTCACCTGATGGAGCGGCAGGTGAAGAACACAATCCGCTTCAGCCGTTTATTGTAGAAGAAGTAGTTGAAGGACCACAGGCTGCCCTCCTCTCCAAAGGGGTCCGAGTCCAGATCCGGGTTGTAGCTGCAGCAGAGAAGAGGCTCAAGCCATGTGAGTTGGGGGGCGAGGGGGGGACCTCAGCCCAGGTGTGCTCCTCTCCCTCCAGACAGCACAAAGGGGCTGGCTCTGCTTCCCCCGCCCCCCCCCCCCCCGCTCCAGCGCTCACCTGTAGATGTCACACTCTGAAAGACAGATCTCCTGATCCACAGCGTCCCAGAGGTGAGGCTTCAGGGCCGGGAAATCCTCCCGCACAGCAGAGAAGAGGCTGCAGTTCACAGCATTCACCACCTGCCGAGAGAGAGCAGAGCCCCAGTGGGCTCTTTGCAGCTTGTGGGGGAAGCACCAGAGCCACAACCCCCCCCCACACACACACACACTCCCACTCTGCTGGGCACGGGTAGGCTTGGAAAGGCCCCGGTCTGGGAGGGAGGGATGCCACCCACGGAACCCCCGAGCTCAGCCCTGCCTGGACACAAAGGCCAGCCAGGGTCATCATGCCCAGCGGCACAGGCCAGCAAAGAAGCACAGGCCAGGGGGAGCCTTCAAGACACAGGGCCTATTCCCACCCATCTTCTCTGCTCAGCATAGGAAGAGGGACAATCTGGGGAGCCTGCCTCTCTGGTCTGGTGAGGACATCCCAGACCGCCTGGTCTAGGTCACTTTTAAGCAACTTGTGGGGAGAAACTCCCCAGAAGGGCTGGCGAGAGTGGCAGATGTTGCCCAAGGCGCAGCAACGTGAGCAGCTGCCTCATGTGGGGCCTGGAGAGGGAGAGCAGGCCAAAGGGACCTGGAAGACCAGCACCGGCCCCCTTACCCAGTTGAGGCTTGGTTCCCGGCTGAACTCGTGGCTCTTGGCAGCGCTGAAGTCGTAGTCAGGACGGAAGGACTCGTTCAGCGTTGCGATCAGGTAGAAGAGAGTCTTGCGGCTGCATTTGTCACTGAGCGGCCCCTCCTCATCACCACTCTGGCTCTTGCTGAGCCTAACAGGCACGACGTGGCATCGTGAGGGCCAGCGCTCCTCCACTCAGCCCCCAAGGGCTTCAACTCCAGGCCGGGGGCAGGGACGAGCCAGGTGGCTTGGAGGAGAGCTGGCAGGCAAGCCGTTCCCGCCCTGCCCCTCAGCCTCCCCCTTCCCCGCACTCAGGGTGCCCCCCTCTATCCCATGGCTCAGTGCTGCAGAAGGGGACCATTTGGGGCATGCATACCTGCTGGGGCTGATCCCCGTGGTCTGTGGGGGCGACAGGGCCTCCAGAACGTGCGGCTGGCCCTCCTGGCAGAACTGCTTGAAGAGGTGCTTGTCATCCCCAGCCATCTTGCATGAGTAGCTCTCGATCCTGCAGGGAGACATGAAGCTCTGAAGAAAGTGGAGAGAGCAGCCCTGCGTTTCTAGTGGTGCCCCACATCCCTCTGGGGCCACAGGTCACAGGCTGAGCCCACAAGACTCAAAGATAAGCTCTCGAGATGACGGAAGGCCTGACGGCCGAGCCCAGAAGGGCCCAACAGGTTGCACCCCCCCCTTGTGAATGGCAATGGCTTCCCTGGACTTTTAGCCACACCATGTTGAGGTTCCTCAGCCCGCTGGCACAGCAGCTGAGGGCGGGGAGTGGGACACAGCCACTCCATGCCCCACCTCCAGCCAGCCCTCCCTTACTGCTCCAAACCAACCCAGCCCTCCTTCCTGGACTAGAAGAGGCCTCTGATCCTCCACCCACCCAGGCACCCTGGAGGCCCAGAGCCTCAATGCACAAGCAAGATTCCTGCTTCACAGTCGAACCTGCCAATGATGTGCGCATCTCCTGTCTCCACTGTCAGCTGAGAGTTTAGAGCTTCAAAACGTGAGTTTTCCAATAGCTTCATTGCTGCGCCTCCTGGGGCCAGAATAATCCTCAATGTCTTAGCTCCGCGGCAGAAACGTGCTGGCAGAGACAGAGAGCAGAGTGTTGGTGGAAAAACTGGAAAATTTGGAGGAACTGAAAAAAATGTGAAGTGCTTCTTAAGACAAGGTTTTACCCATTCCATGTGTATGTCACAGGGTAAATGAATACAAGTTCACAAAGACACAGTATTAGCAAGGATACAATATGGGGTTGAAGGATTGCTGAAACAGAACATAATCCATTCTAGGACTTACATTAAACAACATGAAGCATATAGGAGTACATATTTAAAGCAACAGACAATATGTAAAGCAAAGTAATGGTGAAATCTATGGCTCCTAACTCATTAGCGAAACACCTGGGACCCCTTTCCTACAATACCGCCCTCTTAGCTGAGAAAAAGGCCTTTTTGAATAATTCAGTTTTGTATTGTTTGTGGGAAAACCAGGAGTGTGGGGGCTCTCCTGACCTCCTCAGGCAGGCCGTTCCACAGGGTAGGGGCCACCACAGAGAAGGCCCATGTACGGGCTGCTGTTGATTTCGCCCGTGTACAGGCTGGCACCTGCAAGAGACCCTGTTCAGATGAGCAAAGCTGCTGTGGAGGGACAAAGGGAGGGAAGTGGTCCCGTAGGTATGCTGGACCAAGGCTGTGAAGAGCTTTGTATGCAACAACCAATACCTCGAACTGAGCATGTTAACTGATGGGTAGCCAATGGAGCGACTGCAGGATGGGAGTGATGTTCAAGCGCCTGCTCACTCCTGCTAACCACCGAGCCGCAGCATTTTGCACCAATTGGAGCCTCCTAGTTAACTTAGATGGGAGACCAACGTAAAATTCTGATGTTACCATAGCATGGATCCAGGTGGCCATGTCGGCCGTGTCAAGATAAGAAGCTATCTTCCAGGCTAGAGTGAGATTGTAGTAAGCATCAGCAATTCTTCAACCCCATATTGGATCCTTGCTAATGCTCTGTCTTTGTAAACTCGTATTCATTTACCCCATGACATTGTTTATGGAAATGTCCTTGCCACTGTATGGAATTGCCTGCCCTTGTCCTTGCCACTGATTGTACTAATCCCACACTATGTAATCTGCCTTGAGTCTCTGTGAGAAAGGTGGAATATAGATGACAAAAAAAGACAAACAGCATGAAAAGTCTACGTTCAGCTTTATCAAGAAAAACTTGGGATGTTTTAGAGAACAATTTTGATTTTTATTCCTTTCTGGAGTAAAAGGATTTTTACTCCTTTTTGGAATGTTTGAAATGTTTTTAAGGTAAAACTACTGGAAATGTGTAGTGTGACATTTTTTATGTAAGACAATCAACAGCCTTAGATAATGGTAATTCCTGTGTATGCTATTGACATAGACAACATTTCAAGTTTTTTTTAGTTCAATGTAAATAGTTTTGGTAACCATCAATATTCTGTAACGTGTTCCGTGATAGTACATTATTAAAGAGTACAGTGTTTCCCATTTTATATGTAGCTTAATATTCCAAATGTACTGACAGTCCTACCTATTGCAACTGCACGAGAGTTTCTGTCCACGCAATAGGATTTTTTTTTTAAACTAAAGACGTTGTCTTCTTGTTTCAGTCCTGCCCCTTCACCCCCCCCCCCGGCTTCTCAGAAGGCAAAAACGAAGATACGGATGCAGACGTAGCACGGGGGGGGGGCACAGGGGGGGCAGCAGTTTCCAACTCTCTCAAGTGCCTGCTATAGTCGCCATTTTTATTACAAAAAAAAGTTTTTACTTTAAAATTCTAGAAACAGCCTGATTCTTCATTTGTATAGGTTTACTAAGTTATAGATCAGATCATTTTAATATACCAACGAAACAGGTCATTTTATATGTTAAATATGACACATTTTATGTTGTTAAATCAGAAAAATAAGTTTAAGTTTAATAGGAATGTTTTTTATATATTTGAATTTCCCCATAAATTTCTGTTTCCTCACATTTTAAATTTTTTTTTTCAAAATTTCTCCCAGAAATGTCTGGTTGTCCCCCTCTGGAAACAGGACAGCTGCATTAGACAGCTCTTTGATCAGAAGGGCTAGAAACCGTGGCACCAGCTAAGCACCCACGCACACCCCTGCAAGCCAGCAAGAGTCCTCTCAGTTTCTCTTCCTCAACTATGGAAACTTGACCCCCACAGGCCTGCTCACTCCCTGCTGTAACCAGAGCCCGTCTAGGACATCAAAGCCCTTCTAGGACATCAAAGCCTTCCTTGGCTTGACCTTGGTCCCTGGTCCAAGGACATGCAAGGGAAGATAAGCTGGGGCAGGGGACAGAAAATGGAAGTCAAGCAACAGGCCACTGTGGGGCTTCAGGGGCTCCAGAACACAGGGAGGGGCGCTTTGGAGAGAAAACTTTGAACAACTGTGTAGGATATTGTAGGATATTCCACTGGCTTCATACTTATGATGTTCTTACTACATTTTTTCCAGTTTATGACATATTATGTTTGATACTTTTTTTGCATTGTTTTTAAGTTAAGCGATCCTAGTTGCATTGGCTTCTCATGCTATCAGACTGCATTATCTTACACTGCTTTATTCACCTTGAATCTCAGCAAGAAGTGCAGGCTATAAATAAAGTAAATTAAAAAATGAATCAATTTAGACATGAGGGGTGGAGAGGGAAGAGCTTTAAACAGGATGACAGGTAAGACTGACTGAAAATGAGACATTCACAGAGATCAACATCTGGGGGAAAGGAAGCCAAGACATGGAAAGAGTGCAACATCATACAGGGTATAAAGACTGGGGGCGGGGGGGGCGGGGGAGTGGCTGCGGGTCACCTGCTGCACGCCAGCATTCGCTCTCGGCCTCCAGTCACCCCCGGGACGGGCGCCTCTCTGTGAGGCATCACCAGGATAAAGTGCTCCGGAGTCCACGAGCGTCTGAACCTTCTAACCCGGCCTAAGACCTCAGAGCTGCCCCAGGGAGACCTTTTTCTTTTCTCAAGGCACAGAAGAAAAGCAGCAAATTCCCCCGAGCCTCAGTTACGCCCAAGGGAAAAAAGAGTGCTTCCGTGGCAGGGGGAGCAGGCTCCTCCGAAGCTCAGGGGCAGCACAGCATTAAAGGGGAGCCCTCCCTGTCAGAGTGGACCCTTGCACGTGGGCCGGGGGTGTGAAGGAGGCTGATGACGGAAAGGGTCACACTTTTAGTCACAGTCAGAGCCAACATCAACATCGATGCCAGACAAAATTCCCAAAGAACGTTATGGGGAAGGCACCAATCCAAGACACTCTGCCTTCCATCACGTCTGGCTCGTCCTCCTTCAATGTAACGGAAGTGCCAATGGTGTTTTCCATGCAGAAACAGGCTTGTGTGGTTTCCCTGTTGCAGCTGTGGCTGCTTAAACAGCACGGAATGGAGTCAAGGAACAGGCCGATGTCCAGCTTTACGGCCCAAGAACACAGGGAGGGAAACTTTGGAGAGGAAGCTTTAAGCAGCGGTAGGGCTCACACACCCAGGTTTAACGCCTGGGGCACACATTTTTAAGAAAGCAGTTGACAGCTCCTTTTCTTCTAGTGATAGACGTGGAAAGGCACATCTCCACAAATGGCTAGAAACCAACCACAACATTCGATTTATATACCGCCCTTCAGCATGACTTAACACCCACTCAGAGCAGTTTACAAAGAATGTCATTATTATCCCAACAACAACAAAACACCCTGTGAGGTGGGTGGGGCTGAGAGAGCTCCAGAGAGCTGTGACTGACCCAAGGTGGCTTCAAGTAGAGGAGGGGGAATCAAACCTGGTTCTCCAGATTACAGCCTCACGCTCTTAACCACTACACCAAACTGGCTCTCTGGAGAAGAAAGCTGGGTTTCAGATAATCTAATAAATGCACTGTTAGAATGCTATAATGATATTTAATAGCAAAGTTTTTAAAGTCCTCAGGGTGGGACGTGACTGCAACGGGGCAAGGAAAATGGCACCAAGAGGGGCAGAACCAGGAAGATGTAGAATTCCACATCCACATGGTCGCCACCCTAGTTTATTTCTTTATATCTCGACTTCTCACTTAGTCTCAAGGTGGATTACACAACGTTGGCCACGGCACTGCAATGTAATAGGGCTGTGACAGCAAAAATCTGAAGCAAAGAACGAGCATTAAACAAGCAGGAAGTGGCATTAGCTAAGCACAAGTATAGCGCGCTGAGAACAAGGTACTGCACACAGCAACAAACAGCACAGGCCACACACAGGTGTGAAGCCCACCAACTCATCGCCTCCCCAGCAACCCCGTCATCCCATTTATCAAAAGAAAAAGACGACATTCGGAGCAACTCGATCCCGCGGGCTTTGTGGCACCTCCTCAGCCAGGCCCGGCCCCAAGATGGGGTCACCGCAGGCGGCCCCCGGACACAGGCGGGAGCGGGGGACAACGGCCCCTTGCCGGCGGCACCTGCGAGCGGAGCTGCTGCGGCAGGACACGCGGGAGAGGCCCGGGGCAGAGAGCAGGCCCGGGGAAAGGCCTTGCACGCCGCAGCCAAGACTCGGGACTGAGCCCGGGAGGAGCCGGCTCGGGAGAAGGAGGCTCTTCGCCCCGCTTCCCCTCCGGGCCGTGGCCGCAGCACGGACTACACCTCCCACAATGCCCCGCGCCAAGAGACGCCAGCTCCCGGCGTGCCTCCCGCTTACTCCGGCGGGGCGGCCCTCCGCGCGAGGCATGCTGGGAATCGTAGTCCACCCCACTGAGGGCCTCCGAACCCTCCCGCTACACAAACCTGCTGGGGCGCCCCGGGGGCCGCTTCCTCCTTCCCGATGCCGGCCGGGCGCCTTCAAGGGCGGAAGACCGTCGAGCGGTGCAGTCTCCAGAGGGAACGCGAACTCGGCCTCAGCGCCGTCTCAGCCGCCGTCGCCGTCCGTCGCCTCCAAGCGGCCCGCCGGGGCCCCGCCCGCCAAGACATGTCCCCGACTGCTCGGGACGCTGTTGCCGGCCGCTGGAGCCCCCGGAGCGCCGCCGCCTGCCTGCCCGCCTGCCTGCCCACGGAGCGAAGCCAACGGCGGGACCCTTCTCGCTCGGGAGCTGGACGACAACAAGAGCCAGGAGCCCCGCCCGCCGCGCGCCGCCATTGGGCGCCTGCCAGTTCGCGAACGCCTATTCGATAGGAGCGGTGTCAATCGCGCGACCCTGGCGAGGCTATTGGCGAGCCCTGACGTCGATCACCAGCATCCGTGCCCGCCTCTGTGAGGATAGGCTGTGGCCTCAGGGGCGCCGCTCGGCCCGCGGAGGAACAAAAGCCGAGGGGGCGGGCGTGGAGGGGGCCACGCCCACTGGGCGGGGCGGGGCTTCGCAGAACTCTTCGGAACGCGCCGCGTGTGGCGCGAGCGGAGCGTGGAGGCGCCGAAGCTGCAGCCTGGGAACGGCGCTGGCCGTGGAGGCTGCGGCGCCGCCTGCAGAGCGCCGCTCGGAGAACCCTGCGAAGAAGCCCTCGGCTCGTTGCAAGAGCAGCTGAATGCCAGGGGAGGCCTCGGAAGGTTTACGTCGCCAGAAGCGGAAGAAGGAGACGCTGCCCAGTCAGTCCGAAGGCGAGACCAGGAGCTGGCTGCGGTGCAGGGAGCCCATGAATAGCAAATAGCAAGAAGTGGACTAAACCGAAAGAGAAATGCTGGAAGAATCCTGGTGCCAAAACATAATCTAAAAGACATTCCTGGAGAATTTAAAGACCCTGTAAAGAATAGGTTTGCATTATTAAGTTTGATTGTGTGGAAACCGAAGGCATTTTCGAGAAATGTTATGCAAAGAGTATTCCTGTAGCCAAAAGAAAGGAGAAGCCAGGAGTAGATAAAGGATAAAAACTCTTAACATTGGTTGTTGTGGGTTTTCCGGGCTGTATTGCCGTGGTCTTGGCATTGTAGTTCCTGACGTTTCACCAGCAGCTGTGGCTGTCATCTTCAGAGTTGTAGCACCAAAAGACAGATCTCTCAGTGTCACACACACTATTTCCGGGCAATACAGCCCGGAAAACCCACAACAACCATCGTTCTCTGGCCGTGAAAGCCTTCGACAATACTCTTAACATTGCTTTAGACTAGAAGCAAAAGGTGACAGAAACAGGGTCAGATTTCTAAATGCAGCTTTTAAGCAACTTGTAGGTGGAGACAAAAAGAACTATTATAACAACTAGTGCAAAGAAATAGAAGAGAACAAGGAAAAAGGAAGAACAGGAGATCTGTTCCACAAAATCCAAACAATCAAAGTGAAATTTATACCATGGGCAGGGATGCTCAAAGATCAACGTGGAACTACAGAATCCAATCGAGACAAAATAAAGAAAAGATGGAACACACTGAGAAAATATAAAGGGACAACAGGTTCCTTCAAAGAGGAATCTTTTGATTCAAATTGCAAACCTACAAAATCATAAATAGATGGTATATGACTGAAAAAATTATCATTGATTTATTTGTCATCATCGCTGCAATGTTGGAAAGGTTGTGGCAAAGAATGAACTTTTGCACACTGTTGGTGCTGCCACATTGCTAAATTCTGGAGAGAGATCTTAAAACTGATTAAAGAAATAACTGGCTATTATGTTCCCCTGGCACCAGAAACATTTTTTTTAGATCAATGGGACAGCATTTCTGTTCCTAATATTAGAAAGGACCTTATAGCAAATTTGTTAGCAGCAGCTAAAAGTACTATAGCAATGTGTTGGAAATTAAAATCAAAACAGCAACACTAGATAATTGGTTTCTAAAAGTCTGGGATCGTTTTAATTTTGGAAAAAATAAATGATAAACTTTATCACGCAGAACGTTATCCCAACAACACAAATTTTCTGGAGAAATGGTATCCATTTTTTGAATATAGAGGAAAGCAATAACCTTCAACCCAAGTCAAGTATATTTCAATCTTTAAGGAGCTTCTGAGATATTCTATTATCATCTTTAGGTTTATAATGTTGCTTGCTTTAGAACTGTACTGAAGCTATATAATGTTTATGTGCAATTTTGTTTCGGTCTAAAAGTATTTCAAAACTTTAAAAAAAAATTCTTCTGTTAAAATATAATTTATTGTCTCATTTGTATAATGCATATTAATATTAATAAAATTTAAAAGAAGAAGAATCTTTTAATGAAGAACCTGAAATTTTAGAAAGTGATGTGAAAGCTGCGCTCAAAGAAATCAGGAGAAACAAATCACCAGGAGTTGATGGTATACCAATAGAGCGAGATCAAGCTACAAAAACTGACAGTGCAGTCCTAAGCAATAGGGTGGAAACCGCATAGGAAGTGAACTAAGCCTTGCATGGGTGTAAATGACACGTCTCTGCCGGCGCCCACCTGAGGTGTAGTACCGCAGATGGGTTGCCGCCGGTGGGCATGCTTGCCAGCCAGGTGGAGGCACAAGTCCCCATGCCAGCGCAGGAGGGGGCGGGGGCAGGGCATGAGTTAGTCTGCTTCCAAACCCACTCCAGCCCTGGGAATGCCCCCTCCAGCGGCGGAAAGTTATGCCATGAAAAAAAGAGGTGCAGCTGATAGGTGCCCATTGAACCGGAAAACTCGAGCTCCTCTCTCGGCATCCAGCCCCGCCCCCTGTGGCCCGAAGGAGCATAGGATGGGAACTACCACGGGAGCCAATCCACGCCCGCTTCCAGGGTGGGTGAGTCCCCCTCCTCGCACCCACTCACCTGCAGAAGCACCCTACAAAACGTCGAGCTGCTCTGCTCATGACCTCAGGTAAGTGAGCACACGGCCAAAGGCTCTGCCCGTCAGCCTTCTGCCATGGGTACTTTGACCATGAGGTGGGCGAGAGGGTACTCATGGCGGGCACTGAGTTCACTGGGGGGACTTAGCGAGAAAACTGGGAGAATTTTGCACTCGCTCAAGGGAAGAAGGGCAAAGTCCAGAATGCCTGGCTAACAATAACCGCTCGAGCCTCCTTGCAGGTTATCTGACTCTGAAGTTCCAGCTCGGTAAGAAATGAGGGAGAATTGACCGGTAAGGATGAGATGGGCTACGGCTAACCCAACTCGCTGACTTGTGCCAGCTGCCCCCTCACCTGAACTCGCCTGACCACTAGCTTCTTCAGGTGAGGCTTGGAAAAGGAGGGGGCAGTGGCAGCAGCTCCTGCCTTCCTCAGAGGCAGTTGCCCAGAAAACTGCATTTGACACATCCAAATTGGGGGGGGGGAGTCATTACTCATGTGGGAGCTCTGTTCTGTTGCCAAGTAGGCCCCCTCCCCTGCTTTGAAGCCTGCTATGAACTGTGCTAAAGTTTCCTGCGTTACTGTTTCACTGCTGCACCAAGATTGCTTTGCACGTGTGTGTGTTCTGATACACGTGTCAGTTTCCTGCCTGCGTGTCAATTACCTTGCTGCTGCTATAGACTGTGTAGTTTACTGACTCCATGTTTGGTTGACTGCACAAAGGACTCTCTATCTGGGCAGCCCTGCCCTGACCTGTATCTGAAATTCCCAGTGTGTGTTTGGACTCTGTTACAAGTATGCCCCGTGCCTGCATTGCCATCTGCCACGGACCGTGCCTGTTCCCTGCCTTGGACTGTGTTTTAAAGTGTTGTTCCCCCTGCCTCCATGGAAGCCTGCCTCATATGGGCCCAAGCCGCTGCTAGCAGCCGGGCGCCTGCCGGGGAAACCTCCAGCGAGCCTGGCTAGGCGCTCCCTGGTCAGTTCCCGCCTGGAGCCTCCCGCGGGTAGGTCACCGAGCTTGCCCTCGCTACCGGGCAGCCTGCTATCCAGCCCCAGCTATGCCCAGCCGGCATCCATGTTCTCAGGCAGCCAGAAGACCCTGGGAAGAAGACTGCTTTGAGAAGCCATTTCGGCGAAGCGGGCACACCACGTCCGCAGCGAGAGCCCCTCGCCCCGCTCTGCATATCTTAGGAGCCGCCCCGGAGAAGGAACTAAGTGCCGACCATCCCAAGCACTTAGAGAATGCATCTCAAAGAAACCTCCGCATTCCAGAAGCTGATGACATCAGGACAAGCCCTGTCCGCTGGAACATCCATTCAGCCCACTTGGATTTCTCCCTCCCTCTTTTGTCCCCTCTTCCTGAGGTGTCACTTATCGCAATCAGATTACCAAAGTGGCCCATCCAAGCCATTCAGTAGCCCATTAGACCCTTTGTTTTAATCTGTGAGAACCACCAAGTACAGCACCAGCCCCAGGGTACGTTTTGGGGTATTTAAGCTGGTCTCCCAGACCACTCGGTGCCTCGGCCATTCCCTATCCAGACCTCCTTGCTGTCCGTCTGTGGTCCCAGTGCTGGCATTGGGCCACCCTCGCTGCCGTGTCTCTGCTTCGCTCCAGGATTGTGAGTATTTCCCTTACCATCGTTGGGAACCCGCTAATGTGAACGTCTCTGTATTTCCTACTCTGTATTTCTTAGACCTTGTGTGTTCCTTGTATGATTGTGCAAGCTAGGCTTACGCTACACTCAATACACGTGTTTGGACCTTACTCCTTGTCTGCCTCTTTTTCACTAGAGTGTCTGGGATCGGGACCTCCGTATACATAGGTTATGATCCTCGCTTAATATTAATAGTTACAGACTGCTATAGCTAATTCCCCATTACAATAAAGAGCAGTTCTGGTAACAGTTTACTGGTGGAGAATGCGGGCATAACCCAGTTCGTGTGAATGCACGTGAGTCGACACGCGTGTCTTCGGCGAACTGACTTAGAGGAAAATTTTCCAGACCTCTGTGTAAAGAGCGCAATTTTAGCTCAGGGAATTAAAAGTGTGATTGTGTGTGGCTCCAGCGAGCATTTCTATCTTGTGGGTTGGCTTTTCCCCCATTTCCTCCTTCAGCCAGCTTTGGACTACTTGCCTTTTGTGGTGCACCGCGAGGCCCTCCAGCCGTTATAACCGGTGTACTGTGGGTGAGGACCTCTGAACTGGTGAAGTTCCTGGCCACCTTCCGGGCCGCCTAAACGCGTCTATGTGGGTGGGATCCCAGAAGTAGGCTCTATAGATTTATATACCTCCTGAAGCAGCACATATAAAATTCTCTTCCGCCCTCCCCCGTCTCTCCTAAGTCCGTCCAAACCCCGTTCCTGCCAGCACTTAGGCTTCAATCCCCGCTCCGGAGGAAACGTGAAGGGATCGATAGTCCGTTCGTTTTAGTTTAGCTTTGGGAATCTGAAGCCAGGTTCCTGAAGCCCCGCGGCAGCCGGCCGCACCGTGCTTAAGAGTTTTAAGTTAGACTCTTGGGCGCCTTTCCGCTTGCAAGTTTTAAGTCAGACTCGTGGGCGCACCTCGCTTGGGAGTCAGTGGGACTCTTGGGCACACTTTTGCTTGGGAGTTGTTAGAACTCTTGAGCGCACCTCGCTTGGGAGTACAGTAGGCTTTACTCCTGGGCACTTTTGCTTGGGGACTTGCAGAGGCAGTCCTTGAGCGCATTTAGTCTTTTGGTCGAGGCTTGGAGACAGTTTAATCGTTTGTCTCTGAGCGTGAGGCCTGGGGACACTTTGAGTACAGTTCTTGGGTAGAGAGCTTGAGAGCATTTTGGCTTCTGAGCAGAGGCTTGGGAGCATTTCTGGTTGCCTAAGCAGAGGCTTGGGAGACCCCTTAATTGCAGTTTCTGAGCAGAGGCTTGGGAACACTTTCTGGTTTTCTGAGCGCAGAGGCTTGGGAGACCCCTGAGCTTTGGTTTTCCGAGTATAGGCTTGGGAGACCCCTGAGCTTTGGCTTCTAAGCAGAGGCTTGGAAGCACTGAGAATTTTGGTTCTTGGGCTGAGAGAGCTTGAGAGCACCCTCTGAGCCAGTAAACTTTTCCTGGTCCCGTGGCTTGTAGGCAAGCTTGAAACGGGAATAGGAATTTTTCCTTCTCCCCCGGTGGAGAAGAGCCGAGTGTAGGACCCTTAAAAATCCCCTTGTGAACCTAAAAGTAGAACCTTAAAACCCCCTGGTAAAAACCCTTGAGGACCTGAGGGAAGGATAAACCTCCCAAAAGGGACATAGAGAGGAAGAAGTTGTTAAAACCCTTGAGCAGCTTTAATCGCCCCACCCCTGGTGTCGCTGATCCACTCTTTAACCTCCCCGAGATCAGCCTTAAACGAAAGTAAAATGTACCGGGCAAACCCCACCGTGCCCCGCCTGGAGAAGTGGCTAGTTAAGAAGGGAGATTGCCCTTGGGAAGCCGGTTCCTTCAAGGGACCCGACCCACTCCAGATAGTTAGAAGCGCCTTCCAGGACTTCTGTGACAAGGAGAAACCTAGGTCTAGCAAGAAAGATAGATATGGAGCCTGGGCACTTTTCACCGCCCTGCAGGACAGCGTGTCCCTAATTAGTAAGCTGCACTCAGCGCAGGAGGAGCTAGAGGAGAGGTCAGAACGAGAGCAGGACGCCTTGCGTCTAGAAATCCAGACCCTCAGGACTAAGCTAACCGAACAGGAGAGAGACCATGAGGAAAAGGCAGTTGAGTGGCGCGCTGAACGCATCAATTTCATATTAGAAAAGCAAGGATTAACTACCGCCCTCCAGGACGCCCAGCACAAGGCTGAAGCGGCCACCGCTCGTGCCGACATGGCTGAGCATGCAGTAATCGAGGGACAGGAAAGAATCGCTAAGCTAACCCATGCCGCCCAGTTCATGGCAGAGCACAATCACTCCAAGGTAACCTCCGCTGATCATTCCGCTTGTAAGAGGGAGCTAGAGGCCCTAAAACAGCACCTGGGGATGCAGCAGGCCATAATCTCCGCCGTGCATCCCGCAGCCCTCTTGGCCCTCCCCGAAGGTAGTACCGACAGTTGGTCACCTCCTTCGCCCCAGCCCGAGGAAGCTCCACAGCCCCTCCATCCGATAGCTACCAAAGAAATTGTCACCACAGACGAGGATGGCAGGAAGACAGACCGGGTCATTAAGGAAACCCGCAATTGGAGGCCCGATGAGCTCCAAGCCATAGCTGACCGCATGGGACCCCTGAACCGAGACTCAGCTATACAATGGTTCACACACGTGACCATGTCCCAGCCCTCTGCCAGTGGCTCCGATGTAGCTCAGCTGGCTCGCCATTGTGCCAGCCCCGAAATAGTCACCTCTCTTAACGCATATATTTCTAACTGGAGACTAGCCACTCGCAGTCAGTATGGTGCCATGAAGGAATTGTGCGCCTTCCTCTGGCCTACCAAGAGCTTGAAGGCCTTATACATAGCAGAATCTCAAAAACCCGGAGAGGACCCAGAGGCGTATTTAGCCAGAAAGCAGCTCCTAGCCGAACTAGCAGACGAGGTAGACTTAGACTTGAGCGACATGCCTGACTTCGATGACTTAGAGTTTAGGAGAGCAGTCATAGATGGACTCAACAGCACCACTCGCCTAGCCCTAGCAGGAGTAGAGCCCGGGAGCATTACATGGGGAGAGCTGGAATCCCGCATCAGGAGCATTGCTGGCCTGTTGCGAGAAACCGGCGCCATCCGCCATGTGAAGTCCCCGGCCCCCCATAGGAGAGAGAGTGAGCCCATCAACACAGTCACGTATGCCAACCATGGTCCCCACTCCCAATATCGGCCCCAAGGGCATAGCTCGTACTCGGAGCCTAGAGGTGGCATCTTGCGTGGGAGAAGCGGTAGCTTCACTCGGGGCCGCAGCCAAAGGGACTCTCATCCAGGAGTAACCTTTGCGCCCACCCCCAGTCGCTACCCTTCCTCCCCACAGGGACCCTCTGAGCCCTGGAGACCTGCGCTGCCCTCGGCATCCCCGCCCCCTCGGGCACCTCACCCCTACAATCACCAGGTCTACCCTCCCCCAAGTCAGGCTGACTCCTGGAGACCGCAGCCAAAGGACCACGAGGAGCCCTCTGACCTAGAAGAGCCGCCACCAGCTGGGAACCCCTTTTTCCAATAGGGATGCCCGGGGGTCACACATGCTTCTCCCCACTTAACTGCCCGTGGGAGAAAACCAAAGGTTGAGGCTAGCCTTCGACCTCCGGGAACTAAAAATAGCTGGAAACTTAAAAGAGAGAAGGAAAGATTCCAAAGGGTGATTCGCACCCAGAACCCAGCACCAACTCTGCCAGACACCTCTGAAAGAAACCTGGCAGAGCTGCAAAATAAAATTCAGGAGCTCATAAGTGTAAATAGGGAACAGAATTTAAAAATAAATGATCTTAATAAAGAGAATGAGGAATTAAAAGAAAAATTAAATGCTTGCACAATAGAGAAAGAGCAGCTCCACAATAAATTCCTTAGCATGCAGACTTTGCTGGAGAACCAGAATAATGAAACCGCCACTTTAAAAACCCTGATGCAAAATCTCCTGGAATCCCAGAGACTCACTGAGGCCAGATTAAAGACTTTAGAGGAACAATCAGTGATTCAATCAGCACCCCGCCCCGCCAAAGGCAGTGAAACATGTAGCCAGTCACCTTTGCCTCCAATTTCTGCCTCAGCCCCCATGCCCAAGAAGCCAGAATTCACTTTAGCCTCTGAGCATGTGCAGAGTTTAAAAGTCATTCGCCAAGAAATTGTCTTGGCTCCCATAGACTGCCCCCAGCCAAGCTATACACAGCCCACCGTGACAGTGCCCTCTTGCAATGATCCTGAAGAACAGGTAAACAAAAGTAAAAATGCAGTTCCTTTAAAAGAATTAAATTGCTTTGAGAATCCAGTGCTTGCAACTACACACCAAATAGCTTTCTCTCAGCCTTCCCTGACTAACACCCCTGAAGAAAACCTTATGTTGGGCCTGTGTGGTTTAGTAGTGCTTGAGCTAATTCAGAGACATGTGTGCAGCTGTTTCCTCATTTTAAAAGGCTCAAGCCCAAAACTTAATGAAAAGGTAGAGCCTCCAGCAGTAAGTGCAGTCAGGAATGTAATAAGGCAAGTGAGCAAACTCCAGAAAGACTCCCGGTTGCTAGCAGCATCTAAAACAGACTATTCCCACTCAGCGTTGCACCCCCACCCCTCATTGAAATGGAAAAACTGGCCAGACCAGGATTCTGACCTCCTCCCAGTTCTTCCTTTTGTCCTCTCCCAGGCTGAAGTAAGCCCAAATAAATGTAATCACTGGTTCCCTGTCAGAATTTGGAAGGGATTGGAACCAGGAGTGGAAAAGCCACCTTAAGGAGACTTGAGTTCAAGTCCCTGCAGCCCCCGTCCCTTTTCGTTGTGCAGTCTTAACTTTATGTGTGTGTGAACCTGAAGCCCAATCCCCTTTTGAATTTAGATGTAAAAGGCCAACGTAGCTTCCTATAATCATGTAAAAAGCCAACTTAACTTCCTATAATCATTTAGTGTTTTTGTTATTTCTTGTCAGTTCTATTCTTTAACTTCATTAGGCGGGCCCCACAGTTGGGACCCTTGGGGAAGACACGGCAACCAAAGCCAAATAGGACCACCACCGAAAGTGATTCTTAATTGGATTTTTAGCCGCATGTTCGGGAAAAAATTGCACAGGCAAAAGAGATTTGCTGTGTGAAAGTGGTTGGAGAGGCTTTAGCCCAAGAGTGAATGCATTTCCAATATTGGAGACACACCAATAAAGGTGATCTCTGTATTTGAAAACATTTCACCCGCCGTGCTGGTGAAGATCCCGCATCTACGTAGATTCGGGGTCTCACCTGCCAGACCCACGCTTTCGCATGATGGTCGGCTTTGGCTTTGAGGGCCGTGCCTCCCCTGGAAAAGGATCCCCAAATAGCCCAATATCCCTCTTTTACTAATGTTCATATTCGTCATGGTGAGTTACTATACGGCGCCACCATCTAGTACGCTTTAGTGCAAAAGTAAAAGACCCGCCAGTATTCTGTAAATATGTGACCTCTGGAATGTGTTATTGGGGTGCGTTCGCCACGCACAAGGGGCAGCGTACCTCATTTACATAGCCAGGATCCCCTGCGCCAAGATGACCCCAGAATAACCCAGACCCAGTGGCGCCGGCAGATATCGGCCGCCTCCGCCGCTTTTCGATAAACGCTGCCGAGCACCTTCGGCTCCACTTCGGCCCTTTCCGCCAGCAGCCGCCCGCCCCACGTAATCTTTTCCCTTGCCCGTACCGTATAAGGGAAAAGAAGGGAGGGAGACATATTGAAGTTTTAATGAAGCCATGCCAGGCCTTCCAGGTGAGGGCAACCCGAAAGTACCCCACACCCGTATGCTTCTTGCTCCTTATATTTTTCTTGCCCAGTGTATTTTTCCGTTTTTTGCCCGGTGTATCTTTTTTTCTTTTAACTAGAAGATGGGGCCTCCCGAGGGAGTCCCTCCAAAAATTGCTTGTCCTGCAAACATATGACGAAAGCCTAGTTTAGAAAAATAGAACGAAGGTCCCCGTCTGCAGCAATCCTTATAGTTGCTGGATACCGCTCTCTAGTTTTTCTTCCTTTTAAAGCGGCAAGGCCAGGCCGAGCCGGACCGATAGCTCTCAGCCCGCAAAATAAAAGCAGCCCACCGCCGAGCAAGGGGCACCTGGAGGCCACATAGTCTAGGCACCCAGGGACCCCTGGGGCGAGTTTGCATAATCCCGCCTAACGCACAGCTGACCCTTGCTCGACGCAAAGACGTCCCCCCTGAAATATACATGCTATAGGAAGAAGCCTCCGCATAGGAGTCCCCCAGAGCAACAAGCTGGAAGGCTCGCTTAGTGCCCCTGGGACTTCTCGTTCGAATCCCGCTTAACATACAGTGCTGGCAGAAAAACGCCCTCTCTTTTCTTTTTCCCTGCTCCACTTTATTTTATTTTCGCTGCAACAAACTCAGGGAACCTGTACTTATATCCGCAGGTCTCCCCAGGATATTTTCACCACAAAAGGAAAAAGAAGGCCAGGAGATGAGGCACCTGGCTACTCTGTGTTTGCTCGTGCTGGCAGGCACCCTAATAGAGGGACGCCCGTCCAAATTAATGCCCTACCCACACTGGAGATGCATCAATACCCTGGCAGGGAACGAAATGATGGTCTGCAAGGTTGTGCAGCAAAGCAATATGACCACCCCTACGGATCGCACTAACTTCCGCAGTTGTGAAGAGCAGTGGATCCGGCCCCCAGAGCTTGTTATTTTATGTGTGGGACTAAAGACTCTGTCCCAAGAATTAGTATGTTACTCGCCTACCGATACAGTCTCACCACTTGCTCCAATTCCATGTATGTTTCTTCCCCGTATCAGGCCAGCCCCCACCGCAGTCCCGGTGGTAGACAAATATACCACCCCCGCCAACTTCGAAACCTCGCCATTTGTCACTGAGGCTTTCGGACCATACTGTGAAGTTATTTTAGTGTCGGCCGCAGTATGGAAGGCAGGAGACCCCTTTAGAATGACCATCCTACTAGGCACTACTACCACTGAATCGGCAGCAGTCACTATCACGCCCCCTTCAGGCGCAGTTCTCTCCTTTGCTATAAAACGCTGGGAGAACCTGACCTGGATTGTAAAGGAGGAAGACCTAGCCAAACATGGCCCACCCGATTGGATACTGGTTCAACAGACGCCCGAATGCCAAACCAAGCCCCTAGTAGAGAAATTTCACCGGCTTGGGCTGCTCTTTGTAAATTTGACTCACGAACCAGGCAATTATTCCCTGCTGATCCGGACCCAGGAGACCCACACCATCCAAATTGACCCTTTGATTGCTAGCAATGAACAATTAAGCCAAGGCGGCACGCATATAGTGGGCTCCCATGTTTTGAAAACTGACATTCGAGAGAGAGTTCTAGTCCGCCCGCAAATGTCTTTAAAAGAGATCCGCATAGACTTAGCTGAGCTAAATGTAACCCAGAGGCTGCCACAGTGCGCTCCCTATCTGGAGGCCGGTAGCAAGGGTTGGAATGCATGGCTACAACTGTGGATCGATCCCTCCCCCTCTCTCTCGCGTGCCAGGCGAAGCATTGCCGACTGGACTGCTCCTGCAGCCGGAGGCTTAGCAATCATGGATTCGGTCAACATTGAGACTCTCGCTAATAAGTTTGCCCATGTCACGACTAGCATCTCCGACTTAGGTAAACCAGTGGTGCAGTCCCTAAATTCCATTTCGAATGGGCAACACGAGATCAGCTCCATTTTAGTTAACTGGGAAAGTCAAATTGAAAGAGATTTTTCTCTGCTGCTCAAAGGAACACAGTCTTTGGAACGCAACATGTCAATAGCCATGGCATGTATGCAAGCCCAACAATTAAATCAGGCTGTGGCCATGGGGCTAATTCGGCAAGCCACGGACGGGCACTTGCCCCTGGAAAGTAAAAGATTGATTATGCCCAAATTGTCACCCATAGAACTGGAGCTTGAATCCTGGTGGTCTCTCGTAAATTCCTCATTCTCACCGACCACCCAGGAACTTAAATTATTTTTATTAACGGCCAGTGCGCACGAGTCATTCCATGTGTATCCAGTCGTGCCTCTGGGACTCCAAGTCAGCGACACCGAGGTCCTCTACGCCCGCCACCCCGACCATTGGGCCCGCTTCACCCCGACCGGATGGCAGCTCATCAGTCTCCAAGGGTGCCAGCATCGAGACCAGACCGGCTTCATTTGCCAAGACCGAGCCTTTGCACCTCATCACCCCTGTGTAGCCCCGCAAGTCGACGCCCTCAACGAGTGCTCTTTCGAGGTCATCCAGGAGAACAGCTCCGCTGTGGTCTACCTTGGGAAAGGATGTGCCTGCGTGCGAACGGCCTGCGACTTTGTGATCCTGAACTCGTTCCAGCTTAAGCCCGTGATCCCGGGAGTCAACCGCTGCTTCTGCAACCTGTCTTCAGTGGCAGCCTGCGACTTCACCTACACGGTACCGGTCTGGACCCAAGAAGAGATCCTGGTGGCACCCTCCATCTATCGATATGTGAAGCCAGTCTCCCTTGGCATCGGTCTGGAACTAATCCACGAGCTCCTGGCACACCCGCAGCTCCACCGCACCCTCCAGAGCATCCAGAGGGACGGGGACACCACTGCTTTGGTTGTGTCCCACAACGGAAAGGAGATTTTGGATCTGGTCCAGCGGATTAAGACCACCGGCGAGCATTCGTGGTGGGAGACCCTCTTTGGCTGGAGCCCCACCGCCACTGGAATTTACAATTTGGCTCTGCACCCGATCGTTGTTATTTTGGTTTTCCAAGTTTTGTTATGTGCCTCGCTACTTTACTTGGGCTGTTGGAGCCGCCGACAGCTCCAGCAACTCCAGCTGTCTTACCGTTTGGATCATTACAACCCCGACCTCCTCCTGCCCTAATGGTTATTCTTGGCGCCCTCCTTTAACCCTTGTTCAGTTGCTTACGTTGGTATGAACTATGATTATGTTTATTATGTGTATGAACCCTGGACCAGCCCCATGGACGCTTTGCTGCCGGACACCGCTCCGAGGCCCTCTTGTGGACTAGGGGGGGACATATTTCCCTGCCCCCCAGCCCACGGCCAGCCTACGAACGACTGCTAGCGGCACTACCTCCATGAGGACTAGAACTGTGTGCCTGAAGCCCTTCTCGCCGCCTGCCGACCCTGCTCTGCGGATTGACACAGACAGCAAGGGGGGGTGGAAGTGTGTTTTGGAGCACATGGACTAAGTTTGCTTGTTCTTGTATATATGCAACCCAGTCCAGCAGCTGTACTGCGGACTGAGCCATCTGTGATCTTTGTTGCTCTATGGTCTTATGAATTTCCCGCCATTGCTTTTATGAATTTTACTCCCATGAATTTAGCCCCGAACTAGTCCCTCCCTCTATCTACTGCAAGTGCGCCCATGAACTTTATCCCGATGAATTTGATTTTAACCTTTTGAATTGCCTTCTTAACCCAACTCCCTCCGCCGAGGCAGTTCTAGTCTATGAATTTGATTTTAATCCAGCCATATTGATTTGGTTTTTAATTGCAGAGTGTATTTTTCTGGCCCCCATGAACCCTTCCGCCGCCTACCCCCCCCTCATGAATTGTTTCCACGCACTTGCTTTTATTCTTGCTGCTTTCGACTTCATGAACTATTGCTTTTAATCACATATATGTATTTATGATTTTAACCATTTATGAATTAGCCTACCCTCAATGAATTATGCCATGCTTGCACATTTCACTTTACCCTGTATGAATTGCTTTTAATTGTCCCTGCTTTTAATCCTATGTATCTATTTATGATTTTAACTATCCATGAATTGATCCATGTATATTAATTGCTCCTGGTTTTTAGTGCTTTTAACCCATCATGAATTCCGTATGAATTACCTTCAATCATGAATTAATCAATGTACACAATTATGAATTATTGCTATTTATATGCATGAATTGATCATTGCTGCCTATTACTATGAATTACTATTGCTATGAATTATTACTATTTATTCTGACAATTGCACTTAGCACACCCCCTGGTGTGAACCCAGAGACCTGCAGCCCATTGGCTGATCTAAATTGCACTTATTCGGTTAGGTGGTTCTCCAAACTAAATTTTTGAGTGACGCCTCCTCCCCCTTCCCTTCCCACTCCTTCTTCGCTCGAAGCTCGACCACCGGACATTGCCGACCACCTCGCCTTTGAAGCCAAGTTCGGAGACCCGCGCGCCTGACGTCCCGGGGTCTCCGAGGGGGGGAATTGTTGCCAAGTAGGCCCCCTCCCCTGCTTTGAAGCCTGCTATGAACTGTGCTAAAGTTTCCTGCGTTACTGTTTCACTGCTGCACCAAGATTGCTTTGCACGTGTGTGTGTTCTGATACACGTGTCAGTTTCCTGCCTGCGTGTCAATTACCTTGCTGCTGCTATAGACTGTGTAGTTTACTGACTCCATGTTTGGTTGACTGCACAAAGGACTCTCTTTCTGGGCAGCCCTGCCCTGACCTGTATCTGAAATTCCCAGTGTGTGTTTGGACTCTGTTACAAGTATGCCCCGTGCCTGCATTGCCATCTGCCACGGACCGTGCCTGTTCCCTGCCTTGGACTGTGTTTTAAAGTGTTGTTCCCCCTGCCTCCATGGAAGCCTGCCTCATATGGGCCCAAGCCGCTGCTAGCAGCCGGGCGCCTGCCGGGGAAACCTCCAGCGAGCCTGGCTAGGCGCTCCCTGGTCAGTTCCCGCCTGGAGCCTCCCGCGGGTAGGTCACCGAGCTTGCCCTCGCTACCGGGCAGCCTGCTATCCAGCCCCAGCTATGCCCAGCCGGCATCCATGTTCTCAGGCAGCCAGAAGACCCTGGGAAGAAGACTGCTTTGAGAAGCCATTTCGGCGAAGCGGGCATACCACGTCCGCAGCGAGAGCCCCTCGCCCCGCTCTGCATATCTTAGGAGCCGCCCCGGAGAAGGAACTAAGTGCCGACCATCCCAAGCACTTAGAGAATGCATCTCAAAGAAACCTCCGCATTCCAGAGCTGATGACATCAGGACAAGCCCTGTCCGCTGGAACATCCATTCAGCCCACTTGGATTTCCCCCTCCCTCTTTTGTCCCCTCTTCCTGAGGTGTCACTTATCGCAATCAGATTACCAAAGTGGCCCATCCAAGCCATTCAGTAGCCCATTAGACCCTTTGTTTTAATCTGTGAGAACCACCAAGTACAGCACCAGCCCCAGGGTACGTTTTGGGGTATTTAAGCTGGTCTCCCAGACCACTCGGTGCCTCGGCCATTCCCTATCCAGACCTCCTTGCTGTCCGTCTGTGGTCCCAGTGCTGGCATTGGGCCACCCTCGCTGCCGTGTCTCTGCTTCGCTCCAGGATTGTGAGTATTTCCCTTACCATCGTTGGGAACCTGCTAATGCGAACGTCTCTGTATTTCCTACTCTGTATTTCTTAGACCTTGTGTGTTCCTTGTATGATTGTGCAAGCTAGGCTTACGCTACACTCAATACACGTGTTGGACCTGACTCGTTGTCTGCCTCTTTTTCACTAGAGTGTCTGGGATCGGGACCTCCGTATACATAGGTTATGATCCTCGCTTAATATTAATAGTTACAGACTGCTGCAGCTAATTCCCCATTATAATAAAGAGCAGTTCTGGTAACAGTTCAGACTCCCTCAGCTGGGGCCCCGTCCGGCAGAGGAGGAGGTGCGGCCAGTGGTTGGGGTGACTGGGTGTTCGTAACACCCTATTGCTGAAGGGTGCTCAGCCACTTGACTTTCTCCCTCATGGGATAAGACCATCCCAAGGCAGAGCGCTGTCACACCAGAGAGTCCTGCATCATGTGGTTGTGAGCTGCACCTGTGGAGCTGCCGCCACAGCTCTTAACCAAAGGACACCTTCCCAGATGTTGCAGATTGGGCATGGCATCAGCTGCGCACTAGCCTGGTTCACTTGCAACATGTGTCTGTTTCCCTTGCAGGCAGATCGCCACTCGTCTGGGAGACCAAGGGAAGTGGCTGCCTGAGCTCCCCGTAAGCCTCCACATGTGCCATTCAGGTCCTGCCCAGGGAGCTGTTTACCAAGGCAGCCGGCGACTCGGCCACATTGGCAGGAAATACTTCCAGAGAACCTCTGCACCTTTTCCAGTTTAATAAAATATGTGTTGAAAAACAAGGAACTGCTGTCTGTTCACTCACTCCCCCGACTTTGACAACAGCTGCCGCTTCTCCCAACTCCCCGTTGGAACATCTTCTCACACGTCCCCACAAATTTTTCCTGGCTTGGGGCTGGGATCGAGGGGGTGGGCTCTGCTGCCAGGAGGAGCAGGGGTCAAGTGGCACCCAGTCTGGCTCCCCTGCCCCCTTCCCTCCCTTCAATGTAAGTTCAGGCAGTGGGGTGGGGATTGAACTGTGGCCCATGAATGTCTGGCCGGGGGGGGGTGCGCTCCACTGAGGACGTTCATTCTCTGGTGGACTGAGCTGTTGGCATCTGATAAGCCAGGCAGAGGGGAAGGCGGGGAGGTGGAGGCTGTGAAGTGACATCTTCGGATCTCCTTCACCTCCAGAAGAATGGACCACCCTCCATTTTGCTGATTGCGGAAGCAGGGATGGGCTTGGAAAATCTGGTCTGGGGAGCTGGCCTCTCGTGTGGTTTCCAATGGGCATTCCCACCACTCATTGTAGAACCTGCCTCTCTGGATCCTGGGGGGCGGCTCCCAAGAGCTGCAGGCTTTCTGGTCCAACTTTTCAGGGAGGGAGAACCTGTTTCTCGTGGTAGCGGTGGCAGCGGCATGGATTTGCAGGTGCACCAAGCTGCAGCCACGGCCTGGCCCTCATCAGAAATGGGGGCTGGATGGGCGAGAGCAGGGGTCATTTTGTAGAAAAGAGCTGGAGGAACTCATTAGCATAACTCATTAGCATATGCCACACCCCTTGACATCACCAGAAATGTTTCATTAGCATAACTGATTTGCATATGCCACACTCCCTGGCGTCACCTATTCTGGCTGTTTTGGACCCAATCCTGGCCATTCAGGGCCGAAATTGGGCCCAAAATGGCAAAAAGGGGCTGAAAATGGCCAAAAAGGGGCCCAAAATTGTCAGGATTGGGCCACTGCTGAGCTGGAGAGTGATCCACCACCCGTCAGAGGCCCGATCCGGGCCATTTCGACTCCAATCCAGGGTGAAATGGGCCCAAAATGGCCGAGTCAGGTGGGCGGGGCCACTTGACACGTGACCTCTTTGGGGAACTGCCAGAACTGCGTTCCTGTGCATTCCCCCTCGAAATGAGCCCTGGGCGAGAGGGTGGGTGTTCGATCCAGACTATCACCTCTACCCCCCTCCCTGGCAGGGATGCCCTCCGAGGGGGGGCCTATTGGTGGCGGTGGCGGTGGCAGGGATCACGGCCTCATAGGCTGCGCCGCTGCTTGCCCCTTGCCTGCCTATTAGAGGAGGGGTGTGGCCATTGCTGGTGTGAGCAGGGTTGTCGGGAACGGCGGGCGGGCGCGCCTGGTGGTGGTCGCACTTTGCCTTGCCGTGCTCGGGCACCAGCAGGACTTCTGCAAAAGTCCATAGAGAGCTGTGGAGCGGCACCCCATTTACGTCAACACACGAGCGACGATGCTGCCTCGGGGCATATGACTGAGCTGCCCATCCATCCAAATCTGAATAGGACTAGGTCAAGAAATATGGAAAACAAAACATCAGTTCTTACATCCCTTAAAGGACTGGGCTGGCGCAGCATAACTACAGCGCCACTCGTTTGCTCCCTAAGGACTTTTGTAGGATATCCACACTGGCATCTGAGCCCAGGAAGGCACAGCACTGCCCCCTCTAATATTACCCACCCCACCATTCCCCTGGCAACTCTGCCAGCGGCTGCGCCATTCCCATAACACGTATGCGTGGCCATCAATGGCACAGCCAGTGAGAGGTCTGCGATCCTACTTTCCCGTGACAAGGCCCCCTCCCCGCCAGGGAGCAGGCAGCCAGGGCAGGGACCTCACAGTACCACAGGCACGGCATCCGCACTGGGGAGCTCGGCCAAGGGAGGCTGCCCAGGAGCAGCAGGCAGGTCATGCAGCCCCCTCCCCGCCCCATGGGACAAGGCAGGAGCTGCGCCCTGCCGAGGGCGGGGGGGGGGAGGAGTCAAAACCAGCAAGGCAAAGCCAGGAGAGAATGCTCTGGAGTTGCCTGGGCAAGGCCGGCAGAACCCATCAATTGCAGGGCGGCTGGAGCTGACAGAGGCATAAGTGGCAAGGAGAGGCGCAGCCAGTTCGCATAGGATCTCCGTAAGTGACTTGATGGCACATAACACACACACCTTTCTGGGGAGGGCCCATCCTTAGTGAGCCCTTTCTTTGGGGAGGAATAAATGCGAGTCCTCAACATGCCAGCTGGACTTCAGTTTCGCTTAGACTGAGACTTGGATTTTCCCCCTCATAATTTCTAATAACCCTTTTTAGGAACTTCAGTAGACTCCTCTTAACATGTTGTATCATACCATCCATCATATATCAAATTCCCAAGGCCTCTCTCCAGGGCTGGCGCCAGGGTTTCTAGCGCCTGAGGCATTGGGGGGGGGGCAGCTTCAGGACTGCTCCTGCCCCCCCCCCACGCGCACCTGGACTGCAGGGCGTCTGGGCGGGAGGGCTGAGAGGCTGCCGGCCCAGCCAGGCACGGCGGGTGGCTGGGGAGGCGTGTGTGTATCTTCCCACTCCATTGCTCTGCGCACCGCACTAGATGCCTGCCACGACTGGCCCGTGGCTCCTGCTTCCGGCCAGGGGCGGGCGTTGGTGGTGGCGGCAGCAGCGCAGGAGAGTTGGGAAGCTGCAGTAGCTGCAGGCCAGGCGTGGCAGGTGGCTGGGGCGATGCACGGGCAGCTTCCCCTCCCTCCCAGTCAGCCGCCCACACACTGCTGCCGCCAGCTCCACAGCGCGCACCCCTGGCCCCAGCCCCGGCGCCCTCTCCGGCACCTCAGCACTGGAGGCGATCGCCGGGGTTGCCTCAATTGAGGCACCGGCCCTGCCTCTGTCCCACATACAGTTACTTAAAATGGCAGATCGGAGGCACTTAGGAAACAAAGACATTTCTTTCCAACCGTGGCAAAGACCCCAGGGTTGCAGAAAAATCTCAAACCCTGGATAAAAAAACCATTGGAAGCTTTAAATTCTCCGAAATTGCTCACGCCATATCTGTTCATTCACACAGGAAAGGAGGCGGTCCAGCAGTTACACTGCTGCTAGGAGGGAACGTCACCTTGTTGGTAACAAGGAGTAACTGCCACCCTCTCCCCCTTCTGTGGACCACCTGACGGCCCTGCATACAAACCACGTGAGGTGCTGTAAACAACCCTGCAGGGTTGTAAATCATGCTGCTGGAGTACTGGCTGATTTAAAAGCAACTGAGCAACGTGGGGGGGGGGCAGGGGGGGAGGAACATGCCTGAGGCTGGTGATGTTTCCAGTCATTGCAGGCTGCACCTCCAAGCCTCCAAAGATAAGGAACAGAGAATTAATACGCAAGGGTTTTTCAGAGGGGAGTGAAAAAATGAACAGGGAAGGAGAGGGGAGGAAGAAGAATAGGGAAGAGGAAAACCTGTTTGACGGAGGGGAGGCTGTTTGGAAGGGGAACAGGGAAGCCAGTTTGCAGGGTGGTGGTGGTGGCGACAAACACAAACTGGATGGGTAGGAGGCTGGCAGAGGCAGTCAAGACTGGTGAAGGAGGGGAAGCCAGTAAGTCCACCGTGACTCCCTCAAATTCCCCACCGTGTGAAATTCTTGAAACCCCTTGTATTCCTTTACTTTCGGAACACCCCTTTCTTCATTAGTCTGTTCTTTACCTTGGTTTATGGCACTTTTGTTTGCTCTCAACAACCTCATCTGTGTTCAAAGGGGCCCCGCAAGTTTTTATTTCCCCAACAATCCCAGAAGGGAAGCTCAGGTCCCAAAATCAAGGCCCTGAGAAGGAGTGGCAGCAGCCGAACTGCACCTCCCATCAGCGGCAGGGCTAGCCTGCCTGCACACCTGGCAGGTGCCACGGGAGTAGGGCAACCCAAAGCAGGTAAGCACAACATGTTGTGTGCAGCGTCCCTTATGCCTCCCAGATCCCCGGGGGTGGGGGGGGGGGGAAGAGTTCCTTCGAAGGCCAGGCCAGGCCAGGCCTCCCTCTTTGGCCTCCGCCAGAAGCTGCCCTTCCCGGTCCAAGATGCGTGTCTGTATCCTTCGCTGTATCGCAGAAGCGACACGTTGGCAGCGATCCCCCAGGTCTTATGCTTCTGCACCCTCAGTGCCAAAACACAGGATCCTGCTGCTTAAAGGCTGCAGCGGCGCAGCGGTTAAGTGGCCGGACTGTGAATCAACACGCCGCTGGTTCGAATCTCCCTCTTGTCTTGAAGCTTTGCCGGTGGCCTTGAAGCAGCCACTCCTCTAGGCCCAGCCGTATGGTGGGGATAAAAATAACATTGACTGTACTGCTCTGAGCGGGCACTCATCTGTCTCGAGAGAAGCCGTATGAAAGCAGTGTTGTTGTTGTTGTTGTTGTTGTTGTTGTTGTTCTAGAGGGCCGTTCACCGCTTAACTAGGCCCATCCCCGCCCCCTTCCGGGCAGCCGCGGCCTCGGCGGAGGGTTCCTGCGAACGCAGGAAACAGGTGGGACGTGCCCCGCCCTTCCGGCAGGGGCGGGACTTCCTGTCACGGGCGGCGGAAGGGGGCGCGCTTCTTCCGATTCCGGCCGGCGGGGCTGGAGGGGCGATGGCGGCAGCGGCGGCGGCGGGATCGGGCGGCTCCGCGGCGGGCCTGCTGTTGGCGGCGGCGCGGGCCTGGGTGCCGCGGCCCTCCCCGCTGCCGCTCCTGGGCCGCGTCGGGCGGCGCCTCCTCCGGCTGCAGCTCAGCGCCGCGCCGGGCCCGGACCGCTTCCGCCTCGGCCTGAGGGGCGGCCCGGACTCGGGGCCCGAACCGGTGAGGGGGCGCGGCGGGCCGGGCCGATTGCGCAGGCGCAGGCGCAGGCGCTGGGGGGGGGGCAGGGGGGCAGCCGCGGCCCTTCCTCGGCCGAAGCTCTGGCGGTCGGCAGCCGTCGTGGCCTTCGCGCTGCCCGGTCCTGCGGCCCGCCTGCCCCGTCGCTGCCTGCCCCGTCCGAGGCGTCCCTTGCGCGCTTCCCGCCCTGCGCGCACCGTTGGCGCTGCCTTTCCTGCTCTCCGCCCGCCACCCGTTGGCGTTTCCGCCCCTGCCCAGGAGCTTCAGGCCTTTCTGCGCCTGGCCGAGATGCTGCGCGCAGATAGCAGGGCCGGAAAAGATAAGGGGGCGCCGCCGCTTCCTCTGGCAGCTGGAGATCCGGGGAAGGGCGCAGCCCCAAGGCGGCGGCAGCGCCTTCCTGCTTCCCCTGCAGGGAGCTCGAGCCGGGCACTCTCAGCCTGTGGGGTTATTTTGCTCGGTGCAGCTGGTGGGCCTCGCAGCCCTGGCGCGGGTGCTGCTGGCCGGTGGGACTGGTGCGGCCCCTTTGGGTAGCTTGTTGGGGAGCAGCTGGACCAAAGAGGCTGCTGTGTTGGGATAGGAGCAGCTTGCCCTGCGCACCTCTGAGCGACCCTCTTCTGCCCCAGAGCCTGGTGGAGTACAGCCTCAAGGAGATTGCCTATGAAGTGAAGACGCCCACCTGTCACGAGCTGAAAGTCTTGGCCCGCCCAGATGACCCCATCGTCTTCCATTTCGAGGATGAGCACGAGGCACAGAAGTGGTGGGCGGTCGTCAGCAGCTGCCTTCGGGAGGTCCAGAAAGGTCAGCCAGCAAGAAGCCACGGTCTCTGCTTCCCAGAGAGGGGCTCCTTTGCGGTGGGCTGGCTGCTGTCTCTTCATGCAAAGCTTCTTTTTGTTGGGTTTGCTTTTGTGACCAAGAAGCAAGAGGCTTGCACCTTCCGTGTGACGTGATGCAGCCCCTTTGGAACACTAAGGGGATTCATGGGCCATGTCTTCTTTAGCCCCATGAGGGACTTTGGGCTGTACAAGGCAGAGGTACATCATTCCTGGCAGTATGTGAAGTTTGGCCAGCCTGATGCGTGGCAGTGTGCCAAGTCTCTGGCCCTACAAAACCTCCACGGAGACTTGCTGGCAGCGCCCAGTGCCTCCACAGGGGGTTGGGTGCAGAGGCACTTCTCAAATATTGAAAGGAAGAGCTGCTTCCAGATCCCGCACCCTTCTGTAAACTGCTGCCCCTCACAGAGAGTGCCCATCAGCAAAGACCATTGCTGTCCTCCCTGTGTAGAGGTGTGTTGGTTCTCCAGGGCAGTGTTTCAGGATGCCAGTTCTATTGGGGAGGAAGCACTTCCCAGGAATGCATTCTGTTGCATTCTGCGTTGATCATTCTCCTGGACTGAGATTTCAGGCCCCCCTGCTTTCTTGGCAGCTCTGAACTGGTTGAGGCGACCTGCTGATCAGCCCAAGGAGCAGTGTTCTCCTCCTCTGAAATTCTTCTCCTTTCTCTCCTGCAGCTACTGAGGTCCCCCAGTTGGTGACAGGCCGGTCTCCTGTCCATCTTTCAGCTGCTACGAACTCTCTGCCTGTTTTGGAGCCTGAGGCCTGTCTGCCCTCGGAGCTGGCTAGGAAAGGTTGGTGGCCAGCTAGGCTGGGAGGGCTCAGTTGGAGGCTCAAGGAGTCAGCACCTGGCTCTCTCCAAACCTCATAGCTGGCAAGTAGCTTTAGAGAACGAACTCTGAGAAAGCTTACTAGGAAAGAGGAAGAACAACCTCAATGGTGCAGCCTGGAAATGTTGCCCAGGTCCTACTAGAAGGAAGTGGGCTCTCTCCTTTGCTTGGCTTTGGCTTGCTCAGCTCATTAGACTTGCTTCCTTGGCTACAAAGATTACCCAGCCCTTGGGGAAGGAGGCACCAGTGAGTTGGAAACTGGCTTCTGCCCGCTCAGGGTCAGGCAACTGGTGCTTGCAAGCAGCGGTGGATTCATTGAAAGATTGTTGACCAGTGTCAAGGGAAGTGAGCAAGGAACGTGATTTTAACAGTTGCATTGTTATAAAAGCAAGCAATTTCCTTTCGGTTTGTAGAAATTGCCCTGGGGAACTCACCAATGCGTAGTAATGGCAAACCTGCAGAATTCTTCATTTCAGCCAGTTCTTCAGGGTGGGAGGGGAACAGAGTGCTGTAGGTATCTGAAACTGTCCTCCGAGGTGGGCATGGCAGCTTGTCCATTCTAGATGGGACAGAAGGGTGGCCAGCTCCTGCAGGATTTTGTGTCCTCCTCTCCTTAGAAGACCTGGCATTCCAGCTTTCCATGGCTATTGAGCTTGGGGATCAGGAAGAGGCCGTACGATGTGCCACTGCACTGGCTCGGCAGCAGACTGCTCTGCGTATTCTGCCCAAAGAGTCCTGCTACCCTGCGAGTGAGATCAGGTAGTGTGTGTGTGCACGTGTGTACAGCAACGCTTCTGGAGAAGGAGGGGAAGGGAAGGGAGCAAGCATGGCCTTGATGATAGCTTATGATTTGTGGTGGGACTGTCTCAACGGTGTGCCTCCTTTCCCCCTTGCTGTCTCACTTGCTGCGTTTCTTCCTTGTAGCATGAAGGTGGGCGTGGAAGATGCCACGTGCTCAGCCAACATCACCCTCCGGGTCCACACGTATACCACAATTGCAGCTCTCAGACAGAAGGTATTGGGGGTCCAGGGAGCTCTAGGACAGGGAGGCAGAAAGAGGACCTCGTGAAAACCTGTTCTTTCTGTTTCCCACCGCAATAAGTCTCCAGAAGGATAGTCTCTGCCTGGCAAGCGTCCTTAAAGGGAAGGGGCCTGAGGGCTTTGTTGTGTAGTAAAAGAGGGGCTGACAACTTGGGGGCTTCCCTGGCACTCATGGTGCCTCCACTTTCCGTCCTTTCCAAGGTCTTTCAGGATTATGGGTTCCACCCCAGCGTTCAGCGCTGGATTATTGGCCAGTGCCTCTGCGTGGATGACCGAACTGTGGGCTCCTATGGGATCCGCAAGGATGGAGACACAGCCTTCCTCTACCTGCTCTCAGCAAAAGCAGCCAATCTCTCAGAGCAGCGCTACAAAGAGGACACGGACTGGGTGGTGCTGCAGCCAGCCCCTTCGCCACTGTCGGACGGCTCCAGTGCTGGGCGACCTTTGTCCAGCACTCTGCCAAAAGCAGGTGGGTGGCCTGGCGCTTCCTTAGCGGAGGGCACAGCTTGCCTGCATCCTCTGTCTTCCTTGCAAGGAGGTAACACCTTCTTCTCCCTGGCGCCCTTCTTGCCAGCTGGCGTGTCACATGGTAGCAAGAAGACGGGCATTGAGGAGGGACTAAGCGCTCTGCAGCTCACCAGCCCTCCCAGCCATTCTCGGGCACCTCCGGCCGCAGATGTTGGCCCCTCTTCCCCCATCCAGGTAGGTACTACCTTTGCTACCATATGCAATCTCTTGCCTTGCTCCAGGGGAAATGCTCCTCCAAGAGGGAGGGCTCCCTGGAACATGGCCCTCTTTCCTGTTTTGCGCCTCTCAAGGGAGTCTTCTTCCGTGGTGCTTGCATAGAGCCACGTCTTCTGGTGGGCAAAGTGGGGGGGGGCGTGTCTCCAGGGCACGGGGCAGCGGTTGAGCTGTAGTCCCATTGTCAGCTTCCTTCTCTCCTCTTACAGGCTGGCTGGCCTTGTCCAACTTGCACATTCATCAACAAGCCCACCCGCCCTGGCTGTGAAATGTGCAGCACTGACCGGCCGGCCAGCTACGTTGTTCCCGGTAGCTACAGACCAGATGAAGTGGAGCTGTGGCGGATGCAGCAGGAGAGGGAGGGGATCTTGCAGTACCAGCAGGTAAGCAGGCTGATCTTCCGTCTGCCCAAAAGCCTGTGTGGGAATTTCTGTTGCTGCTTGTCTGAGGGAATCTCCACGGTCTCCCCCCCCCCCTGCCCCCCACCCCAGCTCTCATGACGGGTTCAATGTTTTGAGGAGGCCTGGCTGAACCTCGTTTGGCACTGGCTGTCTTGTGCTTCTGGTCTTCATATTTGTGACCTAATCCCCACCTCTGTTGGCTTGTGTGTCTTACTCTACGATTATCAAGGGTGGTTTGTGAGCATCTTCCAGTCAGTATTGATTGGGAAGGGAGGGGAAAATGCAAGAAAAAAGACGTTCAGGGAGAGGAGCTCCTTGCTCCCTCCCCCTCCTCCATCGTTTCTGGTAGGTATTGCTAAGCCATGGTGGGGGGGGGGGCTCCCTTTGGACCTCTCTCCAGCAATGGCACGGAAGGGCCTGGGAGGGACCCCATGGGGATGACGCTGAGACTGATGCCCATGGCTCAGCTCTTTAGTGGTGCCATACTAGCACCACTAGCTTGGCTGGGGTGGCCGGCCCTTTGGGGAGGCCGAGGCAAAACCCAGTCCTAGTGAAGGAGTCGTCTGTTGAGCTTAGAGGCGTAACATTTCTGTAGGTTTTGAGGGGTTGGATGAATGTGTTGGGAAACGTGTGCCATGCCATCTAATTGAGACAAAATTTATTTTACTGCTTTAACATAAGATACATCATTGGATTTAGTATATAAAACTATTGTTTCAAATATGTATGGAATTTAAAAGTACAGATGTGGTCTGTATAAGCAAAATTGCGAGCACACCTATTGCTAAAGAGGGCGAGCTGCAAACTGCTGCACTTTGTGCTCTCTTAGCAAACGCGTCTTAACGTTGTGCCTTCTGAGAAGTCGGGGGGGGGGATATTTTGAAGATATATAACAAACTGCAGGAAAGAATGTTTTTTTGGACAGTCATGCAGTGACAGGATTAGCATATTTGGATGTTGAGTTTAAGAAATGAATATTTTATTATCTACACAGCATGTCATAGACAAAATTAGACACAAATATATATAATTCTTATGTATACTATAGTCGTGTGTAAATACGTTCTTTCATCTAATGATAACAAGAGAGATTCTTATATAACAATCTTCATACTACACATTTTGAATAAAACCTTGTTTTTTTAAAAAAACGTAGTTCATTTCAGAAATGGCAATGTTTTATTGGTTTTTTTAATGCTTGCCAAAATTTCAGATTTTTCTGTTGGAAAATTGGAGGGGAAAGTCTTCTGTGGGTCAGACCGGGGAGACCATTTTCTTCTGAATTTTTCCATTTTTCCCCTTGGGCTGCAGGGGAGGTCTGGCGCCCAATGACTCTCTTCTCTTCTTTCTTTTTTCTCTTGTGGCAGGAAAATGGAAGGAGAGAAGACGGTACAGTTCTGCCCTCTGCCCACGGTCTTGGGTCCCTGGATGACTTCATCCACCTTTCCTCGGAGTTCTCCTAGCTGTAACCCGGAGCCCTGAGTGGCGCTCCTGTTTTGCAGTTGGGCCTTGAGTTGGTTTAGCCCATAGGACCTCTTTGGAGAAGTTTGCAGCCACGGCTGTTGAGACAAGCCAGGCACAGATTGAACCACAGGCAGAGAGGAGCTTAGCTTGGCTCTCTTGTTCCTCATTTTGCTTCTGAGAATAAGCCGTTCAATGTTTCTGTTGGCCGCTGGGCCTGGGGATCTTCTTGGATCAGTCAAGCTGGGGCGGGGGCAAGTTTGAGGGATGCTGCAGAAGAGGCACGTTTGAGAGCAGAAGGGCTCGTTGTGTCCTAAGCGGCTTGCATGACCATGGTGAGCCTCTGAACAGCGATGCTCCTAGTGGCACAGGGGCCTTGCTGTGACACCCCCACCGCCCCCGTTCAGGCCTGTCTGCTCTCTTCTGCAGTGCCTGTGTTTTGAGTAGTCCTGCAGACCCAAACTTCCTTGTGCAGGAGGGCTGCATCTGGGACATAAAAGAGTCTAGTTTGGGTCCTGGGCAGAGGACCTTTTCCCGGGCGTAGATTTGGCGGGTCTGTGCAGTGCTCTTGGAGGAGTCTGACCCTGTGTTATGAAGCGCAGGCCCTCCACCTCTGTCTTCTTCCAGTCCACATGAAGGATCCGCTGCGTGCCTGCTGTCTGTGCTTAGGTGACCCATGAAGCGGGTTCCTTCCCTCTGGCCCTTTGAGAAATATGTGCTGCCTGGCCATGGCATTGCAACCTGTCCTGCTAGCACATGCCCTCTCTCTGCTTTCTCTGGGTGTGGCTGTTGTTTCGAGCAGAGGCTTCTTGGCAGGAGCCATCCTTGGGGCTGGTTTTGCTCTGCTGGCGGTTGGGGCTGGCAGCCTCCTTCCCTGTTTCTCCCCCTCCTCGTGTGCCTTCTCAGCTGCTGAGCAGCAACAGCAGCCATCACTGCAGGGCACTGGCTGAACTTCAGGCCAGCCACTGCCTTTTAAACTTGCCGCTGAAGCTGCTGGGGAGAGAGGCTCCCGTGCGTGGCGTTCTCGGAGATGGCCGGGGCCAGGGAGTTGCTGGCTTCTCAGGGGACCGGTCTGGGCCTTTGGGTATCCAGCCGGGGTGGCCGTGTGCGAGTCTGCCCAGATGCAACCAGCAGGCATGGGAGCAGGTGAGACCCTCGGCCTACTGGGGTGGCCTCCTCCCTCATGTCGCTGTAATCCATCGGGGGCAGCAACGTGGAGCAGTGCGTGCTGGGAGCAGCTGGCCTTGCACTGTGAATACTGTGATGAGTCTGACATGGAAGTTTCAAGTGCCCTTTCCAGACGGGTTTTGTTTGTGTAAAGTATCTGTATATTTGGAGAATGAGTCCCTTGTTCTATTAAATGATTCCTGTGTGCCAGAAAGGCCACCCTGGTGTCGGAGCTGCTTTAATTTATGGCGGGGAGGAGAGGCTGGGTCAGAAGGACGAGTGTGTCCTGGTGCTTGGCTTTCCTCGCTGTTAGGAGGGAGGGCAACCCCAAGGCCTTCTTGCCCCAGCCCGTTGGCCTGCATTCCCTGAGCGCCCCCCATTTGTGATCATCTCTCTGATAATTCCTGGCTGTGCTGGAGACCACCCACCAGGCCCGGGACTGGCCTTTCTAGCAGAAGATCTCCGCGGCATCCGAGCTGTGATCCATCTGTGGGAGCTCCCTGCTTCAGACTGGTTGCTCTGGAGGGCCAACAAACAGGGCCACAGAGGCCAAGGCTTTCCCCTGAGGGCTTGCCTCCTGGCACTGGGGGGGGGGGGGGCGGTGTCGGAGGTTTACTGCAGCTGAATATGGAGGTTCTCCTTAGTTACCACATCAAGTAGCCACTGTTGGACTTCTCTTTCTCTAACCCTTCTTAAAGCTAAGTTTTGTGGAGTTCGCTCGGAGTGAATTCTGCAGTTAAACTATTCATTGTGTGAAAGAGCACTTCGTGTTGTCCGTCCTGCGTTGTTACCTTTCAGCTACGTTGTGTGCCCCCCCCCCTCGCAAGGTGTGTCCGTCCATTCCTGCTTTCTCCGTGTGCATCTTGCCATCAGGTCACTTCTGATGTATGGCAGCCCCTGTGAATTTCGCAGCCTCCAGAATATCCTACCCTTGACAGCCTTGCTCAGGCGTTGCAGGCGGGGGCGCCCTTAGTCGAGTCAGCGCCTCTCCCTCTTCTCCTAGCTTTCCTGCCTTTTCCAAAGCGCCTTCTCCTGATGTGACCAAAGCAGGATCGCCTCAGTGGGGCATTCTGTCCTGTTCTCTGTTTCATGTCATTTAACTCATTCTTAATCTGTAAGGGGACCCCCCTCCCTTCTATCTCATGACTGCTCACTTACCCTGGAGTCTTTGGTGAGGGACCTTCTCAAAAGAAGTCCAAGAATAGGGTGCCTACCGGGTCCTCCTTACCCGCCTGCTTGCTTCCCTGTTCAGAGAGCTCTGAGCTTGGCGAGGCAGGACTTCTCTGTGCAGGAGCCAGGCTGATTTCCCTCCGCAGGAGGCGTCAACGCGTTTGGCCCCCACCCTGGGCCCCTTCCCCATGAAAGGAATCCCTTTTTGCTTCTCTGCTGCCACTTGGCCCTTGACCACCTCAAGCCACAGTGCCTTTGAATTTTTACAAGCTGTGCAGTGGCTTCCTCAGGCAGGGGGGCTGGGAAGCTGAAGGGAGGGGGGGCTGGTGTGCTTTCGGAGGCTCTGCCTGCTGGAGGACTTCCCTGGGGATTGCAGCCCGTGAGAATTGGCAGCAGGGACACACGGCATCTGGACTGGCGGCTGCTGCTCTCAGTACCTGTTCAGCTGACCCCGGATTCCTCTTCCTGAAACACAAGACAGCTGCAGGTGGTGAAAATCGAGGCGGCTCCCTTGCCTCCGAGTGGGGGGAGCTATTATGATGTGGGAGGCGGATAGTGGTGGCAGACCGAGCCCGGGGGGTCTCCTGAGCTTCCCGCTCTGTGAGTCATTGCAGGGCCGCCTCTAGAAAACCCCTTTCTCGAGCAGCTGTTAATGTCCCAGTCAGGAAATAGGCAGATAAAGCAAATGTCGGGTTGCGGGGGGGGGGCGGTCATGTGAGAGGAGGTATTTCTTTGCTGTGGCTTCAGCCAACGGGGGTGGCCGTCTGGCAAGTAAAAAGCGGTACCCTGAATTGTCCCCCACTCTTGGCCTCCTGCTCTCCTCGGGCAGAGTCTTCCGCTGCTGGTGGCGTGACCTTCCTGTCCCCTCCGGGTGGCGTGGGGAAGGCCCAGAGTGGTGGGTCTGACAATGAGCGGGGTGGGGGGGAGAGAGAGAGCAAGAGAATGGGGCCGCTTGAGTGGCAGCCGTAAGCCTCCCCTGGTCACACATTTTACCATTGTCCGCAGCTACGCTCAGGGCAGGCTGGGGTCTCCCAGGGGGTGGTGGTGGTGGGGTGATGGGACTCCAGTTTGTGCCTCTTCTGCTCCCAGGGCAGCAGAGCCCAAAGGAGAGCAGGCAGCCCCCCCCCCATCTGAGGACACTACTGCTTCTGAAGGCAGGGCTGGCATTGCTCGGAGGCCTCTGGGACGCGGGGGGGGGGGGGTCTCCTTGCTGCAAGCCGGGCGCTCGGCCCCTCTGGCGCCACACTTTTCTCCTCAATGGGGACCCTTCAGAGTAGCTCACAGCGTTGTTCTCCCTTCCGCCATTTTATCTTCACAACCACGACCCTGCGAAGGAGGTCAGGCGGAGAGATTGGTGGGCCCAAAGCACCCCCCCCCCACCCGCCGCCCAGTCATTTTTCATGGCAGAATGAGGATTCGAACCCTGGGTCTCCCAGATGTGACCCTGACACTCCAGCCACTACACAACACTGTAGAGAAACCCATTAATTAGCTGAGACTTAGGCTGGTGGGGTGGGGAGGAGGGGCGAGCAGGGAAAGGGGGTGGAAAGATGGGATTTAAGGACTGGAGGGAATTGGTTCAAGCAGCGGAGCGTGCGGGGCCGGCTCCTGGGTCTACAGTGCTGGGCAGGTAGGCAGCAGCCCTCCTCTGCCAGTCTACAGGGCCCCTTCCCGTCTTTGCAGACCTGCCCACTCACGTCTTGTGCCTAGCAAGTTCCGGCTTTGGGGCTTGTCCATCTCATTCCTCTGAAAAGCTCAGGGTTCTTGGCTTTCCCTCCTCCGCTTTGAGCCGAGATCCCCTGGTCAGCTTGCAGGCCGTGCCGCGCTGGGAATCTCAGTTGTTTGAACAGCTTGAGCTGGTGGCTTCTTGGAAGGGGGGGGGGAATGGGCTGGCGGCTGCCCCTGCTCCTGTGGCTCCTCTGAGCTGGCCGGGCTTGCCTCTGGGCTCCAGCCTACTGCCTGTCTTTCCTCCTCCTCGGGCTGCCGGTGCACCAGCACAAACCTGGGTCGTGCCCTGAGGCACCCCGTCTCGGCCTGGCTGAACAAATACGGCGTATGAACAAAATTCTCAATGTAATCATGTGGCCATGATTACATTGCATGTGACGAAGAGAGCTGTGGTTCTCGAAAGCTTATTCTGCAATAAAGTGGGTTAGTCTTAAAGGTGCTACTGGACTCTTGACTATCTTCTCACCCGACGGCTATGGCTGAATTTCCAAGGGGTGGGGGGGGGAATCAGCCCCTGAAGGTTGCTGGCAAGTCCGGGGGGAGGGAGCGGTTGCCTCCTTGTGCAGTGCTGCCTTGGACTCAAAGGGCAGGAGCTGGATCTCGGACACCTGTAGCCGTTTGCCTTCTGAGCACGAGGACTGACGGCCACTCCCAGCCAGCCCCTCCCTCCTTCCTGGCCCTCGGTCCTTCGTTCTTCCTTCAGGCAGGCAGGCAGGCAGGCAGGCGGCTCCTGCTTGCCAAAGGTTTGAAGGTAGGGCTGCTGAGCCTTCCTTGCGTGTCTAAGGGCTCCTGGCCCACCTCCTGCCAGCGCGGTCCGGCCAGGCTGAGGCCCCCTTGAAGGCCCATTCATCTTGGGGCTGCTGGGAAAGCCTCTGGCCTTGTCTCCTTCCGCACAGGTCCTGGAGCAGGAGCGGCAGCAGAACTTCCTGCAGCTGCGCCAGCTGGACGAAGAGGCCCTGGTCCCCACCCAGGAGGCGACGGAGTGCCGCATCTGCTACCTTGACGTGGAGCCGGGTGAGGGGGTGCTGCTGCGCGAATGCCTGCACAGCTTCTGCAGGTAATCTGCGCCTGCTGCCTGGGGAGAGAGGAAGGGCAGGGATAGAAGGGCAGGAAGGTCTGTGTCTGACCACGTGTCCCGTCGTCCGCCAGGGCCTGCCTGCGGCAGCTGATCAACTGCAGCAAGGAGCCCCAAGTGGCCTGCCCCTTCAGGGACGATGCCTACGCCTGCAGCAGCCAGCTCCAGGACCGAGAGATCCGGGCGGTGAGTGGATGGCCCGGTAGGGCAGCAGCATCCGTGACAAGTAGCTGGCGATGTCACGGAGTGGTCTTCTTTCCTGGGCCAGCTTGGGATGGCGGCGAGGCGTGAGGATTTCCACAGCATTCCTCTTTGTACAGAATGGAGGAGGTGCTCGCGGCAAGAGGCTGCTGCCCCTTCGGACGTGGCAGTCGCAGCCCCCCAGCCCCTGGCTGCCTGGCCCTTCCGGGCCCCGGGCTCTGAAGCAGCTCCCCTGTTTCTGCAGCTGGTGTCGCAGGAGGAGTACGAGCGCTTCCTGGAGCGAAGGCTGGCCGTGGCGGAGAGCCGCGCCCAGAACAGCTACCACTGCCAGACGGCCGACTGCCTGGGCTGGTGCATCTACGAGGACGACGTCAATGACTTCCGCTGCCCCATCTGCTGGGCACTCAACTGCCTGGTCTGCAAGGTGAGCCAGGCCGCCTCAGCCCTTGGCAGGATGGAGAGGGGGCGCCAGGGGAGGGTAGCGGTGAAGACCCTCCTTTCGTCTTCCAACTTCTGCACCGGAGGAGCCCTGCTGCATCCGGCCCATCTGGTCCCATGTCCTGTTTCCCCAGCAGTCAAAGGGCCTGCCCTGGGGGCCCAAACTGAGGCCAAGGCCTCCCCGGCCTTTCTTCCTAGCGCTGCGTTTCAGAGGTTTCACTGCCTCCGAATAGGGAGAGTCCCTCAGCAACCGGTAGATCGGCCCTCCCTCCTCCTGAAGCCTTCTGTGCCTGTGGGCAGGGTCACGTCCCCTGGCAGTGAATGCCGCACGTTTCCTTTTGTCTGCCCTGGCCCTGCTGCCCATTGACTTCACTGTGTGCCCCAAGAACTTGTGTTAGGGGAGAGGGAAAGGAAGGAAAAGTTCTCCCCTCCCAGCCTGTTGTGAGCCCCCTTTCCTCGCAGAAAAGGCGCCCCAAGCCCTGCATCGTCTTGGTTGCCCCGTCTGCATTTCCCCAGCTCTGCGACATCGTTCCCGACTTCCTCCCTGCCAGCCAGCTCTCAGCAGCCCCGGGGGGCTGGGGGGGGGCGCCGGTTCCTCGGGGGGATGCGCTGCCTTGCTCGCAGTACCTGCAGCGCCGTGTCCTCGCCTCCCAGGCTGCTCTAGGGCTGTGCTCTCGGGCAGGCAGGCCAGGCGATGACCGCCTGCAGTCACTGAGGCATAGTGGACGTCAGTGGCAGAGCTGAAGGGGCTGGACCCGTCCAGGCTGCAGGTGAGAGCAACATTTTTTGAATGCACGAGACGCCTGCACCGTAACTGAAGGGGCTGCATTCCCTCTCCCTTCCTTGTGGATGGGAAGGCAGCCTAGCGCCTTGGCCCCTTTTCTTGTCCCTAGGCCATTCACGAGGGTATGAACTGTAAGCAGTACCAGGACAAGCTGCAGCTCCAGGCCCAGAACGATGCTGCGGCCTGGGAGACCACCAACATGCTCAAGGTGAGGAGGAAGCACAGGAGCGGCAGCTCTGGGCCCTGCAGGCCGCCTTTCAGTGGGCTGCCCGCACCGTTTTTGCCCTTCGCGACCACTGTGGCTTCCGGGGCCTGGAGTTCAGCAGCAGCAGCAGGCGACATGGCCTGCACAAAATGTGCTCCTTCCCCAGGCCGCCTGCAGAGGGGCTTTGCTGAACCAGGGGCCTGGAGAAAGGCTGTGGAAGAGGCCACGCTGGGACCTGGCCTCGTCTGGTCTTTGCGGTTGGCATCCGTTTCCTGTTTCTCCACCCCCCACCCGCCCTGTTTCAGATGCTGGTGCAGCTGGGAGAGGCCATGCATTGTCCCGTGTGTCGCATTACAGTGCAGAAGAAGGGAGGCTGCGACTGGCTCCGGTGCCCCGTCTGCCAGACAGAGATCTGCTGGGTGACCAAAGGGCCACGCTGGGGACCAGGGGTGAGCACACTGGAATGGGGGAGGGGAGCTGGAGCAGGCAGCCAACAGACTGGGGACAAGGCATCACCGCCAGCCTCCCGAAGAAGGCGAAGTTGTTTGCACTAAGAATAGGCCAACACCACAAGCCCCCTGGCCCCCCTGGCTCTGGGCCTGCCTCTTTCCAAGCTTTGACCCACTGGGGACTGCTTTGCACCCCTTTCTTATTTCTTATTTCCAGCCCATGACTGTTCCTTCCCTTCTCTGCCTCTGAAGCTGCCTTATCAGCCCCCCCCCCCCCCGGTCTCTTGGAGTCAGTCTTGACTGTTTGAGCGCCTGAGGCTTTCCCTGCTCTTGAATTGGGGGGGGGGGGGCTGAGCCTTCTGCATGCCCAGCAGTTGCTCAACCACTGAGCCCCAGCCCCAGAGGTCTTTGAATCCACTGGCACCACACAGCACAGGCCATTTGCAAACAGCAGAATCCCCCGGGCGGGGAGCTCTTGGGAAAAGACCAAGTCGCTCAGAGAAACGTGCCAGCACAGAACGCTGGTTGCCGCTGGCCCCGCCAGGATTGCAAAGGAAAGCTTGGAGGGGAACAGCCGATGCCTGCTGAGGCTCCGGAATCAGAGGCGGCAGGGCCCTGCAAAGCACCGTAACCAGAACAGTTTCACCCCACACGGGGCAAGGGCTTGGTTTGTCGCATGCCAAATGCCAGTTTGTTCTGCACGTCACCCTCCCCTTCTCTAAAACCACAGACGGCGAGGCAGACGGGTGGTAATACAAACGCCTTCTCCGGCGAGGCTTCCCTGCTGACCTGTAAAGAGACTTGACTGGGATAGTGTTTTGGTAATTACAGGTTAGGTTTTGATGTTCGCATTTCCTTCGGATGCTTTATGTCTGGTAGCTTCTTTGGGTGTTCTTTTTGAAAAGTGGGAACTAATACTAGTCAAGGCCAACCAAAATAACAACACAGTAAACAGCTGGTCAAGTTCTCCAAAACTCTTCTCCAGGCTGGAGGTTAGGAAGGGGAGGTACCTTTCAGGCTTTTGTCTGCGTCTTGCATAAGACGCTACAGCGGCTTCAGTGCAGGCAGGTCGCGGTTCGCGGGCGGCAAGGCTGTACCTCTGCCGCGGGTGGTCCGTGATGGGTGGGGGCTGCGTTTCGTTGGAAAGCAGCTTCTGTTTTAACATCCAGCCTGCTGAAGGGAGCTGGAGAACGCAGCAGCAGGCTTGCCTCGTGTAGCGGCATTCTGGTTGGTCCCAACACAGAACGGGAGACTAAAATGCAGGAACTGAGATTCGCCGGCTCTCTCCTCTGCCCAAGCCGAGTTCTTCGAAGGGCAGGGCAGCCATGCTGCCACCCGCCGAGCTCTGACTGCTCCCTCCCCCTTTTCTGCAGGGTCCTGGTGACACCAGTGGAGGCTGCCGGTGCAACGCAGATGGGCAGAGGTGCCACCCCAACTGCCAGAACTGCCACTGAACACCCGCTGCAGGGAGGAGACTCTGCCCTGAGCCAGACGGAGCACAACAGAGGCAGCCCCCCCCCCCGCCCGAGTCTCCGTGCGTGGCTGCGCCAAGGAGCTGAAGTGGGCCTTTGCTGGGGGCACAGGCCCCTCCCTCCCACTCTGGACTTTTAACCCTGTAGTGACAAATGCCCCATCTGTAGAGGGCTGGGGGGGGGAGGCTGATCTCCTTCCTTCCCGCCACTTACTGACACTCCCTGTATCTACCTCCAAAGGGTGGCACCCCCTACATGAGGGAAGGCATTGCATCCTATAAACAGGAATAAGGGGCGAGTTCTCTAGGCACTCCCTCCCCTTTCTGCACTACCCTGGTCTTACGCCAAGGTCTTAGCGAAGAGACTGACATCTCCCACCCTGGACCTGTTCAGCTGGGCACCAAGGCAGCAGCGCTCTCGGGAAAGGGTTCAAGATGTACGTGGCTGCACAGAAAGGCAGAAGGCCTATTCAATAAAGGCATAAACACTGAATATGCTAGAGCTCCTTTCTAGGACCCCAAAAGGGTGGGGGGGATGCATAGGGGAGAGCCAGTTTGGTGTAGTGGTTAAGAGCATGGGACTCTAAGCTGGAGAACCGGGTTTGAGCCCTCCTCCACTTGAAGCCAGCTGGGTGTGCCCTTAGGTCAGTCACAGCTCTCTCAGCCCCACCCACCTCACAGGGTGATTATTGTTGCAGGGATAATAGCATACTTTGTAAACTGCTCTGAGTGGGTGTTAAGTCATCCTGAAGGGCAGTATATAAATCGAATGTTGTTATTATTATTAGGTCTCTGGTGTATGCCCCCCCCCCACAGATCCCTCACACAGCCCGCCCCCTCCTGTGTTTCAGGACAGACGCCAGTGACTGTTCTCTGGTTGAAGACATATGTTTATTGGGTGCCTGCCACCCCTGTCTCCCAGGGTCCTCTTCCCAAGGCTTCATGGGTGACTGGATGGATGGAGAGACTTTAAATAACAGAAAAAGCACTGGTGAGGGGCAGCAGTCCACCTGCCTGCCCATGCATACATTCCTGGGGCAGATGCCGTGCCGCTCGGGCAGCAGAGATTGACTGGTCTGGTCCCCCTTGGGCCGGTCACTTGGGCGGCCGGTAGGCGATCTTCCTGCTCTTGAGGACTGCCCACTTGTGCCGCTTCAAGTAGTAAACGAGGGGTATCAGCAGGCCTGCAATCATCAGCATCTGGAGAGGGGGGAACAGGGGTCAGTCCCTATTTCGGGGAGGGGTCTGCTACAGGGACCAAGCGAGGCCTTTGCCCTCAAACCCAGGAAAAAGACACACACCCCCTTCCTGTTGTTTGCCCTGGTTGAACCAACTGGGCATCTATACCCACGTTTGCTTCAGGAGAACAGGCCAGTGCCCTACATTTCAAGGTCACTTACAGTGAAATCCTAAGGAGAGTTACTGCAGTCTAACCCCATTGAAATCAATGGGCATAGACGGGGGTAACTTTCCTTAGGATTTCACTGTTAATGCATTAGAACAAAATTCTACTCAAACAGTAGAGAAGGAACTACCGGCTGTATTTTATGCAGTGAGGAAATTCTATCGATATATGTTCGGTAAGGTGGTTTTTAGTTCAGGCTGATCATAAACCATGGCAAGTAATTCTAAAAAGCCAACTGGTGGGGCTCCTCCTCATTTGCCACATGTGCGCTTGCAGCTTCCTAGGTATCAACGTTGCGTTCACCCCAGGGAAGTAGAGGTATCTTGCTAAGACATTATCATGGGCTACTGTGGACCCTCCCGTAAGCGATGGAAGAATTAGCAGAAGGGGGGAGAGGAGTGCGTGGACTGAGGGCCACAGGGAGCCAGAAGTCGAGCCTGTCAGCTTCCAAGGCAAGGATGGCCTCGGCCTTGGCTGGGGGCTGCAACCCCTCCGCATGCTCTGTTCAGAGGCGGGCAACAAAGGGGGGGGGAGGGTCTTGGAAGCCGCGATCCCCTGAGAAAAAGCTGAAGGAACAGGATGCCTTTATCCTGAAAAGGGAAAGACTGCAGGGTGGGGCAATGCTCTTTGCTTCAAGAACTGCCACCAGGAAGGGAGGCCGAGCCTCCTCGTCTGCTGCTCTGAGGGCAGGAATAGATCTGATGAGTTCAGGTTACGGGAGGGCAGATGTTTCCCAAAAAAAGCAGAACCGGTTTGGGGGCCGGTTGGGATCCTCCGCCTTATCAAGCTACGCTTGTCAAGAGACGTGTATTCGACCGCTGCCCCCAGCCGATTGACCGGCCTCTTCCGACCCTGTGCCTTCCAGACAGACTGACCTTCAGGCCCATCCGCTTGCGCTGATCATGTTCTGGCTCCGCAGCCCATCGCAAGAAGGTACAGACATCCTTGGCTATCTGTGACATGGTGGCCGGGGTGCCTGCAGAGAGCCAGGGAACCACAAGGGTCAGCGCAGGAGCACAACTCTCTAGGGCCCACACCTGAGCCTGCTTGCAGCCCCAAGGAGAGGCCACCCCCCGTTTCCTTACCATCCTCAAACTCCAGGATTTCATTGTAGATGGGCGGTGCCATGCCAATAGCCTGCCCGGGGAAGAAGGGGTTGTAGTGCAGTCCCTCCCGCATTGTCACCCCAGTGGGTGGCTCACAGTAGCCAGTGAGAAGGGAGAACACGTAGTCCTCTCCGCCGTGCCTGAAACAGAAGAATGCGGGAAACGTTGATCTCTCTGTCTGAAGCAACATCCCCAACTGGATGTCCCTTCCATGGGCAGAAACCCTAACCCTCCAGTCCCAGCACACAGGCTTCTCCTCTGCGGTCCACGTTACCTGGCATTGACAATGTAGCTGAGATCTGGGGGGAGGGCCCCATTATTAGCTGCCCTGGCCGCTTCAGGATTGGGGTAAGGCTTCGGAAAGTAATCAGACAGTTTCCCAGGACGCATAAACATCTCGCCATTTTCATCGGGTCCATCCTGCACCTCAAACTAAAGTGGATTGAGCCAACCTTGAGTACTAGAGCTTCCCCAGCCCCGAGCAACCAGATGTTCCACCTCCCATGGGCTGCGGCATTAACTCCCCATCACGCGTCGTCCTGCACTTCTCCCCTGCTAGAGGTCTAATGAGACCCACCAACCCAGAGGGCGCAGGACCATGACTTCTGGCTGCAGCAAGGCCAGGCGAGGAGGGCTGGTCCCAACCATTCCAACTAAGGCCAAGCAGCACGTACCTCTTCGGCTAAGGCTTTGGCTTCAGCTTCTGTGTGAGAGACTCCAATGAGGTTGCGGAAGGCCAAGTAGTCCATGCTGTGGCAAGCTGAACATACCTGCTTGTACACCTCGTAGCCACGGCGGACGCTGGAAGCAAAGAGAGTAACCATGAGCAAGACAGGAGGCGCCTGGGCCAACAAGACTGGGACAGAGTAGGCAAAAGGCAGCCTCATCCGGGGGCTGAGGTGAAAGGGTTCTTCCTCTGCAACAGAAGCGAAGCATACATAGTCTAGGTCTCAACCAACAGCCATAACGAGAAGAGAAGACATATGAAGGCCCAGGGAAAAATTTGAGTTTTTTCCCCTATTCCCCCTGCCCCTGCAACTTGACAGAAAAACTGAGATGTTTTGAGGAACACTGGAAAAAAACCTCCAATGAAATATTTTCTTTTGTAGCAAAAACCATTGGGAGAAACAAAATACCTGGAGTAAATGGAATGCCAATAGAGCTATTTCAAGCTATAGAAATGGGAGTCCATCAGAATCTTAACAAGAATATGGCAGCAAATATGGAAAACAAAACCATGGCCCACCGACTGGAAGCGCTCAGTCTACATTCCAATCCCCCCAAAAGGGGACGCCAAGGAGGGCGGCGACTATCGGACTGTCTCGTTAATCTCCCATGCAAGCAAAGTGATGCTCAAAATTCTACAGCAAAGACGAGAAATGCCAGATGTTCAAGCTCGATTGAGAAAAAAGGCATTGCAAATTTATGATGGCTAATGGAACATACCAAGGAATTTCAGAAAAAAATCAGCCTGTGTTTTATAGATTATAGCAAAGTTTTTGGCTGCGTGGATCATGATAAGCTATGGAGAGTCTTAAAAGAAATGGGGGTGCCACAATGTCTGATTGTTTTGATGCACAACCTGTACTCTGGACAGAATATGGGGAAACAGAATGGTTGTCAGACAAGGATGTATATTATCTCCCTACTTGTTCAACCTCTATGCAGAGTATATCATATGGAAAGCTAGAATAGATCTAGAAGTAGGTGGGGTAAAAATTAGTGGAAGGAATATTAACAATTTGAAATATGCAGATGATACCACATTACTGGCAGAAAATAGTGAAGACTTATAACAACTATAGATGAAGGTTAAAAGAGAGAGTGCCGAAGACAACACAACTATAGTAATCCAAGAGAATGAGGCGTTCGTTACCCATATGGGGTTTGGGGAAAAGGCGACAGAAACACACACAAAGCAGGGGGAGGTGGCAGCAGTTGTGGGGAGAGGCAACACACGCTAGGACAAGGACAGGACGAAAAGGGCAGACCGTGGATGTGCTAAGAGATGGGAGGGGCTGCTGGGCTTTTACCTGCTGGTGGGAGGAGTCAAAGGTAGCTCCAGAGTCCCTGCCTATGAGACTGGGGAAAAGGCGAGTTCTGCCCTCACCCAAGAAACCACAGCAAGGCTGCATGCGAAGGGGGCCACTGCAGGTGAGGCAGGTCGATGTTCTGGCACAGCCCTCTGCAGAAGGCAAAAGCTCCCCCAGCCCCACATACCTGCTGTGATCCAGGGCGGACAGCATCCCTCCGTGGCTCCAGGGGTACTCGGGGGGATGCAGCTCCAACTCCCCTGCGTTCACGGCCGTGTGAAGGGCCAAGGCCAGCCCCGCTCCGCCTGCTGTCAGCACACCCAGTGTGGTCAGGGCCACCTTCTTCCCCCGGTTAAGGCTAGACAGAGATGCCATGTTAGCCTGGAAGGAAAAGACAACAGGATGAGATGCAGAGGAAGGTGTGATGGAGAGAGGCAGTACTGCTAATCCCAAACAAGAGGCTGGAAATAGCTCCGGGATCCTGTGGGGCCTTTGCTAAGGCAGCTGAGTCAACAGCAGCCTCCCCCACAAAGACCTCCCACTCACCTGCCATCAGAACCGGAAGCCCAGGATGAGATTGCTGTGGAGAGCAGCCCAAGACAAGGAAAGAGAGACCACTGAGCCCACCGTCCAAAGCCGAGCCCAGCCACAGAGATGCCCTCCTCCCTCACCCTTGCACCAGCCAACGGCCATCATGAGTACAACCGGGCAAGAGCCCTCGCAGCTGCCTCAGGACAGGCTTTGCCTAGTCAGGTGGGCCTCTGGTTGCATCCATCAACATGAGCACACTCCACACTCCCCAGACAAATACTCAAGAGGCAAATGCGCACCAACAGCCTTTCAGACCCTCTCCAGCTGATCTTCTCCCACTCTCACAACTGGGCTGTAAATATCTTCCTAGCCACCTGCACTGCAGGATCCCGGAAACACCTTGGGTCAAAGGTTTCAAAGAAGGACCCTGCTTAGGACCCAGACCCTACTGGAAACCCCTCTGGGTCATCTCCCTGTAAAGGCTCCAATGGAATAAGCTTTCACACCAGGATGCCGAACTCTCTGCCAGGCAGATCTGGGCGTGTTCCTTCTGCAGCCCCCTCCCCACTGTGCTCAGCAGCTACCCCACCACCACATGCAAAAGGAACTTGTTTTCATTCCTTCCAGCGTCATCCAAGAAGGAAACCAAAGAGCAAATGGGGTCTGCGCATGGGGGGACTAGGACCCATACGCATACGCCCCTGCCAGCCGTGGCCTATAGTCAAGCTGCACAGAATGGGGAAGTGTGCTGTTAGGGTGCCTCCAGCTCACGGGGGGGGGGGGGGGGGGCGCTAGGCCAAGAGCCTGCAAGCGGCAGGGACAGAGCAGGCACTCCTGCAGGCTTTGGGCTGAGGCCAGAAAGCTGGGCATGGCATGAGTCCCCACCAGGTGTGGCACTTTCTTAGAGCCTGGCATGGACCGAAGGGGCCGTGCAAACAAAGGGTCTGGTTCCACAAAGGCACGGGCTCCTGGACAACTGCTAGGGTTGTCAGCTCTGGGCCGGGAAATTCCTGGAGACTTTGGGGGTGGAGTCTGGGCAGGGAGGGGTCTCAGGCGGATATAATGCCACAGAGTCCGCCATTTCCTCTGTGGCCGGGAGACGGGTTGCAATTCCGGGAGGTCTCCAGCCGTCACCAGGAGATTGGGAACCCTGGCCAGGAGGAGGCTGCGCACGCTCCCCGCCGGGCCGAGCTCCCCGGACGCCTCAGGTAGGAGCCCCGCCCTCCGCGCCCTTGAGCGGACCGCCCGCGCCCCTCAGAGCAGCCGCCGCCGCGCAGGGAGGGAAGGCCGGGCCAGGCCGGGGCCCTCGGGGCAGCGGCGTGGCCGGGCTCTTCCCTCGGCTGCCGCAGAGCCACGCCGGGCGCGGGCCGCCCCGTCCCTCGCCCGCCCGCCCTGTGACCCCGCGGGCGCGGTGACCTTGGGCGGGCGGGGCCGGGGCGGGCCTGGGCCACAGGCGGGCCTCGCGGGGCGGCCCGGGCGCCTCTTACCCGCCGGCAGGGGCCCCCGGGCGGGGGCGGCAGCAGGAGGCCCCCCCGGGCACGCGCCAGGCTCCGCGCCGCCGATGCCACCGCCGCCGCCGCCATCTTGGAGGGCACCGGGCCCCCCCCACGCCCCAGAAGGCGCCGCGGCGGAAGGGGCGGGCAGAGAGGCCTTCCGGACGGAAGGGGCGGGGCCGGCGGCTGGAGATCTCCCGGATCCTGATCATTATATTCCTTTAAAGGGCAAAACCGGATCTCAGCGAGGAACGCGGACCGTCAGTACTAAGAATGACGACAACAGCTGGCGTCCAGGCCGGAGATCAGCCGCCCTGGAGAAAACGGCAGCGTCGGGGGAGGGGGGCGTGGCCTTAGACCCGCTGAGGCCGCTCCCTGCCCCCAGCTCGACCCCAAACATCCAGGAGTTTCCCTGCCTGGAGCTGGCAACCCTCCCCAAGCCTCTCCTGGGCAACCATGCCAGACCTCCAGAATGCTTGGCAGCTCCAGCTGGTCCAGAGCGTGTGTGGGGAGGGGCCTGATCCAGGGGCCCCTCCCCCCCGCTGGCTGCCCCCTTCTCCCTTCCTTCCAGGCAGGACTCCCCTCCCCTCCGGAGACCCCCAAGAGCCCCCGTCGCGCTTGGCCTCCTTGGAGGGCAGCGGAGCACAAGAGACGAGGCCTTTGTGGTGGTGGCCCCTGGTCCAACCTAATTGCTGGCGGAAGCTGCGGCCACTCGCTCAAGTGCTTTCGACCCTTCTCTGGAATTTGCTCTGCCACCTTTGGGAGCGAGCAGGGCACGAAGTCAGCAGCACCCATGAACCCAGCCTGCCCCACACTCTCTTCCCGGCCTTAATGCTTCTGCAGCCAAAGCACAGGAATCGGCCTCCTCAGGGGACAGCCAGGACCTCACTTGCTGCAATACCTGACCTGGGATGCTCCGCCACCAGGGCTGTTGGAGACCTGGGTGGCAAAACGGGGGAAAGCACTGCCACGAAGAGTTCCATGCAATTCTCCCCTGGCCTGGGCTGCCTTGAGTTTCATGGCCCTGCAACTTCTTCGTCGCGGTGGGAATACACCGCAATTACGTGCTGCACGCTACTGAGAGAGCAGCCCTTGGCCACGCAACGCAAGCTTCTCCTGGACCGAAGGCCATTTCCCTTCGAGATTCTGCAAGATCGCAGCTTCTTTCTTCCCAGCTGCCTCTCCAAGAAAGGCCGACTGCATGTCAGTTTGTTCTTTTCTGTGGGAAAGGATCCCCTGCCCATCTCTGGAGGAGCGGACTAAACACAAACTGGACTGGGGCACCTCCGGAAAACAGAAGGCTAAATCCTTAAGAAACTCCCGAAAGAAACTGTAACACCCAACAACTATATTAATTTTTAGTAAGAATTTTTTATCAATTTTTTTTTAAAACGCAAAGTGCAGTTCATGTGGTTTTTCAAGTAATGTATTTACAAAAATATACACTCTAGATATCAATACATCAGTAAACCAGCATAGATAATGAGAACAGTCAATATCGAAGAACCATTAATTCATAATAGAGTCCAACTGGTGAGGAGTCATCTATTAATAATTATAATATTTCATTTGCCGATGTTATTTTCATAAAAGTGCCCATCAATCATGGCGAAGAATCAGAGCTGTTTGAAGGAACGTTCAGTTGACACTGAGAGATCTCTGTCTTTTGGTGCTACACCTCTGAAGATGCCAGCCACAGCTGTGGCGAAACGTCAGGAACTACAATGCCAAGACCACGGCAATACAGCCCGGAAAACCCACAACAACCATCGTTCAGCTGATTCGTCTCCATGATTGATGGTCACTCTTATGAAAATAACATCTGCAAATGGAAATGAAAAATTGTATTAATAGATGACACACTTATGAATTAGTGGTTCTTCAATATTGACTGTTTGCATTATCTATGCTGATTTACTGATGTATTGATATCTAGAGTGTATATTTTTGTAAATATAATTACTTGAGAAACTGCACATGATCAGCACTTTGCATTTTGAAAAAAGTTTTTGATAAAAATTCTTACTAAAAATATAGTTATTGGGTGTTACATTTTTTCTCCAGTGTCTCTGGAGGAGAGCGAGTGGTCTGCACTGCGGAGCCTCAGTCTGGTCCGCTTGTGGGGTTCTGGCAGGTGGTGAGCAGGAGACGAGGCTCCATTAAGCTTTTCCACGTGCTGGAAAGAGAAGCCCCCCCATGGAAATGCTCCTGGCTCAGGGTCACTGAAGATAAGGATTCTTACGCCAGATCTATGGGCTTAGTCTGCCTGCCTGGCCACGGTGGGGGGAATCTGTGCAGCTACAACAGCCCTTGCTTAAACCAAGGAGCCCTGCGGCAGAGGAGAGGTGCCAGATGCCCAAGGACTCTGGAGCAGGCTAGTTTGCAAGGGAGGAAAGAAAGACAGGCCTGGGGTCTGTTGTCTACTGTTGACATTTTGGAACCAAGTGACAGCTGAGGCAGGTTGCAGGCAAGCACCGATGCCCAGCCACTATGGGCTTATCCTGCAGAGCAGCACCCGGGATGAGCCCAGAACCAGTTTGGTGCAGTGGTTAAGAGCAATGCAGAGAATCACGAGCAACAGTAGCATAACAGATTACCATGAAAACCTAACGAAATAAAGTATTCATACAACAAAGTCATTGATTCATTCTTATTATACCAATACACAAAAAACCCATCTAACGGACAGACCGGTTCACTGAGGGTCCTGTTTCCGTTTTGTCCAAGATGGTCAAAAGCAGGGCTTTTTTTCAGCTGGAACGCGGTGGAACGGAGTTCCGGAACCTCTTGAAATTGGTCACATGGCTGGTGGCCCCGCCCCCTGATCTCCAGACAGAGGGGAGTTTAGATTGCCCTCCGCACCGCTGAGTGGCGCGGAGGGCAATCTCAACTCCCCTCTGTCTGGAGATCGGGCCGGGGCCACCAGCCATGTGACCATTTTCTCTGAGGGCAACCCACTGAGTTCCACCACCTTTTCCCAGAAAAAAAAGCCCTGGTCAAAAGAGCCGACATCAATTTCACCATTCCTAAAAGATCCTATTCAGCCATTGACAAACCAGGCTTCAAGTAATGCTCCTACGGAAGGCTAGTTTTTCCTTCATCCTACACACCCAGACCTATATTTGATATTGATGGACTTGGTCTATAGGATGGGAAGATTGTGTGGTCTATGTTTTTGATGGTGAATTGTGTATTGGTAGAATGAGTCAATGACTTTGTAATTGTTGTATGAATACTTTATTTCATTAGGTTTTCACGATATTCTGTTACGCTACAGTGGTTAAGAGCAGCAGGACTCGTAATCGGGAGAGCCAGGTTTAATTCCCCACTCCTCCACTTGAAACCAGCTGGGTGACGGGCTAGTCACAGCTTCTCGGCACTCTCTCAGCCCCACCCACCTCACAGGTTGATTGTCGTGAAGATAACACACTTTGTAAACCACTCTGAGTGGGTGTTAAGTTGTCCTGAATGGCAGTATATAAATGGATTGTTATTAGTATTATTGTACTGTGCCTGAGGTTAAAGAATCTGGCCAGGCCAGGATGTGGCAACTAGGTAGCAGGCAGCTTCTGTGACCACCCAAACCCCACGGAAGCTGGTGGGCCCTCGCCTTGGCCCTCAGCCCTCCCTGTGCTCTGTTGTAGGGGCTTCCACCATCTACGACAAGCAGGGCCTTTGCAGGGGTGGCACCTGCCCTGTGCCATCCAGTTCCTTACTTGGGAGGTGCAGCTGAGGCAGTTCAGAGTCTTTTAGAAGAGGTTTGCTCTGATCCCCCACCCCATAATGGGGCTGACTGAGCTCCTGCTGGGTTTTGGGAGCTGCCACGAGCCTTTACTGCTTCGGCTGCGTTGTTACCCAGAGTATCTGAAACGGCGGGCAGCTGCCCAAGAGCCATAGCATTGCGTTAAGATGGCAGTATCCGACCTTAGGAAGGAAGACAACGGAACGCGAGCCTCGTGTCACAGCCATCCCTCTTTATTTCCATGCCAAAGGCTGTCCTTCCCCCCTCCCCCTCCCCCAACACACCCTCAGCAGCTGGAGTGCCCGAGAGAGAGAGAGAGCCCTTCCTGAGCAGCAACAGGGACCCGCGTTGCGCACCAGAGTGGGCCTCTTGCCTCCAGAGGAGCGTTTTGACCACACCCCTCCTCCGGGGGATGGCTAAAGCACCTCACCTGCTGGAACTCTGGCTGCCTCCACCTGCAAGGGCCGGAATCGGACCCTCCGGGATGAGGTTGGCCCTTTCATGCTCAGCTCTCCCAGCAATTGCCTCGGTGCTGGCCTAGTCCACAAACACTCCCGGGCAGCAGCTGTGGCGAAGCAGGGAACGCGCTGTAGCTCCAGGAGGCATTGTGGGCCCCCTCTGCCCGTAACGTGCCTCTCTGCAGACTCAGCAATGGTCAAGAGGCCTCTGCTCGCACCAGAGGGGCACGGCCACCGGCTCGCCTGGGGCGGTCCTGGGTGGGAAGGGCCAGGCAAGCCCCTTTCATGCGCTCTTCTGGCTGCGCCAGGGAGAGCTACTTCCAGAAGAGCACGTTCCACAGCAGGAGCCAGCAGGGGTAGACGAAGAGAGCCACCAGCGGGAAGACGATGGAGCCGTAGAGATGGTGGTCCAGCAGCCCCTCGGCAATGGCCTGCAGGAACTGCTGCCAGCCCTCCAGGACTGTGATGGGGCACTCAACGAGCTCCTGGTACAGGAAGATGCAGAAGAGCAGCGTGGCGGCCGGCGTGACCAGCACCAGGAGCACGGCCTGGAGGGGCCTGGAGGGGGAAGGAAAGCAAGCAGCTGGGGCTGGGAGCAGGGCTGCTGCCGGGAGGCTTGGTCCCTGCACGCACGCACGCGCACCCAGCTGCTGGAACCACCAGAAAATGTCTGGCTGCAGCCCCTTCATTTCCTCTCCGCAACAGCCAGCTGAGCAGTGGAAGGGGAAGAAACAAAACCAAAACCCCCGGGAGGTTTCAGGGAAAGCCAACCCAATGTTGCCTCTCAGTGTATGTGTAGGGGAGGGAACCCAGTTCCACAAAACGCTGTTCTGAAAGGGAGAGGGGAACAGATTACAGCTGTAAATCTGCCCCACGATTGAAGATGCTCCCAAACTGTGTCTGAGCCCCAAGGCTAATGCCACACTCGGCACTGAGAAGGAAGTAAAAGAAACAAACATTCCTGTCCTCTCAAAGGTTTGCAGCCATGCAACGGTGGCTCTAGGGGCACAGAACCAACCGCTGTAGACTCTCTCGGGGGCTTCTGATTCCAACTACCTACTGACCCGCTTCGATGGGATGTCTTCCCCAGGGCTGCAACTGCTCAGCCATGGAGACGGGGGAGCCGTTGCTGTGAGGACCCCTGACCCCTCCCGTACTCACTTGGGCCCCGTGGGCTGGACAACGGCAGCCACGGGCACCAGGGTGACAGCCAGCAAGAAGCCCAGGGAGAAGTTGACGAGGGCGATGCACCCGAGCTGCATGGCCAGGTAGAGCAGGGACAGCAGCTTCAGCATCATCCAGCCACGGTCGCTTCCGGCCCCCGTCAGGACCCTGCAGGGCACCAACGGGGAGCTGCTCAGACCACGGGCCAGCCGCCTCCACCCCTGGCGATGTGGCGCCCCAGAGCCCACTCCTGCCCCTCCGCCCAGCCCAGCCGGGCCTCCGGCTTCACAGCGCCCAGCTCGACCCCTCTGCGTGGGTCACAAGGCAGGTCCACGCTCCCTCGCCCCCTCACCTGTGTGTGTTGTGGGGCAGTGCCAGCCCAGCCACATAGATGGCAATGGCGGTGAGCACCACGGCCTCTGACTCGGAGACTGGAAAGTGGCGTGTGGCCATGCGTAGCCCCAAGATGGGCAGCGAGTAGAGGGCCAGCCCTGTGGCGTGGCAGATCAGCAGGGGAGGGACCAGCGTCAGCAGGCTCGGTTTGGGCTCCTGCAGAGAAGAGAAGTTTACTTGGTGCTTGTGGCAGCCTCCCTATAAGCAGCTGCCCCACAGAAGAGAGGGGAGCTCTAGCCTTCGTGGGTGCAAGACAAAAAGAGCCTGAAGAACGTGTACAAAGAGTGTCATGCGATTTCCCAACCAGTCCTGCCGAGCCCAGAAAAATGGCCCTGTCTCATCAGAAACAAACAGGAACATGGGCTCCAACAGCCGAGGCATGCAGCAAGAAGGGCCAAGACAGATCAGGCACTGACCCCCCGGAGGTCAAGGCAAACCCTGCCCCACAGTAACCCAGACAGCATCCCACGCACCTCGCTCGCCACAGGGCCAACAGGGTCTCCATCGCAAGGCTGCTCAGCAGGGTCCACATCGCATCGACTTAGCTTCATCCACAGATCCAGAGCGTGGGCAGGGTCAAGGGAAATCCACCAAGTGCCTACACATCCCGGAGAAAAGCCCAACCCAACCAGGCGCGTCCTCCAATGCCCTGGAAAGGAGCTGCATGGCCACTGGGGGCTGCTACGGCAGAGCCCCTGACCCCGGGCAGGAACAAAGGGGGCCTGGGGGTGGCTTTGGGTCTTCCAGGGACCCCTGGACTGGCTCCCATTTCTTTCTGCTGCCACAGCCTCTGGAAATATTACCGTGAATGGGTACACACAGCTGTGTGGCCGGGAGGGAGGATGTGGGTGGAGACTGTGAGGCGGGAGACACTCCCACTGGGCTTCTCTGAGAGCAGCCAGCTGAGGGAGAGGGGAAGTGACAGGCAGCTGCCCTCCTCCCCAAGGCCTTCTGGCTGCCGCCCACCTGCACGTCAAGCCGGCAGGGCTTCAGCAGAGCCGCTGCCAGCTGCCCCGTCGCCCCGGGGCTGGGCTGCTCCCCTGGAAGGCCTTGCAAGGGCCCCGGCTTCTGCCAGGCAGTCCCGACTGCCTCCCACCCGCCGGTGCCAGCAGGATATCTTCAGGACGAGGATGAGGATGAGGAAGCCAAAGGCCGGCATGTAGACCCCAATGGAGACGAAGCGGGAGAGCGAAGGCAGCAGGTAGAAAAAGTAGGACTGGTGCAGGCGTTCCAGCAAGTTGTTCAGCTTCCGGAACATGCCCTCCAGGGTTCTGCGGAGGACGGCCAAGGGGGCAAGAGCTGCAGCGCTCCCTTCCTCCACGAACCCTAACCCTCCTGCCGGCCGGCCGGCCAGCCACGCATCTTTCCAGCACCCTGGCTGCAGTTCCCAGCCTGCTGGGCTCGGGTGACCAGCCCCTTGCCGTACTCACTTGCCGACAGTGCCCATGTCGTACTTGTGCTGGCGGAAGCTGTTGATGCCATGCACCGTGATTGCCTCAATGTGGTACCGCAGAAAGAGGCCGTGGTCGCCCTGAGGCCGGCCGGAGCCCTGCTTGAGCACCATCAGCAGCATCGTCTGCAGGGAGTGCAAGTACGCGGGCAGCGAGTCCCAGTCGGAGCGCTGCAGCTGCAGGGGAAGAGAACCAAGCTGGAAAAGCCGGGAAACCTCACAAAGGCAAAAGGTGTAATGCAATTCCAGCCTAAACAATTCCAAACTGACTTCTCATTCAGCATATTTCATTTTCAAATTTAATAACGATACCAAGTCATATTTCCTATCTATGTATTAAGCATAAAGGCAAACTGGCATCCGATCAATCCCAGAAAAAGGCAGAGAACTGCTTAATTTTATAACGAAAGAAGCCTAAATGTTTAAAGTGCAAATGCTCATATATACAGTATGGGATGTAAACGCAAGTAAATTTCCTGTGCTTTTATTCAAGGGATTTCAAAAGCACCGGTGCCTATAAAAATCTCAACAGAGTATGCACACATGCCCAGAATCATGCAGTTGGTACAAACAGCTCAATAAATATCTCGGAACCTTTGTCACGTGCCGCCTTGCCCTTGTCGGCCAGGGCCGGGGGCAAGGCAGACCTCCTCCCCAGAACATCCTTCCCCTCCACCGCCAGACAGCAAGGGACCGATTTGGGGCACAGCGAGGGTGGAGAAGCAGGCTAGAGCCTCAGGGAGCGGTGGGAACCCACACACATCAGCCAGAAGCCTCTGCAGCCTCCCCGTTTGTGGCACACCGCCGTCTGCACTGCAGGGGCAGAGGGCCTTCCAGCCCCTGCTAACTCCCAACCGGACGCCCCAATCCATTCACCTTGCCCTGAATGGTGCAGAGCAGCCCGCTCTTCTGGCAGAAGGCATAGAAGAGGTTGACCAGGTCCAAGTTGGGCAGCTGCCCATTTAAGCCCTCCACAGCGACATCAAAGCTGGTGATCACGTCGCTGCTCAGCTCCAAGGAGATGGCGGCTTGGATGGCTCCAGCTCGGCCCAGCATCCCTGATGACAGGACGTCTAGAGAGGAAACAGAGCCCGGGGGTGGGGGGGATGGGGGGTGAGGCTGCGTGCGACCCAAACGCCCAACAGAAGAAAGCCTGCGAGAGGGGGGGGGGCGTGGGCAGGAGGGCTGGAGCCACAGCCCAGTGGCTGCTCTAGGTCCACTCAAGTCTCCCCAGGAGAGAGACGTGCAGGCAGCTTTGGGACCTCTGAGGACTGCAAGTGTTTTGCAGGGACAAATGGCAAGCAAGCTGCACCACTCAGTCCATGGTCTGAGGGCCAAAAAACTGGATTATTGGTAAAAGGGAAGGTGGCAAAGGTTAGTATTTTTCTGAAAGGCGTACACGTCTACGTAACTGAAAGGCTCCATGGGAAGGGAAGCTCACCTGTGACGTTCACGTCGTGATAAGCCTCCAGCCAGGCCTCCATGCCAATGAGGTCGTGCTCGTTCACGAGGAAGATGATATCCTTGGCCCAGTAGATCTGACCTGGGGCAGGAAGACAGCCTGAGCTCTGCCCCAAGGGGGCTACGCACACCACCTGAGCTCTCCAACCATAGACGCTTCCAGGCAGGAACTGACTCTGACTTTTGCCCATTTTAAATGCCAACCGCCCGGTGAGCGTGCAGCTATTTAAAACTCAGCTTTTTAAAACACACAGATGGAGAAGAGAATGCAAAGAAACATCTGTACTGGGCCAAAGTTGAGCTCACACCACATCCAGCGCAGGCCCAGCTCCAGACTTGCAAAGCTTCCTAGCCCCAAAAGGCCCAGTGAAGTGGGGCGGGGCAGCCTTGGCCTCCAGCTCACCTCGGAAGTAGGACGCCAGTGCCAGCATCAGTCCCACAGCCTGATTGTTGTGTTGGCCCTCACTGCAGGGAACGCTCAGCACTAAAGACTCCGTACTGGCCGCCCGGGGAGCCCTCAGGATCCCGTAGACATTGGTCCCCTTCACCATCTGCAAGGAGCAGGGCTCAGCAAACAGAGCACAAACGCCCCTCTCCTCTGAAGTCACGGCCAAGTGACTGGGATCTGACTGGGTAGAGAGAGCCCCCCCCACACACACACAGAAGTCCCACCTCCTGCCCCCAAAGCACAGTTAGTAGCATAGCTGCCTGCCCCCCTCCCCACAGGGCCTCCTAGGCTTGGCACGTACGTATCTCTCTCGGAGCTCATCCGGGAAGGGCAGCGTGCGGGAGAAGGTCTGCTTGTACACCTCCAGGCCCAGGTTCCACATGGTCTTCTCCAGCCAGGCCACGGGCATGCCCCTAAGGACAGACAGGGATGCCTGAGCACGTGGACAAACCCCACAGCCCCTGCAGACCAGCCAGGCGGCCGGACGCCCACTTAAGGGACAGGCTGATAGTTCCAGGGCAGTAACTCGTCACAGGAAAACTGACCCCACAGGCTAATCCAACGGGCGAGAGAGGAGGCTGCAACGTGCACAACCCACAGTACCTAAGGCCCCCAAGATCTGCTTAGGTTTATGTTTTTACAGACAAGCTCCAAGCTCGGACTTTGGCGGATCTCCAGGGGAAGGGAGCAGCCTCCAAGTGTTGCTTTCTGGTGGCCTCTCATCTTCCATTAGGACAGCTTCCTCAAAAGGTGAGGCGGGTGGGCTGTGTAGATTGGAGCCAAATGCCAGAAATGTGGCCTGAAGGGCCCAAACTGCTAGGCACAGCTGCGGGAAGGGAGGCCCTCCCTCGGAAGCCACATGGCTTGTGCTAAGATGCTTCGCATAGCCAGCAAAATAAGAGGTCCTTCCCTTCAAGGCCGTGGCTTTCAGACTGCGTTCCGGGGAGCCCTCCTACAGCAACGTAAGCAGCACCCTGCAGATCAGGCCAGCGAGGGTCCTCCAGCCCAGCGTCCTCTTCGCATAGCAGCCGTCCAGGTACCCTAAGAGGGCGGAACAAGCAGGGCGCCAAGGCCGGGGGCCTCGGCTTATGCTGCCCACCAGCACGGGAGTCCAGAGGCTGGCTGCCCCGGGGCCAAGGCCCCCTCTGGCCTATGGAGACTTTGCTAAAGCCGAACAATTCCACCTCCAATGAGCGTTTCCACCTTAGGCTAACTGCTCTGCCGTTCCCCGCCTGCTCCACAAGGTCTCTCGTGCAGACCTGGCTGCCCACTTGCAGTGGTGCCCTCCCTGTTCATCTCATTCACGAACTTTCCATGGTTAAAAGAAGAGGTCTTACCTTCTTGGGGGGCTTGCTGGGGGGGGAGGGGAGGGGTCGGCCACCCGCGCCCCTTCCCTGACCGGAGGTGGGAGGGGCGCATGCCGTCGGGGCCTCAACTAGGGCGGCCCCTTCGGAGCGTCTCCAGGCCTCCTGGAGGGGCCCGGCTTCCCCCCCGCCCGCCCGCCCGCCCCCGGGCCGGAGACTCACCGCGCCGCCTTCTTGTGGCCGGCGAACTGGCGGGCGTAGGCGAGGGCGCGCGGGGCGGCGGCGAAGCGCTCCTCCACCATGGTGGAGCCCATGGCGTTCTCCGACATGTAGGCGCGCAGCGTGCAGGGCTGGAAGGCCAGGCCCAGGAACCAGCCCAGCCCGGCCGCGAAGCTCAGCGCGCTGCAAGGCACGAGGCGGGCGGGGGGCGGCGGTCAGGACGGGCCTGCTGCCGCCGCCGCCCCCCCCCCCGCGGGGCACCCCCCCCGCCCCCGCCCCCGCCCCCGCCCGGGGCCCTTACCAGAGGGGCGTGTTGAGCCGCAGCAGGAGGCGGGCGAGGGCGCGCCGGCGGTAGGGGTCCGAGAGCAGCCCCATGCTGCCGGCCTGGCGGGCTGCGGAGAGAAGGGCGGCTCAGAGGAGGCGCGCGGGCACGCCGCTCCCGCCCGCCTCGCCTCCTGCTGCAGTGAGTTCCGCGGGACGCTGGGCCTGGCTATGCTCCCCGCTGCTCTCCGGCGACTGCGGTGGCTTCCTTCCCGGCTGCTTCCGCGCGCAACCCCCGCGGCCGGCGAGAGAGTCCGGCCGAAACCCCCACCCCCCCCGTTTCCCAGATTCCCTGCAGGGGCGCCCAGAGCCTCCGCAGCCCGAGGCAGTCTACCTCCGTCGGGAGGTCTCGCCAGCCAGCCGGCCGGCCTTCCTCTCGCGCCCCGCCGCGCACGGGGGAAAGGGAGCCGGCGGAGGGGGCCTGGAGGCCCCCTGGAGCCCCCCCCCTTTCCCGGCCTACCTGCCCCTCCGGCCTCCCTCTCTCTCTTCCGCGGCGGCAGCCAGTCCCGCCCCCGGAAGGGACCCAGGCGTCCGGCGGTGACGTCGCTCGCCCCTCCCAGGGACCCGCCCCGCGCAGGACGCGCAGGAGCCTCGGAGCGGCGGCCCGCCGGGCCCAGCCTCCGGAGCTCATTTGCAAGTACGTGTCAAGCAACGATGCCACAGGGCCCATACATGCAAACTTGCAAAACCAGCAGAGATCCAATCCAGAGCGGAAGAAATACTGAAATAGGGCATAAGCGGTTCTCTGGCTGATACACAGAACTACCCAGTAGGATCACACCCAGAGCAAAGGACAGCGCATAGCAGCACGTGATACCAGTCAAGTCTATGATCCTGAGCCCTCTACTGAGGCATCCCTCTGAGACCACCTCCTTACAGAACAGGCCCCCTATCTGAGTAAGAAAGCCCTCTTGCATAATTCGGTTTTGCGTAGTTTGCAGAAAGCCAGGAGAGTGGGGGCTCCCCTAACCTCTTCAGGCAAGCCATCCCATAAAGCGGGGGCCACCGCAGAGGATGCAGGTGTGCAGGCAGCTCCTAATACTGCCCATGTGCAAGGCAGAACCCGAAGGTGGTCCTGTTCAGATGAGCAAAACTGCCATGGTGGGAGAGAGGCAGTCCTGTAGATATGCCTGCCTAAGGCCAGGAAAAGATTCCTATGTGATAGCCCAGTAAACTTACAGGTAGCCAGTGGAGTGACTGCAGAAAGGGGGTGATGCTCATTCTTCTCCTAGCTCTCGAGAATAACCAAGCGGCAGCATTCTGCACCAGCTGGAGCCTCTGAATTAGCTTGGATGTGGGATGCGTTTGGGGCTTCTCTGGGGCTGACCAGATTCAGAGTGCCGTGGCTGGAGGCGGCTGCTAATGGCAGTGGAATGTGGGTGAGGGGACCCCCTCTCTGCATGGGGATCAGCGAGGAGTAAAACTGCTCCCCTGTCTGGGTTGCTGGAGAAGGAGAACATGGAGCTGGCTTGGCTGACAGAGACCTGGCCGGAAGGAACTGATGGGCTGTCTCTCAATTAATTCCGCTGGGGTCTGCAGCCCTCGCCTACCCCACAAGTGAGGCCACGGGGAGGGGGGGCCTCTCGCCCTCCATGAATCCCCCCCTTTCACAGAGTCCTGTTGCAAAGTGTTGCGGGCACTGTGGGGCTGTTCCTTAGGGTTTGGTCCCAGGCATAGATTGGGCATTGCACTTCTTTACTGGCCACCTAGTGCCCCCCACCTGACCTGGCAGAGGTGATTTCGGGGTTGGTGCAGGGGGCACCTAGACTGACTGTCCTGGGTGAGGTCAACATTCATCTCACACACTGCCTGGGCCTGGGCAGGGTTTCAGCGCCTCTTTGGACACTCTTGGTAGCGCTCAGTTTGTGACAGGCCCCATCCATGACCAAGGCCATACCCCAGATTTAATCTTTTATCCTGAAACTTTTGGGGGAAGATCCAGTTTGGGGGCTGCAGATTGAGCCTGTACCATGCTCTGATCAGCACCTCCTCAAGGCACGGGTGAATGTGGTGCCCACACTCTGCAGCTGGGGACAATTAAAATGGAGACGTAGGAATCTGATTGAATTCCAGAATGCCTGGGGGAATTTTAATATTCTAGTCCGGTAGCCCCTTAAAGACCAGTGAGATTTTCCAGGGTATTCACTTTTTAGAGTCAAACTGCCAGTGAGGGGGAGCTCACCACCTCCCTAGGCAGCTGATTCCACTTTTGAACTACCCCGACCATGAAAAAGTTTTTCCTAATATCCAGCCAGTACCTTTGTGCTTGTAATTTAAGCCCATTGCTTCACATCCTACCCTCTGCTGCCAACTGGAACAGCTCCTTGGCCTCCTCCAAATGACAGCCTTTCAAATATTTAAAGAGTAATCATGTCCCCCCTCAACCTCCTCTTCTCCAAACTAAACATTCCCAAGGCCCTCAGCCTTTCCTCGTGGAGCTGTCTCCAGACGCCTGATCATCCTCGTCACTCTCCTCTGCACCCTCTCGATTTTGGCCACATCCTGTTTTCTCATCTGTCTTCACTGGTGAAGATGGAGGGCAATTCCTGTTCCTGGACGGAAGTTTTCATGAGGGGAGGACGAGGAACTGGGGCCACTAATGGTAACAAACCACCAGGATCAGGTGGCATCCAGTCCATCCGAGAGTCCTTAAAGAACTCGCATGTGAAATTGCTGATTTCCTAAGATAGGGAAGATATCCCTAAAAACAGACTCTGCACCAGAGGACTGCCATCTCTAAACGCCTCTTGTCTTGAAAACTCTACAGGGTCACCATAAGCTGATTGGCTGTCGCAGCAATTTAACAACACAGACGTTCCTTTTATCTTTTGACAACCAATAGTAGACAAGTGATTCTTTAAATGCTAGAACAGACCAATCATAACCTGCTCCCTTAACTTTGTCAGCTTTGAAAGATTTATGAAGCTTATCTTGCACCTGTAACATGGCATAGCTTGAAAATTTGAGGAATCAGTTAAATCTAAATCTTTATATTGTAATCACTTATGAAAGATCTTTTTTATAGCACATGCCAATTAGTGTAAAAGATGCCAGTCAGGTAAGAGATTAAAGTTTTGATGAAGGAAATCTCAGAAAGATCTAGGTGAGAAATATATTTGTCTGGCTGCTTATTGAAATGCAATGCATTTCATACATCTTATTTTAAATCAATCAGAGATTCAATAGATGTTAGGGAGAGTGAATCCTTGTTATGTGTATTTTGTTCATTATGACTGATGGATTTCATTTTAACAATCCTTTATATTTTAGTATCTTGCTTAATTTAAAAGATTAGAATAAAAGGATTAGAATTAAAGAATAAACTTTAAGTCTCTTTTTGCCTTGATGAGAAAAGTTAAAACGAGGGGAAACCACACAAATTATTTGTACTAAGTAACAGGTTCTTCGGGGAGAAATCTCATTTTTAGGTCTCATTATCTAAAGCCTTCGGAGCTGTTCAGATTCAGAATCTCAGAACTGGATGGTTTGGAGGTGTGGAGAAATGCTTTTATTTGTAGGTTTGGATTGTGTCACCCCCAGTTTAAAAAGTGTCCCTTAGCTGTGAACGAGTAAAGAGGGGGAAGGAAAGCAAGCCAGGCGAAGACTGGGGCTGTCATGGGTTACTCCTAGGCACCCCAAAGGGGCAAGAAGGGGCACTGCTCGCGGGTCAGTGGGGTTCTTCTGCGTGGAGGCACAGATAAAACATTCTGTTACTCATTGGTAAATAAAGGTGGCATCTTACACTGGCCAAGGCCTAAGACTTCCCTTGTTCTTGGGTACAGATACGTGGTCTGACCCAGCAAGCCAATTCTTGGGAAGAGCCCTCCTTGGCACAGCTGGCAGGAAAATCTTCCGAGAGAGTGAAGCAGAGGCCAGGGGCCCCTCCCTCTCACAGGAGCCCAGGAAATATTGAGGAATGTGTGTCTTTCCCTCCCCTTCCCGGAGAAAAGCAAGAGAACAAGCGGCATCTGAGCTGGAGGCCTTGAGGGAGGCCTTTCCACCTAATGCTGGGGGGGGGGGGCTGATCAGAAACGGAAGGGGGGAGGGCTCGTGGGGGCCATGGCCTGCCAAAGAATCCTGCTTAGTGGCTGTTGAATCAAAGCTGAGAAGAAGCCTCGCTTGTGGCCAGGCATGGCTCAGGGCAGAGCTCGCATGTACGTGGCAGGTAACCGTCTCCCCCCTTCTCTGCTCTGCTGCTTCTCTACCCAGGAGATGAACTGGAGGGATCACTAGGGGGGAAAAAGAGACAGACACAGAAACGCAGCATGTGCTGCTCAGAGCCAAGCTACAAGTGACGCCTGACACAGGCTGGACACTTGTCAGCTTCCCTCAAGTTTTGATGGGAAATGTAGGCAGCTTGGCGGAATGTTGGACAAGTGACAGTTGAAAAGTCCGTTGGACAGCAGTCGGAGAGCCAAGCTGCCAGACCAGGACACGCCTACATTTCCCATCAAAACTTGAGGGAAGCTGACAAGTGTCCAACCTGTGTCAGGCATCTCTTGTAGCTTGGCCCTCAGAGGGCTATAGCCGAATGCTGTGTCTTGTTACTTCCAGGCCCAGGCACAAGAGCTCGGAGCTTGCTTGCTTGCTTGAGCTAGCTATCTAATCTTCTCCCCAGTGGGAAACCAAGCGGCTTACCACATTCTCCTCCTGTTTCATCCTCCAGTCTCCTTCCCTGTTGCAGTTTGTCTGTTCCGGTTGAGTCGGTCTCCCCGCAAGTAAGGAGGCGCCTCCATCCCTTCCCTCGGCCCATCAGCTGGCCATGATTGTTCCTGAGAACGATCAGCAGGGCCTTGGGATGGGCTTGCTTGTACACTCCGTAAAGAGGTGGGAGCGCAAGTTACCTTGTAGTAGGTCAAGTGATGCGGTGGCGGGGGGGGGGGGGGGGGCTTCACTGTAAGCGCATTTCCAGGCCCCTCCTCGTGCAGAGGAAGGTGTGTAAAACTGGGCAGAGGAGAGGGAAACGATGCTTGTCTTGTGGGTGCAACCATGGATTTGGGGGGTGGCTCACAGGGCCCAGGGGACAAAGACCCCAGGCGGCCCGGCAGCGGGCTCCCTCCGCTCAGCGCAGGGCAGGGCAGGTTGAGCCGCACTCCATGGTTTCTTTGCAAGAATATTTATTCTTTGACAAGTAAAAAAAAAAGGCGGCAAATCCCGGCAGCCCCCCCCCCCCCCCCCGCGGCTCACTTGCCCAGCAGGGCGGCGGCGTCGCGCAGGTGCTCGCGCACGACGCGGTCGAGCAGGGCGTGGAGGTGGCGGCAGGCCTGGGTGGCGGCGTCGAGGACGCGCGGCAGGTGGTCCTGGTGCAGGCGGGCGTTGAGCTCCAGCAGGGCGATGTGCTGGGCCTGGGGCAGCAGGGCCAGGGCCAGCTGGGGCCCGCCGGCCGCCTCCTCCACGTAGTTCAGGTCGGCCAGGGCGGTGTCCTCCAGGAAGCCGGCCGAGCAGGCGCACACGTAGTCGCGCATGGGGATGCCGGCGTCCAGCAGCGCCAGCGTGGCCGCGTTCACCGCCGCGCAGTAGTTGCCGCCGTCCGCCTGCAGGATCTGCGGAGGGGCAGGCGGGGCAGCGGCTCAGGCGGGGCGCCGCGGCCAGGGGACCCGCTCCTCGGCCGCCGCCCGCCCGCCCGCCCGCCCCCAGGGCCCCCCCCCGGCCCGCCCCCCCCGGCCCGGCCCACCTGCACGTAGATGTCGATCTGCGAGCGCGGGAAGAGGCGCGTGAGGAGGGCGGCCTCGAAGGTCTGCTTGAGGTGGAGGCTCATCTCGGCCGAGGCGCGGTCCCCGTGCGGGCGCCGCTTGCGCTCGGCCGTGCTGAAGGTGGCCATGCTGTACTGGCAGTTCACCAGCGCCTGGGCGTGCGGCGCCTTCCCGCGGGAGCCGCGCAGCTGCCGGGGCGAGAGGAAGGAGAAGGGACGGGGCGAGTCAGGGCCAGGGCCAGGGCCAGGGGCGCCCCGCCTCTCCCGCCGCCCGCCCGCCCGCGCACCTCGTGGGGCCCGTAGACGACGGCCAGCGCCTTGGTGTTGCCCTGCTCCAGGTAGGCCGAGCCGTCGGCCTGCGCGAAGACGCCCATGCGGGCGCGCAGCTGCCGCAGCTCCCCGGCGCGCCGCCCGTCCAGGCGGAAGCCCTGCTCCGACAGCAGCTCCAGCCCCGCCATGCTCGCCGCGCCCGGACTACCACTCCCGGCCTGCCCCGCGCCGGCCACTGCGGCTGCGCGCGCCGGCCCCAGGCCCCGCCCCGCCAGGTGGGCAGGGCGGGGCCGCGGCCAGGTGCGCCGCCCGCTCCCGCTCAAGCACCCCAAGCGGGGGGGGGGGGGCGCGCCTCGGGACCTCATGCCGCGCAGAGGGGCCGCCCCTCCCCCGAGGCCAATAACGTGACGATGCCTTTGAAGATGCTGCGGCTCCGTTTTTTATAAACTTTTACAGTTTTTTATAACAATTCAAAGGCGCGCGCCCGAGCCGAGCCGAGCCGCGGGAGGAGCCTGGCGCGCAGCCGCCCCGTCGGGCGGGGGCGGGGGCGGGGGCGGGGCGGCGCCTTCTCTCCCTGCCGGGCTGGCGGCGGCGGCGGCCCCTGGGCTTCCCTGCGATGGCGCGGCCGGCGGCGGGCCGCTTCCAGTTCGCCATCGACCGCGGCGGCACCTTCACCGACGTGTTCGCCCGCTGCCCCGGGGGCCGCGCCCGCGTGCTGAAGCTGCTCTCCGAGGACCCGCGCAGCTACCGCGACGCCCCCACCGAGGGCATCCGCCGCGTCCTGCAGCAGGTGAGGGCGGCTCGGCGGGGGAGCAGCAGCGCCGTGCAGCGGTTAGAGGCTCAGGCCGGCCCCGGGGGCATCCATGGGGGGCGGGGGCAAGGACAGCCACGTTCAGGCCCCCGAGCCGCTGAAAGGGCTTCACCAGGCACCGGCTGGCTAAGGAGGCGGGCTTCAGGGCGAGCTTCGGCACAGCCAGGGAGCCCCCACCAGGGACGGCTCGCCTCTCGCCCCCCTTCTGCACAGGGCTTGCCCCAAGACGGGCAGCTGGTCCTCAGCCGAGTGGGCAGGGTAGGCCAGCGGGCGGGCTGCATCAGTCAGCGCTGGACTGTGTGTGCTCTGGGTGCTGGGCGCGCTAGGGGGCCTGGTCCCTGGGGCAGATTCCTTGGCAGAGGCAAGGCCCGGGTCCAAGAGGGGCTGACCCAGCTGCTGTTTTGGCAGGCTGAGCCAGAGGCCGAACGGGCACTCGGAGGCCTTCCTCTGCCCCCACTGGGCCACTGCTGGGGCGGGGGGGGGGGGGCGGTGATGGAAGCCAGTTGGCGTGGGCCGTGCAGGCAAACGACTTTTCATTTCCCCCAGGAGTGCGGCCTCCCGTTCCCAAGAGACCAGCCCTTGGACACGTCGTGCATTGAGTGGATCCGCATGGGCACCACGGTGGCCACCAACGCCCTGCTGGAGAGGAAGGGGGAGCGCCTGGCGTTGCTCGTCACAAAGGGCTTCCGGGACCTGCTGTACATCGGCACCCAGGCCCGGCCCAGGATCTTTGACCTGGTGAGCCGCTTCTCCTCCCTCCAGGGCTCGCCCGTCGCTTTTTCTCCTGTTGGTTTCACCCCTGCAGGAGGGGGTGGTGCTGAGCTGCTCCTTGGGATTGGCTGATGGGTTGGAAGGAGGCATATTCCTGCCCTCTGGCCATGCAGGCAGCTGCAGAGCCCTCTGTGAAGGTTTCCCTCCCCCTTTCCAGCGAACTGGAACGAATGCTCCTGGGAGGGCTCCCCAGGATGAAGGCACTGCTCCTCCCAACAGCGTTCCTAATAGGCTGGCTCTCCGTGGGGCAGGATGTTCTCAGCAACCCACGCTGTCCTGAAGTGCCCCAGCTCCTTGCTGTCCCTCTGGGGGGCGGGCCTTGGAAGGAGGCTTCCTTGGAGTTTCAGAGTTGACGTGGGAAGGGAATAAGTGGCTGCTGGCTGGATCAGGCCGAAGTCCAGAGAGTCCAGCAGCATTCAGCTGGGGGCTGGAGGCGTTTGTCCTCTCTCCAAGGGCTCAGAGGTATACTGTTTCTGAAGCTGGAGGTTCTGTTTAACTGTCCTGGCTAGCTGCTGCTGCTGCTGAACCCATCCTCTTCGAATGGACTTAATGCATTTTAAAGAGCCCATTTTTCTTAAGACAGCCAGCAGGGGGAGCCACAGGCATTCCTGGGACCTGTCCTTTGAGGATGCTCCCAGGTGGAAATATGACCGGAGGTGCCTCTGTACCGCCTGCAGCTGCTCCAAATTGCTGGGGTTAAGTCAGCAGACATGGCTCTACCAAGTGGTTGCATCTTTACTGAGGGTGACACTTTCTCCACCCTCCAACCTAGCGGAGTGCAAAGGCAGGCCCCTCAGAGGGCGCTTCAGGGGGGGAGCGTTGCTTTGTGCAGCTTCCGAAGCCCCCCCCTCCCTGAAGCCCCCTTCCACATCCGCACTCAAAAGCACTTGCACCTGCCATCAATCTAATCACCTTCGGGGAGTTTGCCCCCCCCCCTCAATGTTGCATCAAGGCGGCTGCTTTTATCTCCTGTTCCCTCATCCAGGGCAGCAAGAAGTTATTTGCAGGCCCAGGGCTAATGTACAAACTCTGGGGAGTATCCTGGAAATGCTAGATGAGCTTTCACCAAAGGTTGTGAAAGAATTTTTTTTCTTATTCATTTGATGTGTGAATGTACGTAGGAAGGGAGTTTCCATTCACGTAAAGAGCCTATTCACAAATGGAGGCACTGTGCCTGCTTGGAGCATTCCTTGCCTATCCTTGCTGCCGCCTGTGGGAAGGGTGACCCCTCCCTTGCTTTCGAATATTGGTTGCCCCTTGGCCTCCCTGTGATATGTCCCTTTCCCGTGTGATCTTTGGTCTTCTCCTTCCCAGGCAGTGTCCATGCCAGAGATGCTGTATGAAGAAATCGTGGAAGTGGACGAACGCCTGATTCTTCAGCAGGAGGGATGCCAGCTTTTTGGTGGTAGCCAGGCAGTCACAGGTAACCAGTCTTTTATTGGGGGTGAAATACTCATAGTCATTCACTACAGGTTAAAATACAGGCATTATTTAATTCTGAACTGGCCTGTCGAGTGTGGATCAAAAAATGCACACAGCAGGTCCAAGGACAGACAAGGGTGACCTTGCTGCAAACTGGAGGGAACTCCTAGGTTTGTGGGGAAATCTGTAATCTAAAATAAACAAGCAAACTTTATGAGGGTTGAACCCTGCTCCCTCTCAATAAATGAAACAACATTTGTAGTTTTAAGAGATGAATGCTCCCTGAATATGAGAATAAGACTACGTTCTAAGATCTCGGTAGTTGTTTTGAGAGTTGCTAGGCAACCAGAACACTATTGCCTAGCGGGTTTGGGTTTTGTCGGTCAGAATGAGAGCAGGAGGAGACTAAAGAAACCAAAAAAGGGGAGAGGGAGGGGCGAGGAATACAAAAAGGTGGGTCAGAGAAGTGAGGAGGGGCTGTTGAGAAAGGGAAACCTGAACACTTGGGGCGGGGGTAATAGTAGGTGGAGGGGGAGAGGGAGAAGAAAGCAGGAAACAGAGATGGCTGCCAGGGGAAGAGGAAATGGTGTGGGGAGAGGGTAATGAGGGGATTAGATGCCCCCCTCCCGTTCTCTTGGGTCTCCCACTTGTTCCATTATAAAAGCCATATAAAACACACATTTTGTCTAAAAAACCCCACAGGAGAATAAATAGTTTAGGAACTGCCATCCCGGTTTCAGTCTCATTTGAAGGCCTTCTGAGACAGAAATGCCTCCACTTGACTCTGGGATGCCTCTAGTAAGAGGCCGACTTCACCCCAAAGAAAGGCAACTTGCAGGCGCTGGGAGATCAGGGGTGGGGAAAGCCCTCGCATGGGTCCCAGCCAGCGCTGCGCGTGAATCTCAAGACGTGCTCATCACACATGCCGGAGTGGTGGTGATCCTTCGGGTGCTCTGGATTCAAACCGTCTGACGCACTGAAGGCCAAACCCAGTGTGGTGGCATTGAGCCTGGACGTGAATGGGGAGCCAACGCGACTGGAGTGGCCCTGGCTGTGCATCTGGAGCCAGCGCATTGCAGCGAGGGCCCCTGAAGCCCTAGCTTGAACCAGCTGAATTCCAGACTGCCTTCGAGGGCGGTCTTGCAGGGACTGTGCTGCAGTAATCTGGTCTCGGTGTAACCAGGGAGCCTGCGACTGAGGCCCCAGTCAGGTGGGGGTTGGGCAGGACTGCTGCCGTCTCTGGGCTGGATCCTGGTGTCCTGCCTCGCTTGCGGAGGGTTCATGCTAGGGTCAGGGCCATCACGCTGTGATGTGGTGGCTTCTGGTTCCTGGAAGGAGCTTCTGTGTGTGTGGGGGGGGGGGGTGTCCGGTCCCAGATGAGGACAGCTGTTTGATTTTGCTTTTTTGCCCAGGTTTAACGGGTGACTCCTTGGTGGTGCAGAGACCGGTGGACTTGGAGGCCCTGCGGGGGCCACTGAAGGAACTGTTGGCTAAGGGGATCCGCAGCCTGGCCGTGGCGCTTCTCCACTCCTATGCGTGAGTTGCATGCTTGGTGTGGGAGGAAGTGGCGGCTTGTTCCCCTGGGCTCAGCCTGCTGGCTCGGTGGGAGAGGCTTGCTGTCCCCGCTGGACTGACATCCTGGGAGAGGGGCAGGGCCAGGGTTACCTGAGCAGCTGTGCGCCTGGGGGGCTTCCCTCCTTGGCAGCACAGCCCCATTCGCAGCCCCTCTGCCACCAGGCCGTTTCTTCCGGTGCCTGCATCTTGACGTGGCACCCTGGTCTGGTGGTTGTCAAAGCAGTGCCCCCCCTCCCCCCAAGCCCAGGAAGAAGCAAGCCAGGCAGGGCTCTTTCCCTGGCGTTGCACAGCTGGGGAGGGGGGAGACCTGCCTCAGTGTAGAATCCGTGCTCCAGAGAAAGGGGCAAACCTCAAGGAGGCAGCCCTTCCCCAACATACTACGGGAGTGCGTAGGGGGTGGTTCTGCCCTCGCTGCTGCTATGCTAAGCCCCCCCTCAAGAGACGTCAACTTCTCTGCTGGCGCCTCGGATTCTCTCCTGTTTGCTTCCCTCCCCACCAGACTGTGGGCTCCTGACCTTGCTGGCAACATGAGTGAAGGTCCAGCCAATCTTAGTTATGCAACGAGGCCTTTTCAGAGAGGGAATTCAGATGAGACTTGCCGGGGCTTTGCCTGTGGAGCAGATCCAGCAGGAAAGTGCCGGGGGGCGATTCCCATCTGGCAGCTCAGTCCGCAGAGCTGCCAGCTCACGAAGCAGGCCGGGTGTTGTTCTTGTGGCGGGTTTGTTCTGGCAATGGATTTGGAAACCGACATGCCTGGAATTCCACAGGAGGAGGAGGAGGCTCTGTTGTAAAACCTCCCGAGAGGCCCCTTGTCTCTTGCAGCAGAAACAAACAGGAGTCCTTGTGGTACTTTTGGAGATTGGCCAGCCTCGGGGCCCAACTAGACGTGCAGCTTTTTTAAGAGCTGGGTGTGGGCTCCGTGTGGGTGCACAGCAGCTACAGAGAACTGGGGGGGGGGAGGCAGGAGCCCCCCTGGGCCCGTAGTGGCATCCCAAGGGCTCTCCTGTGTTTCATAAGACCCGCGGTGTGTCTGTCTGCAGGGAACCTGGGCCCCCCAACTCTTTAAAAGCCACACGTCTAGTTTGGCTCTTAAGTTTGCATGGAAAAGAGTCCACTCGGTCAGACAAATGAAGTGTCCTCGTGTCCTTGCTAGGCACGAGGGGTGTGTGTGTGTGCGCGATGAGGTTATGAAGAAAAAAGATGTCGCAGGCAGTGCCGTTTATCGTTTTTTTCTTCTCCACTGAGCTGAGCAGGGCCCCCTTGAAGACTGCCCCCCTACGAACGGTTACAGCAACCGGTAGGCATGCCTTCTCTGTTATGGCCCCCACCTGGTGGAACGGCCTGCGGGAGGCGGGAGGTCAGGGAGACTCCCACATTTTGTAATTTTGCAGGACATGGAAAACGAAGCTCTTCAAGAGGGTATTTCCATGAAGGTGACAGGATGTCATCAAATGGAATTCTCTAGGATGTGTAGTGACTAATGAGGGGTTACCAAAGGGTTTAATGTAAGTGCCTGTGAATTTTGTAGGCAGCGCCCACCCAGAACTGCATTGTTTACTTGATGTATTCTGCTGTTTGTAGTTGAGTATTCTCTGATTGCGAGAGCCCCCCTTACGGCAACGCATTAGATGTCTCTAGCTTGTTTGTTAATTGCTTTATTGCTTTGCTTGTGATACGCACTAATGCAGTGGACGTCCCCCGGTGGCAGAGAGTGTCCAGTTTGCAATTTCCATCTTCCAAAAGAGCCGCTCTTTGTTCTGTTTGTGGTGGTTACACTTTCTCTTCTCTGTGGCCAGGTTGCTGTGCCGCCTAGCAGCCTCCGGAGAGCGCAGAGGTTGGTGGAGGCGCTGGGCCTTAGGGTTTCCATCCATGGCCTGAGGCGTGCCTCAGGGAGAGGTGCAGAGCTTTCCCATTCTCTAGTCCCTCTGGCAGTGGCTCTTCCAAGCCCTGAACTATCTGCCAACTGTACACTTTGCCCAGTTTCCTGGAACATGGAGTAACATTATGGAACCTAGAATCACAGGGTTGGAAGAGACCTCTAGGGTCGTCTAGTCCTACCCCCGGCACAATGCAGGAAATTCACAACTACCTCCCCTCTCCGCACCCCCAGTGGCGCCTGCTCCATGCCCAGAAGATGGCAGAACACCATCAGGATCCCTGGCTGAACTGGCCTGGGGAAAATTGCTTCCTGACCCCCAAGGTAGCGATTGGCATTGCCCTGGGCATGTAAGAAGGGGCCACGAGGACTAAGCACTGATGCAACCCTTCCTGCCCTCCCTCTCATGATCTGCCCAGGTTCACAGAATCAGCATTGCTGTCAGGTGGCCATCTAGCCTCTGCTTAAAAACCTCCAAAAGAAGGAGAGCCCACCACCTCCCGAGGAAGCCTTTAACACTGAGGGACCCACTCTCACTGTCAGGAAGTTCTTCCTCATGTTTAGCTGAAAGCTCTTTAGATATGGGCCGTTTTCACACTGCCAAATATAGCACAAATTTTGCAGAATGAATCGCTTACCTGCGATCCACCTTGTTGCGCCTCGTTGTGCTCCCAGCAGTTCACACTTGCTTCAGAAATCGCGCGACATTGACGATACGTGTTCACGTCACAGTTGACGTCAGGGCTGCACCGCCTGCTTTCTCCACCTTTTTTTTTTTTAAGTAACCAAGATTTGCACTCTCGTCCTTCCGCAGCGCTTCCTCGAGACCTCCGCCTGCTCCCTCCCCGCCCCTGATGGCTGCAGCGGGCAGGCTAGCCGAAGGCTCTCCCCCCCCCCCCTGCGACCTTCCCCTTCCCCTGCCAGCGCAGCCCGCTTGGCCCCGGCTCCATGCTGTCCTGTTCGGAGCTCTCCGGGCAGCCGCCCGCCAGCCCCACAATCCTGGCTCCCTCGAATATCGCGATAGTGCAAGTCACTCCCTTAAAAAAAAACTGGTCTGCTTTATTCATTCAGAGAAACATCACAATCGCGCAATTGGTATTTTTTTCTTTCTTTTTTTTTTAAAGAGGGTGTCACTGGGAGCCGGCAAGGGCTAGGGGGACCCCTGGACTTGCACAGGAAAATCTCCCCCAAGGGTTCTGGACAAGAAAACGGGGGAGGGGCTACGTGGGAAGTCTCTGATGAAGCATTTCCAGTAGTTTTTAATTGTCTCCCGTCGTTCCCTTGAACAGCTAAAAAAGCACGAAGCGGAATAAAGGGAACTCCACGATTGCGGGATGATACAGGGATTCACGGGTTTTAGCAGAAGAATAGCGAACGCATGCACGAGTTTTACGCTACAATAAGGCAGTGTGAAAACTGACTTAATTTCAAGCTGTTGGTTCTGGTCCGACCTTCTGGGGCAGCGGAAAACAACTATGCACCATCCTCTATATGACAGTCCTTGAAGATGGTTATCGTATCACCTCTCAGTCGTCTCCTCTCCAGGCTAAAGATACTGAGCTCCTTCAACCTTTCCTCCTAGGACTTGGTCACCAGACCTCTCACCACCTTCATTGCCCTCCTCTGGACACATTCCAGCTTGTCTATATCCTTCTGAAATTGTGGTGCCCCAAACTGAACGCAATACTCTAGGTGGGGTCTAACCAGAGCAGAGCAGAGCGACACCATCACTTCTCGTGATCTGGACACTCTGCTTCTGTTGGTACAGCCCAAAATTGCATCTTTCTTTTTAGCTTCCACATCACACTGCTGTCTTATGTTCAGTGTATGGTCTGCTAAGACCCCTAGAGCCTTTTCGCACATACTACTGCCAAGACAAATCTTCCCTATCCTATAATTATGCATTTGATTATTCCTTCCTAAATGCAGAACTTTGCATTATCATCTCTATTGAAATTAATTTTATTTGTTTTAGCCCAGTTTTCCAGCCTGTCAAGATCATCCTGTATCCTTACTCTGTCTTCGACCGTATTTGCTACCCCTCTCAATTTAGCATCATCTGCAAATTTAATAAACATTCCCTCTATTCCTTCAGCCAAATAATTTATAAAAATACTGAACAGAACAGGTCCCAGGACTGATCCCTGAGGAACTCCACTTGTCACTCTTCTCCAAGAGGACGAGGAACCATTAACTAGTACTCTTTGGGTCAATCTGTCAGGTACAGATCCACCTAGTAATAGGATCCAAACCACATTTTACCAGCTTGTCCACAAGGATATTATGTGGAACCATAGCAAAAGCCTTACTGAAATCGAGATAAACTATGTCTACAGCATTCCCTGATCCAGCAAGGTAGTAACTTTATCAAAAAAAGAGGTAAGGTTAGTCTGACATGACTTGTTCTTGAGAAACCCATGCTGGCTCTTAGTAATCACAGCCATCCTTTCTAAATGCTGAAGGACTGACTGTTTGATGACTTGTTCTAAGACTTTTCCAGGTATAGGTGGTCAAGCTGACGGGTCGGTAGTTACCCGGATCCTCCTTTTCCCCCTTCTTGAAGATGGGGAGAACATTTGCCCGCCTCCGATCTTCTGGCCCCTCGCCTGATCTCCAAGAATTCTCAAAAATAACAGACAGAGGCTCAGAAATTACATCTGCAAGTTCTTTTCGTACCCTTGGGTGCAATTCATCTGGCCCTGAGGACTTCGTTTCATTTAAAGAAACTAGGTGTTTACGTACTCCCTCTATGCTGATCCCAAGCTGTAATTCCTTTCCCCCATCATGTGTTCTGTTATCGCCATGTTGAGCACCATCCTCGCAGGAGAAGACTGAGGAAAAGGTGGAATTGGGCAGTTCTGCCCTCTCTTCATCACCTGTTACAATTTCACTTCCCTGTCCCTGCAGTGGGCCTACCATGTCCTTGCTCTTTTTCTTACTTTGAACATAAGCAAAGAACCCCTTTTTGTTGTTTTTAACATCTCTTGCTAGCCTACGCTCATACTGAGATTTAGCTTTTCTAACACTCTCTCTGCAAGCATTGGTTATTTATTTATATTCATCCTTGGTTATAAGGCCCTCTTTCCATTTCCTAAATGAGTCTTTTTTATTTCTCAGTTCATTAGAAAGCTGTTTATGGAGCCACCGTGGCTTCTTTAGGCTCCTCCCATTTTTCCTTCTTGTAGGAATCATTTGTGATCGTGCCTTCAATATTTCGCCTTTAAGAAACTCCCACCCCTCTTGAACTCCCTTCTCCTTAAGTATTTCTGACCTCGGGATTCTACCCAGCAGAGCTTTCAGTTTGTTAAAGTTTGCTTTCCTGAAGTCCATCCTACCTGCCTGACTACGTACTACGCCATGTTGGGGAACGTTGCTCAAAAGAGCCACGGGTGCCTGCAGAGCCCCTGAATATCTCTGCACTCTACTGTCTATTTATTTCTTTAGAGCACTCAAATGTCCTCTCTCCAGAAACCTGCTTTATTGCGCTGTCTTTTAAAACTCTGTAATCCACTCTGAATCTTTTCAAGAAAGCTGGACAAGAAATGAAGCAAATTAATTAATTAAATATATAAATGTGCGCCTAGCAGGGATCCACCCTGTGTGTCGTATGTTGTTCGAAAAGTGCTCCAAGTCTCTTTTTTGTTTCCCAGCCAGCCGAGTTCTGGTCCTCTTTGGTGCAGAGACAGGCCTGAGAATGTGCCGCATGTCTGAACGGCTTCCCTTGGCAGGGGAGTGAATTACTTTGCCTAATGAATGCTAGTCCCAGCAAGGGGTGTGTGTGGGGGGGGGGTGCATGCAGGGGCCTAGGTGTTTCGATTGTGCCCCTCTTCCACTCCTCCATCTTTAATCCTGACTTGGGGGGGGGGGCTGTTTGCTGCCTGGAGCAGGAGTCAGGGGGGGGGGGGGATCCTTTTCTTGAGGGTAAGCACAAACGTGGTTTGGAGGCGCTTTGCAAATGACTAGACGTGAGAAACCTCAGCTGGCCTTTTCCTGTCCCGCCCCCCACCCCCACCCCATCGGCTTTTGGAGCCTTCCCAGGGACCCCTCTGCTGCAGGGTCTGTCTAGGAAGGGGCGTTGCCACCCCTGCTCTGCCCGGCAGCCTCCGGGCATGGGGTGGAGCAAGCCCAGCCCCGCTGAGCCTTGTCTGTCTCTGGCAGGTGGCCGAACCATGAGCAGCAGGTGGGGGCCCTGGCCCGGGAACTGGGCTTCCAGCAGGTGTCGCTCTCCTCCGAGGTGATGCCGATGGTGCGGGCCGTGCCTCGTGGCTACACAGCATGTGCCGACGCCTACCTTACCCCTTGCATCAGCCGCTACCTTGAAGGGTTTCGGGCTGGCTTTGCTTCCCGGCTCCAGGTGAGGAGGAGGGGGTGGATTTGGGTTTTCCCCGGAGTGGGCAGCTTGGAACAGACATCTTTGTTCCCTTTGGCTCTCTGGCCACGGAGAGCCTCAAATCCCTCCTTTGCCAGGTGCTCTTTACGTGGCCTCTGAATGCATGGCCTGCTTTGCAGGACTGTTGTGCAGAAGAACAAAAACGCCCAGCTAAAGCAGACGAAAGTCCCCTATGGGTCGCTGGTGGCCCTAGCAGCCCCACTGCAGCCCTTCCCAGGAAGTGGGTCTGTCTCTGGTGACCATCCAAGCTGCTTGGACCCTTGCAAGATTGCTGATAAGATTCCAGCCTCCAGGCAGATTATTTGCTTATGGACTTGCTTCATTTATACCCGCCTTTCTCCTCAGTGGGGGGCAGGGGGAACCGAAGTGGCTCATATCATTCTTCTATCCTCCCATTTTGTTTTCACAACAACCCTGTGAGGTGGGTTAGGCTGAAAGTGTGACCGGCCGGAGGCCGCTCCACAGGCTTCCATGGCGGAGTGGGGACTTGAACCGGGGTCTTACAGATGCTAGCCCAGCGTTCTGACCACTGGCCCACACTGGCTGTCGTGCCCTTGCGGGATACCAAGGGCTCTTGCTCTGCTCCAAGGGGCTGTTTCAGAGCTCCTCCTTCCAGCCTCAGGAGCCGCTTTCCAGGCAGCCGTTGGCCCAGGAGGCACATTTTCTTCACAGCTGCCGCTGCTCGAGTTCGGCTGCCGAGGGCAGCCCCGTCTAAGGCACGTGGTAGTAATCTAATCTAGCTGTAACCAGGGCCTGCTCTACACGGTCCATCTAGAACGGGGGGCACCTTATATCCTGGGTTAGACTTCCCGCTCACCAGTAGCACTGTCGTCTCGCTTTTAAGTTCCACTTGCATCCGCCCCCCCCCCCCCACACAAAACTGCCCCCCCCCCGGCACCAGTCCAGAGATTCTGCAGCCTCCCCAGGATCAACTGGAAGAGCGAGCGAGAGCGGAGGGTCGTCCGTCCGTCCGTCCATCAGTGACAACCCAGCCCAGTCTCTGGATGACCTCACCCAGTAGCTTCTTACAGAAGGCACGGGGGTGGGGTGGGACCTTGTGGGACCCCAAAGGCCGTGGGTCTGTCTGAGCAACGCCCCCCAGCACCCCCTTCTGGAATCTGCTCTTCAGGGAGCCTTGGAGCCACGGCTGGACGGCGGCTCCCAATCCCAGCCCGGGAAGGTGGTCTGGAAGGAAACCACAACTGACGGTATCGGAAGCCCTCCCGGAGCAGGTCTTGCTTGAAGGCGCTCCAGGGGACTGGGAAGACCCCGGGTTTTAAAAAAAACGCTTCGTCTCAATGGGATCCTGTCTCCCCCCCCCCCCCCCCGCACGAAGCTCAGGGCAGCATTCGGTCCCCTCCTCGTGTCCTCAACACAGTCCTGGGACGAAGGGTCCTTTGAGGGGTGGTGACCGGCCTCTACAAGACTAGCTAGCTCGGCCACACCGAACAGGTGAACCCACTTGTTAGTATCATTTCCTGGACAAAATGTTTATCCCCTGCCCTTGAGAAAGAATCCCAGGGAGGCTGTTTGCAGAATCCTTCTGTTGCCCGCCCCCCCCCCCCCGTCCTCCTCTCCTCTCCCTGTTCTGCTTCTGCAAATGGGGGGTGGGGTGGGGGGAGCCGGCGTGCCAGCGGCAGGGGGCCCTGAATTCTGTGCTCGCCCCTAAACCTGTTCTCCTTTCCCCACTTGGTATGGCTGCACCTGTGCTAAAGTGAGGCCAAGACCTGGGCTGAATCCACATTACCTCGGCGCGTCCCGGTGTTGCACTAAATGTTCGCTAAAGTGTAGCATCTTTCTAGCATGATTCAGAAATCATGCTTCAAAGATGCTATACTTCCGGGTGTGTAGCAAACATTTAGTGCAACACCAGGCCACGCCGAGGTAATGTGGATTCAGCCCTGTAATGAACTCTAAAGAAGAATAGCAATTAAAAAGAGTCCACCCATTCTGCATATTCATTAATAGGCTAATTATTGGGAATTGCTTCGTGGAACAAACAATTGCTCAGAGCAGTGCTAGGCGTTTAAGAGACCTGCGTGCTGCCCTTTCCCCCACGGGGCCGGGGCTCCCCCTGCTTGTGAGGCAGATCGGCCGGGCCTCCCCCTCTGCCACCACCTCCCAGAGAGCTTTCTTGAGAGCCCTGCGGGCGCACCTTGTGCAGGACTCCAGCCAGGCATGTGATGTGAGTGTTGCCAGGGGAAAGGAGCGAGAACCTTCGGCTGGGCAGTTGGCCCCGGCCTGACCTTGTCCCTGCGCCTCCCCTCCCACAGGGCGTGCCTGTCTTGTTCATGCGCTCCGACGGTGGCCTCACCCCCATGGACGCCTTCAGTGGGTCTCGCGCCATCCTCTCGGGGCCAGCAGGCGGAGTTGTGGGCTACGCGGTCGCTACCTACCGCAGGGAGGACGGGCAGCCCGTCATCGGCTTTGACATGGGAGGTGAGAGAGTGGCCTGGAAGAGGCTTTCTTGCCTGGCAGGGTAAAAAGGGAGCAGAGCAGGGCTGGTATGTTCCCATGCCAGGTGGGGGAGCTGGGGGCTGCAGGGGACCAGGCCTGTGGCTTCCACACCCTGCAGCGCGAGTCACCGGTCGTCTCCTGCAGGCACGTCCACGGACGTGAGCCGCTACGCGGGGGAGTATGAACATGTCTTTGAGGCCACCACGGCCGGCATCAGCATCCAGGCCCCACAGCTCGACATCAACACCGTGGCAGCAGGAGGCGGCTCGCAGCTCTTCTTCAGGTGAGCTGGGCGTCCCCATTTCGCTGTGACGTGGATTCGCCTGTCGCTTTCTGTCCCGTCTTGCTGGGATGTGCTCTGCACCACGCCTGCCCCCTGGCTTTTCTAGCTAGCTAGCCTGCACAAGGCTTCTGACCCTGCCTGAGTTCTTGGCAAGGGGGCTGTGCCCGAAGCACCTGGCTTTGGGCCCCCAGAGACTTCTGGGCACAGAGATGACACGTGGCACAGGCCTGTCCCAGCTTCCCAAGAGCCATTCAGGGCACCTTTCCCTCCTGGGCGCTGTAGAAATAACGATCCATAATAAAGCCCCCCGGTGCTCTGTAAAGGCAGCTGCCGTTGGGTCCTTTCCACTGAGCCCTGGTTGCGGGGCGTGTCCTGTGCTCGGCCCCTCCTGTTCCTCTTGCCCTGGCAGTCAGCTGCCTCCCTCTTTTCCCCATGCAGGTCGGGACTCTTTGTCGTTGGCCCGGAGTCTGCAGGGGCCCATCCTGGCCCCACGTGCTACCGGAAGGGTGAGGCACCCAAATTACGGGGGGTGGCGGGGGGTGGCGGGGGGTGCTGAGTGCCTAACCTCTGCTGTGTGGTTTTTCAGGAGGGCCTCTGACTGTGACAGATGCCAACCTGTGCCTGGGCCGTCTTCTGCCCGAATATTTTCCTTGTATCTTTGGGCCACATGAAGACCAACCGCTCTCACGGGACGCCACCCTGCATGCCTTTCAGGAGCTCGCTGCCAACATCAACGCCTTCTTGGGGCCCTGCTCAGCCCTCAGTGTAGAGGAGGTGGCCATGGGCTTCATCCGAGTGGCCAACGAAGCCATGTGCAGGCCTATCCGGGCCTTGACGCAGGTAGGGGGTTCCACTGGCCCCCTTGGTTGGTCTCTCTCCATTGTCCCCAGCAGGCCGGAGCACCAAAAGAGGTGGCCCCGGCTTGGCCGCCAAAGGCTGTGGCCCAGTGTTAAAGCGCATGCCCGGTATGTTGGGGGCACCAGGTTCAGTCCTTGGCATCTCCAGCAAGATTCTTAGGGAACAGGTGGTGGGAAAGGTCTTTCTCTGCCCGTCGGAGTGGGTCGTATGGAGCTTGATGGGCCGGTGAGCTGTCTTGGCTCTGCAAGTGCCCCCTTCCCAAACTGGGTGATTTTTCGGTGGTCCCTGGTGTCTGCAGTGGTCTGAATGCAGCTGCCACATGGTGGGGCAGGGGGAGAAGCAAGAGAGGGGCTGCTGAGGACCCCCTTTGGCCTGCTCTTCCGCCAAGTGCAGGGAAATTCCTGCAACGTCTTCTGGTGATTTGAAAGCCCGAGGGGGAGGGAATATTCCAGAAGGAGTTGACAGAGGCAGGAGAGGTGGCAGCCCGGAGAGGGGCCTTCTCGGTCGTGGCCCCGAAACCTTGGAACTCCCCTGGGGGACCTCCTGCCTCCCTCTGTCCTGCCTTCTGCCAGCGGGTCATTTTGTTTGACCTTCCCCCAACAAGGGGAAGGCTGGAGCTGCCCAGGAGGCCCCGTGAGAGTGGAAGGGGGGACCAGGGCCGAGGTGGACAACGGGCAGAGCGGGCCTTGCCTTTGCCTTCTGGGCCCTGGTTCTGGCACCCGGCATGGGCGTCCGGTCCAGGCCGTGCCGTGGCGGTTGTGGTGAGTGTAGCGGTGATGGCATCCTAAGCCAGGCGTTGAGCTAGCCCGGGCCCGGCGGGCGCATGGGGTGCCGAGGGTGGGAGGAGCTGCCCTGCCTGGGTTTTGCCCTGACGGTTTCCCTCCCTTTGCCTCGGCAGGCACGGGGCCACGATACGTCGCATCACGTGCTCGCCTGCTTTGGCGGCGCTGGGGGGCAGCACGCCTGTGCCATTGCTCGGACCTTGGGCATGAGCAAAGTCTTCATCCACAAGTATGTCTGGGGGAGCGGGGCTGAAGCTGGAACCCTGGGCCACAGGCAGGAGCTGGAGCCGTGCTCTGCCCCCTCTCCCTGGCTCAAATGTGTTCCTGGCAAAGGGTAACGCTTCCTGTGCTTAGAACAAACTGAATGTCCCGCTGCCCGAGAACTGATCAGAGATGTCAACTGCGGTGCGTTGTTGTTGGGCGACGAGTTGCCATTATGGAATCCCTGAGCCTCGGGGAGCGTGCAAAGTGCTTTCCAGCCGAAGCTCTTGCCCTCCCAGCCTGGCTTTCTCTGACCCATTTGGAAGGTCCCAAACCGTTGCAAACCAGAGTCATCAATCGTCCAGGTTATCCTGATAGGCAAGCAGCGGTTTTATTCTGAACCTCTTAGGGGACAATGGTGAGCATAGTGGGCATTTTCCCTGCAAAACCCAAGCCAGAGTCCTCCACCCACTGGGGGTGTCCAGGGCTGGGGAGAAGGGGGCGGGATCTTGCATGTCAGTTTAATTCTTTTTCCAGGAAGCCTGAGGATAAGGCGGGGCTGGGAGGCGCTTCACTGGGCCGGGTGCTAGAACCACTACAGCCCTTTTCCTCCCAAGGTGCCCCAGAGGGAAGATTGAGTCCCAGGCCCAGAAGGCACGGCACACCCCTCCTCTTCTTTGGCGCAGGTACAGCGGGATCCTATCGGCCTATGGACTGGCTCTGGCCGACGTGGTGCACGAAGCCCAGGAGCCCTGCGCCCTGCCCTACGCCCCCGAGGCCTACGCCCAGCTGGATGAACGCATCGCAGCCCTGGCAGAGGAGTGTGTCCGAGCTCTGGAGGCCCAGGGCTTCACCCGGTAGGGGGAGCTCCTGTGGGGTGACCAGGGGCCCCCACAGCCTGAGGTGCCCAGGGGCCCCGGCACTGCCTGTGTGGGCGGCAGGCCCCTTGGCTGCCTTTGCGATTAGGCCAAGGGCCTGGCCGGAAGACCCTACCCTCTCCCGCTCTCCCAACAGGTCCCAGATCAGCACGGAGGCCTTCCTTCACCTGCGCTACGAGCGAACGGACTGTGCACTCATGTGCTCGGCTAAGGGCTACCCGGCCACTCCCACCTCCTGCCGCTCCGGCAACTTTGGCGCTTCCTTCGCTGCCAGGTGCGTGCCGCCCCTCCCTCCTGCAGCCTGCCACTGGGGCTTGGGAGTGCCCCTCCTCCCAGCTTATTGACATAACTGTCTCCTGCTGCTGGCCTCATCAGATACTGGCAGGAGTTTGGCTTCACCATCCCCAGCCGAGCCATCCTGGTGGATGACGTCAGGGTGAGGGGCACGGCTACAACTGGGCCGGGCCCAGAAGAACCGGTCCCTGCCAGTGAAGCAGCTGCACGCGTGGAGAAGGTGAGCCCCCCACCCACCCCGGCCCTTGTTGGAAAGGGTGCCCCTGCCCCAATCTGGCCCCAAGGGATCCACAGCAGCGTGTCGTGGCCCCTCCCTCTTGATTGGGGGGTGGGTGGGGTGCAATCAGCCATCTGAGAAATGGCGAGCAGGGGAGGCCGTGAAGCGGCAGGTGGTTTCTGCGGGGGGAGGGGCTGGCTTGGCTTCTCCGTTGCCGGTGCAGCTGCTGGTAAAGCGCGGCAGCGGCTGTGGGGCTTCCGCTCAGCAGGCGTCTCTGCCCCGGGGCCCCAGCACCTCCCCTCCCCGCTCTCCTGGGCTGGTGGAGCTGTTCATTTTTTAAAATTTTATTTGAAAGTAAAGAAAAACAATAAACAACAAAGACAATAAACAATGGATAAAATAATATAAGCAGGATACATAACAATACATAAAACAATAAAAGCAGAATATATAGCTGCCTATTATACGACAACAAAACTCTTTCTCCTCTCCGTCCCCTTACACACTCTTCGACATTTAGAATCAAGGTTTGAAAATGTTAATTTTACAGTTGGTCTACTTTAATAATAGCTATTCTTAGTTTTTCTTAATTTTCAGCTACGTAGTCAAAAAAGTCGTTATTTTTCTGAAATTCTAAGATTGTTCTGTTATGTATACAGGAAGTTAAATTGGCCGTAGGTGCCTCTTCATGCAATTTGTTCATGCACACAGCCACGTCTGGGCAAGCTTCTGTCTTGCATTTTGCTGCGTATACTACTCCCGCTGCCGTCACCACGTATTGAAAAAGTTCACTGTGTGTTTTTATAATTACTGGGTAAAATATTTAATAACATATTTCGAGGATTCAGCTCAAAGCATTTTTAGTTTTTGATTACATCGGAACTTGAATGTTGTCATATCAATAGGTTGTTGTAATTATGCATAACAGCTTTCCCCCTTGTATCTCCACAACAGCAGATTTACTTTTCAATAATAGTACTAATAACATTCGATTTATATACTGCCCTTCAGGACAACTTAACACTCACTCAGAGCAAATGTGTTATTATTATCCCCACAATAACAAACACCCTGTGAGGTGGGTGGGGCTGAGAGAGCTCTGAGAGAGCTGTGATTGAGCCATGGTCACCCAGCTGGCTTCAAGCGGAGGAGTGGGGAATCAAACCCGGCTCTCCAGATTAGAGTCCCACGCTCTTAACCACTACACCAAACAGATATGGGAACTGGGAATTCAGAGAACCCAATAAACATTTTGATGTACTGTTGCTGATTTTTAAAAAAAACACAAGCCCGCTGGCGGCAGCGGGAGCAGATGGGAGCAGGGTCAGAGAAAACAGCTGCTCTGTAGCAGGAAAATGCCAACTTTCCTTCCCACGTGGCAGCCATCCAGTCTTTACCGTGACCTTTGCTGTGCGTAGCCACTGGTGGCCCTATCCTCCACGAACCCCTCTAGCACCCTTTTAAAGCAGTCCCTGCCCGTGGCCATCACGGCATCCGCTGGCAGCGAATTCCGCAGATTAATTACTCATTGAGTAAAGAGGTGTTTCCTTTTGTCTGCCTCTGCTTCCCAGGTGGCTCGCTGTTATTTTGAAGGTGGCTACCAGGACACCAACATCTACCTGCTGGCGCAGCTCTCCTGGGGCCACCGCATCCCGGGCCCCAGTATCCTTATCGATCAGAACAGGTGAGGAGGGGCTCCCTGGCTGTGGCTCCTCCTCTCCTGGGCCACGCCCTGAGCTCTGCCGCTGTGCTGCAGGCAGATGGTTGCCTTTCCAAGGAGGAGCTACAGGGGGGAGGTGGGGAGTGGGACAGCGATGGCTCCAGAGAGAGAGTAGGCCTGCTCCTCCTGTGCCCCCAGCACCATCCTGGTTGAGCCGGGCTGCACTGCGGTCGTGACCCGCCTTGGTGACATCTGCATCACAGTGGGATCTGGGGTGGTACGTCCCGTTGGCCCCGAGGCTGACCCCATCCAGCTGTCCATCTTCTCCCACCGCTTCATGAGCATTGCAGGTGAGCGCAGCTTCCAAGGAAGGGAGAGCCGACCGTGGTGTACGCCTGCCTGTGCCAGGGTGGGGCTCATCCAGTGGTCCTGTCTCCCGTAACAGAGCAGATGGGACGCATCCTGCAGCGCACAGCCATCTCTACCAACATCAAGGAGCGACTGGACTTCTCCTGTGCCCTCTTTGGGCCGGATGGGGGGCTGGTGTCCAATGCCCCTCACATCCCAGTCCATTTGGGGGCCATGCAAGAAACCGTGCAGTTTCAGGTAGGGAGTCCAGCACGCTCCCCGCTCCCTGCCTCCTTGGGTCACGGCTGACTTGCTCCGTTCATCTCCCCAGGCGGGGGCGGGACTTTGGGTTCCCGCATCTGTGCAGCAGTGGGGGGGGGGGCGGGGGGCGGGCTGGTCCTAGGAATCCTGGTGGGTGAACAGGGCCCAGTCCTCGGGGATGGGAGCAGCCAGTGAGTTCCGGGGTGGAGTGTGGGGGGGGGCCTTGGTTTCCAGGCTTGCGGGATGGAAGCTTGTCCCCTGCGGGCCCACTTCCGGCAGTGCCCCCTGCTTCCAGCAGGCAGGAGCCCGGATCGTGTGGCCTTCTGCGTGGGGGAGAGGCTGGCCCAGTGGCTTTCTGGCCCTTTCAGCTCTGGGCTTCGCTTGGCAACCTCCTGCGTGGTGCCTTCCGGCTTCTCAGGGCTCTTCCTCCTTGGTGTCTTTCCAGATCCGGAGCCTGGGCTCAGACCTCCATGAGGGGGACGTGATCCTGAGCAACCACCCGTGTGCCGGTGGCAGCCACCTGCCGGATCTGACGGTCATCACTCCGGTACGGGGGGGGGGGGGCGGGGATGGGCAGGTCAGCAGCTGTAGGTGGCCAAGGCAGTTCTCTGTTCAGCAGTTTAGAGGCTGCGTTCTGGAGAAAGATGAGCCCGGCTTGGGGCCGACTTGGTGCTCCGGCATGGCGTCTCCTGCTTTTCCTGTGGTGGAGGCAGAGCCGCCAGCCTCCAGCAAGGGCTGTAGCTGTGCACCTCGGGGTGTGGAGGGCGTGTGCTCCCCCGGGTCTTGGCCAGTTGCTCCATAGGCACTGCATGTGCCCTTATCATAAGGACCTGGTGGGCAACCTGCTCAGCCATTCTGTGTCTTTTGTGGCAGGTGTTTTGGCCGGGAGAGCCCAGGCCCGTGTTCTTTGTGGCCAGCCGGGGGCACCATGCGGACATTGGGGGCATCACTCCTGGCTCGATGCCCCCCCACTCACACTCCTTGCAGGAGGAGGGGGCCGTCTTCATTTCCTTCAAGCTAGTCAAGGATGGAGTCTTCCAAGAGGAGGGTGGGTACTTGCATAGATGGATTTTTAGTAAACTTTGTATGACCTTTAATGCAGTTCATAAGCCAGTTGTGAGAAAATACAGATAGTCTTTTATCTTTGACAGCCAATTACAAGTATTTGGAAAGGAGTAGATAAATGATTTTTTAGTTGCTACAGAAGACTTAAGTATAATCTCTTAATCTAGTTTGTAGTAGTTTTTTCTATGTCTTCAAAGATTTATAGAATCTTATCTGTGCAGGCATGCCGTGGTATCGTAAGCTGGCTTTATCAAAATGTCACATGATTAAAAACATGAAGATCGGCTAAATTTAAGACTATTCACTTGTATATTATTGTCACATGTAAAAAACATTAGAGAGTTCTTTGGAGATAACAAAATGTCATTTAGTATAGGAGGATGTCACCAAAATAAGAAACTAGGATTTTGAAGAAGGAAGCCTCACTCAGAACATTTTACATGAGAAATGTATGTGTCTCTGTGTGTTATGAAATTGCAGTGCATTTCATAGTAGACTGTGTGTGATCTGATTTTAATTCATTTGTAGTCTTGATTGAAAAACGTTAAGAGATTCAACTTTTATTGCACGCATAATTGGATTCATTTTAATATGCCTTTGTATTCTAGTCTCTTGCTTAATTAAAAGGTTTAGAGTTTATTTCAATAGAAAACAAAGATTTAAACTCTAGGAAGGTCAAAACAAGAAGAACCCACTTAAAATAATTTTTACTGAGAAGCAGGTTCTCAGAAGAGACCTTGTTTTCAGTATTCATCTGGAATACTATGTACAATTCTGGTCACCACACCTCAAAAAAGATATGATAGCCCTGGAAAAGTGCAGAAAAGGGCAACTAGAATGATTAAAGGGATGGAATACTTCCCCTATGAAGAAAGGTTAAAGCGCTTGGGACTCTCTAGCTTGGAGAAACGATGACTGAGGGGTGACATGATAGAGGTTGACAAGATTATGCATGGGATAGAGAAGGTAGAGAAAGAAGTATTTTTCTCCCTTTCTGATAATACAAGAACTTGTGGGCACTCAATGAAATTGCTGAGCAGTTGGGTTAGAATGGATAAAAGGAAGTACTTCTTCACCCAAAGGGTGATTAACACATGGAATTCACTGCCTCAGGAGGTGGTGGCAGCTTCAAGCATAGACAGCTTCAAGAGGGGATTGGATAAAGATATGGAGCAGAGGTCCATCAGTGGCTATTAGCCACAAGGTCTAGATGGAACTCTCTGTCTAGGGCAGTGAGGCTCTGTATTCTTGGTGTTGGGGGCGGGCAATCAGTGGGAGGGCTTCTAGTGTCCCTTCCCCACTGGCAGACCTGCTGAGGACACCTGGGTTTTTTGGCCACTGTGTGAGACAGAGTGTTGGACTGGAGGGGCCATTGGCCTGATCCAACATGGCTTCTCTTATGTTCTTACGACATGATCTGAAACCCTGGGGCTGTCCAGGTTTGGGGAAATAAATTTTCCATACTGGTCAGTTCAGAAACTCTAATGAGGTATAGATAAATCAGTCTGTTACAGCTGAAGGTCCGGCCTTCAGAACTCCTCGGACAACGTGTCTTACCTGTAATTCAGCCTCCCCCCTCCCCCCCCCGCCTTCATTGTTCCATGTGGCAGGTACTAGGTTGATGTTGGAATAGTGCATTCTGGGATCTGTAGTCAAAGGACTTCCATGCCCCCTTCCATCTCTTGCAGAGGTCACCAAGGCGCTGATGGCTCCGGGGCTTATTCCTGGCAGTAGCGGCACGCGCAGTCTCCAGGACAATCTCTCTGACCTACGTGCTCAGGTGGCAGCCAATCAGAAGGGGATCCACTTGGTGAATGAGCTGATTGGTCACTATGGGTTGGAGGTGGTGCAGGCCTACATGGCTCACATCCAGGTAAGGAGGGGCCAGTGCCTGGTGGGTATGGGTGTGGGTGTGGGTGTGGGTGTGTGTGTCAGTGTCAGTCAGTTCCCAGCATAGGACGTAGTCTTTGTTTCGTGAAGAGGTGCTTCTCATTTAGAATGTCATCTCCAGCATCCTGTTCAAAGATTAAGTGAAAAGTAGCACACATTGCAATATCCCTCATCATCAACAGGAACCAGAATCATTTCTTTCTGACCCCCTTTTGCTCCCAAGTGGAATGCCTTCTCGTGAGCAGATCATCAGCATGTGGAAGAAGAAGGTGGCTTCTTCGCTCCTGAGATGAGTGGCTGTGCTGGCCTTTAGGCAGAGAGAGGCGCCTCGGCTAAGACAGGCAGAGAGTGGTGCCCTGTAGTCAGCACCCTCCGAGCACATCCCTGTACTGAAGGTGCCCCGTTGTACCAAGGACAATACATTCTTCTTGTAGGATTTTGAAGTGTTGCTGCTGGTCGTGCTCGTTTCTGGTATATATTAGAAAACAGTAATTTTATTCCTTTAATGGTATGGCTTTAATGGCCATAGCCTTAAGCCTAAAATAATTTTATTAATTTATTTACTTCACTTATAGCTTGTCTCTCGCACCAAGAAAGCGAAAAATAAACAGTTCAATCAGACAGTTTAAAGTACCCAGTGAACAGTGCAGTCGGACAAGGGAGACAGAATTGGAAAGCCATGCAAACAAGGAACTGCCTAAAGTATGACATACCATCATGCCAAAAACAGATTACAAGGGTAGAAGGCAATGCAGTAAAATCAGTGCTTTTCCACTCTCATCGCCCACTTTCCATATTACGGGGTGTCATGCCTTGAACAGGGTTTTTGGGTTGCTTGCGTTGTTATCCAGTTCGGTAATCCTAGTCTTACTGTATTGTTTACTGGGTGTCTTATGCTGTTTGATTGAATTATTTTTATATTTTGTAATCTGCCTTTGAATCTCAGTGCGAAAGATGGGCTGTAAATGAAGTAAATAAGTAAGCGAAGGGCATGGGATGTATTATAATATAGTTGCAGTCTTCCTTTAATAATAATAATAACAACAACAACAGCATTCGATTTATATACCATCCTTCAGGATGACTTAACACCCCCTCAGCAGTTTACAAAGTATGTCATTATTATCCCCACAACAACAAACACCCTGTGAGGTGGGTGGGGCTGAGAGAGCTCTGAGAGAGCTGTGACTGACCCAAGATCACCCAGCTGGCTACAAGTGGAGGAGTGGGGAGTCAGACCCGGTTCTCCAGATTAGAGTCCCAGTGCTCTTAACCACTACACAAATTGAATTTAGGAATTCAGTTGCTATCTTTATTTCTTTAATGAGACTATTTCTCTCGGTTGATACTCGGTTGATACTGTAGTTGATACTGAGGGTAGCGTGTTGGAATATTGTTTGTAGGAATCGTTCTTAAGCGGCATTTAGGCAAAGCATGAGAACAAACAAAGGCTTGCTTTTCTCAATAACTTCTGGCTGCCTAAAATACTGCAGGGGCTAACTGTCTAAGCATTCTCTGACTTAGTTCTGAGGCTGGCTGGTCTTACCAAAGTCTTAGCAAAGAGTCCATCCATGCCAGTCAACTCTAGACATCCTGCTAGGGTTGCCAGCCTCCAGGTGGTGGCTGGAGATCTCCTGGAATTACAGCTGATCTCCAGGTGACAGAGATCAGTTCCCCTGGAGAAAATGGCGGCTTTGGAGGGTGGACTCTATGGCATTATACCATTCTGAGGCCACTCCCCTCCCCAAACCCTGCCCTCTCCAGGCTCCACACACACACACACACACACACCCAAATCTCCAGAAGTTTCCCTATCTGGACCTGGCAACCCTACATCCTGGTAGAGTGGCCTGGAGCGGAGAAGCTCTCTCTCACGTTGCTGATGGTCAGCAATGGCTGAAAGGTAAAGCTGAGAGTTCTGCCTAGAGACAATGAGGCTTCTTGAGGTCTGAGGAGGGCATCGGCCCACCAGGTGAAGAACCGATCAGGGCTCAGTTACTTACTTGGCATTAGGGCACGTGAAAATACAGGGAGTGCTGCTTGGGGCCTGAGCCCACCCCCAGGCTCCGGCCTGCTCAGGGACCCTTTCTGTTAGTTTGAGCAATTTGACCTGCCTTCCCAAACTGAGGTTACTTCGGAAGGCCTCTTGCGACCGCCCTGCATCTGAGAGAACCGCTCCCGTTCTGGGCCTCCTCGGAGTAGCTGCTCCTTCTTCCCCGCTTTCAGAGGGGCTGGTTCTCTGGCTGCTTAGAAGTCAGTGGCTTTCAGTAAGAAAAAATGAGAAGGAATAAAAATTTGTTCAAAGCAAAAACTGTGTAGGACAAGCCACATGTACATGCCTGGCCTGAGCACTTCGGTTCGGGCTCGTAAGTTCTCCCAGGCCCGGTTCTGGCTTGCCAGCCTGGGAATGGAATGAGCAGGCGCCTTAACTGGTTGCACCTGCTGACCTGCAGCCTGTTCTTGCCAGGCCAAGATGTCCTGGGGTGGAAGGGAGTCTCGGCTCCACTCGCCACCCTCTCCTCCTGAGGCCTAGGAGCCCCGATAGCCTTCCTGCCCAGCTGCTGCTTCCTGAGCTCCCAGCTCAACTTTGACGGGCCGTGCATCAAATCGGGGGCCTCTTTCAAGCCCTTGGCCTTCCAGGGCCAGCCCCGCCTCCTCTGACTGGCCAGGCCCCTCCCATCAGGGTTTTTACGAGGGGGGGGGTTTATTCCTTCCGGGGGCCCTGTCTTTCCCTTCAACATCATCTGGTTGAGGGGGAAGCAACATGCAGAGTGATTCTGTGTGTCCGTGTGTGTGCTTGCACACACCCCCACCCCCCCCCACCCGCTACAGGTTAGGTGGGCTGTGTTGCAGCTGCACCTCCACCTGGTGGCCCCCTGCTGGGCGGTAGCCAAAGTGCTTCTTTGCACGGCCGTATCCAGATTTGGGAAAGGGGCATTCTTCTTGCAGAGTTCCTCTCTTGGCCTGCATGTGGGGCAGAAGTTAGGGTTTGGGTGTTTATGGGTAAGGAGCAGCTCCTTGAATGGAAGCCGGCACCCCCCATCAGCCCCCAACGGATTCTTTTGCTGTGTGCGCCACCCCCAAAGACCTACCTCCTGGTGCGCTGCCGCACCTCTCCAGCTCTCCTCTCCTGCCCCCAGGCCAACGCAGAAGTGGCAGTTCAGGAGATGCTGCGGGACTTTTCCAGGCGCCAGGGAGAGGCGGGGCAGCCCTTGCTGGTGGAGGCAGAGGACTTCATGGACGATGGCTCCCCCATCCGCCTAGAGGTGGCCGTGGACCCCAAGGAGGTGTGCAGGGGGGACTTGGCGGTTCTGGGCCTAGTGTGCAAAAAGTGCGAGCGGAGGGGTCTGTCTCCCCCCCCCGGCTCAAAATGCGTGGTGCTGCTTGCATCCCGTTTGGAATAGGAGCCCGGGGGGGGGGGGGATGTTGTCGATCTCAGTGTCTCCTCTGTACCCCCCACCGCCACACAGGGCAAGGCCGTCTTTGATTTCACGGGGTCTGGCCATGAGGTCCATGGGAACTGCAACGCACCCCGGGCCGTCACCCTGTCAGCCCTGATCTACTGCTTGCGCTGCATGGTGGGGCAGGACATACCACTCAACCAGGTGAGCGGAGCTGGGGGGGGGCACGGGTCGGCCTGACAACGGCTGCTATAGGGAAGCCGTGAGATTCCAGCCTGGCCTGAATGGCGAGGGGAAGACTAAAAAAACGAAGCGGCCAGACTGCAGTCTGCGGCCCTCTCCACCTTGGGGAATTACGCCATTCTCTTTCAAAGGGCAGGGGGGCGGGGGGGGCACAGGTCCTGGCCTCTTGGAGTGGCAGAGAGAGAACTCTGGGCCTCTTCTGTTGATGCAGCCAATGCTGGGGTCCTGGAACCATTTGGGGGGGGCAGTCCCAGTGAAAGGACAGTCCCATCTCAGGCGCGGGGCTGCCGGGCATCTGCGTACCCCGGCAGGCAGCTGGTGTTTCTCTTGCCCTTTCCCTCGTAGGGCTGCCTGGCTCCGGTGAGGGCTGTCGTCCCCAAGGGCTCCATCCTGGACCCCTCCCTAGACGCCGCTGTGGTGGGGGGCAACGTGCTGACCTCCCAGCGGGTGGTCGATGTGATCCTCCGAGCCTTCGGGGCATGCGCAGCGTCTCAGGTGAGGACGGGCAGTGGGCAGGCGCAGGGCAAAGCTTTGGGGGTCAGGAGAGTCACACAGATATACCGGCTTGGCTTTCTGCCTGGCTTCACGATGTGCAAAGAGATCTCTGCGGCCAAGAAAAAAGGCCCAGGCAGAGAAATTATTTATACGTTTGTAAATTATTTGTAATTATAGATCTATCATTACAAATAAAAGAATTCCTACTTGTGTCTGAAGAAGGGAGCTGTGACTCTGGAAAGCTTACACCCTGGAAACCTTTTTGGTCTCTGAGGTGCCCCTGGAATCAAGCCCTGCTGTTCCACTGCAGACCAGCATGGCTGCCCGCCTAAAACACTTCTCCCACTGCAATTCATTGTCTCTTCATGGACTAAATAAATGTCTGGATGTTCCCAAGACAGAGAACAAAAGGAGGCGATTGTTTCCCAAGACCAACCCAGACTCCTCTCTCACGGCCCCTGCCTGTCCCTCTGCCCCCCGCGATACAGGAGGGGTGGGGTGGGGTTTTCTTTAACCCGGGGGGGGGGGGGGAGGAGCTGGAATGGTGCCACTCCGTCCAGCAGGTCAGGCTGACTGGAGCTGGAGCCAAGAGGGCGCTTGCCTGTTCCTCGGCCCATGCCGTGCCCTTCCCTGGTGACGTGGGGCCTGGTTTCTTTGTTCCAGACTTTTGGAGTGGCTGGCCCTGTGGGCATCACATGGCACACCCTAGGCTTGTGGCGCTGGTTCTTCCTGCCCTTGTCGGGTTCCTCTACCCCAGACCTGGCTACGGGTGCAGGAGTGACTTCAGACGGCCCATTCCAGGGTGGGGGAGGAACATTTTTACCCCACAACCTTAGAGAGTTGGTTTTTCCCAAGTAGATTTGGGTGCTGGCTGCACTCCCTGGTGCCTCTCCTTTTGTTTCTGAGCAGTGCAAAGACCCGAATCACTCCCGTGGCTGTGATGTTCTGGTCGGGGCCCCTTTCCCGCCCTTTGTGGGTCTCTCCTGGCCGCCCTGCTGCGGCAGGCTGGGCTGGGCCGTCGGGCCCCTGACCTCCGCGCCGCTTGCGCCTCCTTGCAGGGCTGCATGAATAACGTCACCTTTGGCAACGAGCGTGTCAGCTACTATGAGACGGTGGCTGGGGGCTCGGGGGCAGGGCCTGGCTGGCACGGAAGGAGCGGCGTGCACACCCACATGACCAACACGCGCATCACGGACCCTGAGATCTTGGAGAAGCGGTGGGTGCGGGTGGGCGAGGGCCTCTCTTGGGGAACCCTGGCCCCTAGGGGAGTGCAGGGCTGGGAGGCAGCGGGAAATGACGGCCAAGCCAGCAGTCCAAGTCTCTGGAGTTGCAGTGGAGCTTCACCTGGGGGGAGGTTGGGGCGCACCTCTGGGTTACCTGCAGCGGGGCGGAGGGGGCGCTTTCCTCCTCATCTCTGCCATGGATCTGTGCCACTTTTCACTCTGCAAAGGCCCTTGGTGTGGGGTGCAGGCTGTTGACCCTCGTGTCGTGCACCCTGGCGGCCCTGGGTGCTCAGCGACATGAGGGGGCAAGCGTGGCGGTCAAGCCCCCAACCCCGTGGTGGTGCAGCTGCATCCCCCTGGCCCCCCAATGCAGTTCTGGGTCCACCCTGGGAGGACGTGGGGAGTGTCAGGCCCCCATGGCTGTGGTGACCCCCTTCTCCTTCCCGCCAGGTATCCTGTGATCTTGAAGCGTTTTGAACTGGCCCGAGGCACGGGGGGCGCTGGGCAATTCCGAGGTGGCGACGGGATCCGGCGGGAGCTGCAGTTCCGGGAAGAGGTGGTCCTGTCGGTGCTGAGCGAGCGGCGAGCCTTCCGGCCGTACGGGCTGAAAGGTAGGGGCTCCTCCCGCTCCCCTCCCTCGGGGCCTGGTGTGGGGGGGAGGGGGGCAGCACGGCTAAGTCCTGCTTGGGGGGAGGCGCTTTATGGGCCTGGGATGTGCTGGCCTGGCCCCTCGAGGCCGCACAAGGGCCGTGCTGGGAAAGGCTGGGCGGTGGCGCCCTCTGTCCCCAGGGCGCCCCTTTCTGTGGGGGGAGCACGTGCCTGGCTGCCCACTCAGTCCGGGGCATGTCAGAGCTGGCCTGGGCAAGACCCTCGCCTGCCGCTGGGAGGCACGTGTGGTCTGGCTGAAGAGGAGGCGTGGCAGGGGCAGCCCAGCTTGCATCGTGGCAGCCGGGAGATGGGCTGGCAACGTGACCGAGAGGGAGGGGAGCAGAAACAGCCCCCCCCCCGGCTTCTGCTTGGGTCAGCTGGGCGGACTGGGAATGCAGACTGAAGGGCTCCGTGGGGAAGGAAGGGGTGGAGAGGCAGCCTGGCAGCCATCCTGGGGAGGCGCGAGAGCAGAGGAGCAGAGTCCGCTGCCCTCCTCGGGGTCTGGAGGGGCTCACGGGGGCACCGTCACTTCGGGTCTCGGAAGCCACGATGAGCAGTTTGCACGGGATCTTGAGACGCAGAGGAGCAGTGGCGGGGGGGGGGGGGGCGTCTCAGGGTCTGAGAGGAGCTCTTTTATTGGGTGGACGGTAATCCTGCCCTTGTGCCAAGGAGCTCGGGTCCATGGATGTTGTTTTCCTTTTCTCTGTGTTTGCTCTCAAGAGCCCTGTGAGGTAGATAAGGCCAAGAGTATGATTGGCCAAGGCCACCAGCAAGCTTCCATTGTAGAATGGAGATTTGAACTCGGGTCTCCCCGATCCCAGCTGGATACTGACTGCTTCCCCCACGCTGGCTGGCTGTGCCCTCTGCCGCCCGGTTGGTGGGGGGCGCCTGCCCCTTGCTGCTCTCGCCCTCTGAGCGTCTCCCCTTGTTCTCTCCCTGGGCAGGTGGGGAACCCGGCTCCCCAGGGCTGAACCTGCTGATTCGTCAGGATGGCCGGATCCTCAACCTGGGTGGGAAGACATCCGTGACTGTGCATGCCGGGGTAAGGCTCCAAGCCCCCCGCCCCCCACCCCACCCCCGCTTCACAGAGCCGGCTGGCCTCCACAGCACTGCCCTGTCCTCTCCCCTCAGGACATCTTCAGCCTGCAGACCCCCGGAGGAGGCGGCTTTGGACCACCCACGGAGGCTGTGCAAGCCGAGGAGAGGCAGGGGGCGCCCCCCAGAGCAAGGCACTTTGCAGAGCGCGGCAGCCTCTGTGACTATCGCCTGGCCCAGGAGACGGCGTGAAGACCTGCCCCTGGCCCCACCCCAGCTCTTGGGGACGGAGGGCAGAAAGGGGTTGTCTGTGTGTGGATATTATTCAGCCTTTGGCCAGAGGGAAGCAGTGGGGGGGGGGCATCCTCTCTGCCTAAACTGTGGGCGGGGGGGGGTGCCCTGATCCCCCCCTGCTTTGCTCCCTGCAGCCCGTCCTGGAGTGGGGAGAGCTGTCCTCTCTTTGGAAGCCCGGATGAGTCGGGAGCTGGTAGTGGGCGAGGAGGGGGAAATGGCCTGAGCAAGCGGAGGCCTTACCGTAGCAAGGCCAGCGTTGCTTCCAGGCATTTGGCGCTGCCTTGGGCCTCCGGCTTCACTCCTGCCTGGCCTGTTCCACGGCAGTGCTCGGCTGCCAGTTTTGGAGAGTTGGGCCTCGTGTGACTCCGTAGCCGGGGGATGCTCTTCTTCCCCCGCTGTGAGCTGCTAAATGGGGGTCCCTGAGGCTGCCCTGACGGCTGCTGCTCCAGCCTCCGGGCCTAAGCACTCCTCTCCTCTCCCCGTTGTCTTGGGGAGGCTCCCTTCTTTGCAGACGGGACACGCTCCGCGGCGCTTCCTGAGCCAGGAGGCCTGCTGGGGGTGCATCCAGGGCACGCAGCCAACTGCTCTGGGCTTCCCTGGCTGTGGGGGCGGCGGCAGGAGTCCCCCTCCCTCCGTGGCGCTTCCTTGCCTGGGGGGCGGGGGGGGCACTTCCCCTGTAGAAAGCACACTCCTTTTCCCTGGAAGAGGGCTCTTTGGGACTGAGTCATGGCTTCCCTTCCGAGTCCTCGGGGTGAATAAAACCTTAATGTGCAATTCAGAGCTGGCTTGTGGTCATTTGGGCTGGGAAGTGGTGGTGGTGGGGGATTCCTAGCTTGCGCTCATGCCTTGCCCTGAAGGCTGCTGGGCCTGTTGTTAGCAAGGCTTCTCTGACCTGTGGGGCAGGAGAGCTGGCCTGCGTCCCAAGACCGTCCCGTGCCAGCTTCCATGGCAGAGGGCAGCCATCCACCCCACTGGATGCTGCCTCCTGGGGAGGGAAGGAAGGACGGACAGAAGGCGCTTGACCAGGCAATGTGCACAGGGGCCGCTTTATGCTCCCCACCCCCATCACAAGTCAGATTCTCCATTTTTACGTAAAGCGAACTGGAAGTATCACCAAACGTCGTAAGTACAAGATGCGTCTCTTAAGCACGTGCTTTGGACCTGTCCAGTTATTCAGTCCTTTGGGGAGGAAGTCATTACTCATGTTATATTAGAATACTCATTTACTTTTGAGGATGTTTATGTACTTTTAAACGACTTGCCTGTCTCATGGAACTAACTAACCCTCCGTGCCTTTACAGTTGCTGAAAGACTTTATGCTACAGCATTGGCAAGTCCAGCCCACTTCCCATAATCGATTGGATTGAGGGCTTTATAAACTTAATCAACGTTTGAATGTATCACATATAGACTGCAATTGCATATGAACTTATTTTTTAGATATTTGGAGACCTTTTATAGAAGCCTATGTATAGATTTGCCGGCATTTTTTTTGTTTTGCATGAATAAATAGAAGATTTAAATAAAAAACCCATATGTTAGTACCAAAACCTCAATAAAAGAAAGTTTTAAAATGCTCTCTGGAATTTGGGGGTGGGGGGAGTAATGAAGATGCGGGCTTGAAACCCTTTTGCAACTTCACCGCAAAGGGCCGTTGGTCCCTGCAGCGTTGTAGGGGGACACTGGAATTCCCTGGCCTGGACTATCCCTTCCTGCCGGGGGGCGGGGTGTGTGTGGGTGTGTGGGTGCTCCTTTAAAATGAGTGGGGCCAGCTTGAACACATACCTCCCTGCTCGCGTGGTCGGTGGAGCCTTTTGGTGCAGAGGCACATTTGCACGGGGCAGAGGCGATGATCGAACAAGTGCCGCCCGCCTGTGGAGCTGCTGATGGTGGTGCCCGGCTCTCGGGACTTCACTGCGTATCATTAGAGAAGAGGGTGGTATTACGGCACCTGCCAAAGTAGCCCAGGGTGAAGGTCGGATATTCTCAGTGCGCGAAGGAGGCTTCCCCCAGACTGCAGGCCGTGCTGGCTCCTGCCCTTCTGTATCCTCGAGAGACAGAGTCGGGCCTTCTCCAGCCCTTCTCCCAGTGCTCCTCAGGCTATTCCTGACCCGTTCCCCACAGTGGGTGTGGGTGTGTCTGGTACCTCCAGGCAGCTAGCGCAGACTTGGCAAGTGGCGTCCCTCTTGTTTGTGTTTTCTGGCTGCCTTGTCCAAGGGGCTTTGGCAACACTGTCAATATGTACTTTGCAGTGTGCAAATATGCCCAGCTATTCTTCTGAACAGGGCTGGGATTCTGCAATCACAGCAAACAAGCTCAGGAATGTCTTGCGTAGAGGCTGTCTTCTCCTGGGCGAATAAGTAGCCCTTTCAAAGACAGGTGGGGGGCGTCAGGGCAGCATGGGTGTGGAGGTGGGGGGCCGGAGCTCATTCCACACTCAGATCCACACCACTGCAGTTTGTAAGAGGTCCTGGGAGGAAGCAGGAGGCGTTTTTGCTGAAGTGTTTTGGAACAGTTACCTTCAAGATAGTCTCTGGGGGTCTAAGGAAATGTCCAGTTTCAGTGCTGGAAGTCAACTCGCTGCTTATGGTAACTGTCGCCTTGCTTTCAGGGCCCCCGTCCCCTACCACGCTCCATTTCTCAGCACGTCCTGCAGGCTGCTAGAGCTGCCTGTTAAGCAGTGCTGGGAGCTGCAGGCAGGTACCTGCTAAGTTTATTTCCATTGACTATGAGGGGGGGAGTGAGCTTACTTGGTAAACGGAGGAGAGAGGGCTGAGCCCCCTGCAGCTAGCCCTGTGGATGATGGGAGGGGGCTCGGCAGGGCATCCACTCTACCCTTTGGGGGCAGCCGCTTGTTCTGATTTTAAGAAGGGGGGCCCATTTACACAGGCTACTTGCCCCAACTCTTTGTGGGGAGAGGGCATTTAATAACCGCCATCAGCTGTTCGGCTCGATTTGCCCTTCCCTAAGTGGCAGCGTGCCCCTTCGCGGCCAACGCAGACGAGCTCTTCTGTGCGCTGAAGGGCTGTTCCAGAAAGGCCTTGATTCCCAGCCGCCGAGCAGCTCACTCGCCCAGTTGGTGCACCGCTCTGGTGACAGCTGGGGTGGCCCTGCAGCCAGCGTAGGCAGTGGAAAGGCCTTGTTGGCCCCAGGAGGCGTACCTGACCTTGGAGCAGCAGCAGGTGGAGGAGCCTAAGTTGGGGGAATGGGTGGGTCGGGGCTCTGGGCTCATGGCGCTGGAGTGTTGATGGGAGCCCAGTTGGCATCTAGGTTTGTTGCAGGATCTGGTGATTGAGTTTGTGTGTCTGCTCGGTTGTAGTTGTGATACAATTCCAGGAGGTTCCCCATGGGAGAGATGGTGCACAAAGGCCTTTCCTTGGCTGGAGGATCCAGTGGTGGTGGGGCGGGGGGAAGCCCTCATTTTATGCACAAAGCAGAGCAGAAAGCCACTGTGTCGCCAGCACCAGGACTGGGCACAGGAGCACAAGCACATTTGCTTCCCTGGTCTACTTACAGATGGGGAAAATCCCCTCTCTGGCTCGGTTCTGTCTCCTCTGACAGCGGGCAGGGGGCCTGCAAGAGAAAGGCCCTCCCTCCACCTGCTCCCTGACCCTTTTAACTGTCAGAGATCGAACATGGAGCCTCCTGAACGCCCATCAGATGCTCTGCCACCGAGGGGTGCGTGGGGAGCGTGTAGCCTTCCCCTCCCTCCCTCGATGTTCAGTACTTGAACTTGTAAAATTGTCCCATCCAACACAGGTCAAAATTGCATCGTTGGGGAAGGGGCTGTGGCTGCAAGAGTGCTGGATTCCTGTACACACCGTACACGGCACATGGCGGCTCGTGTCTTGGTAAGCGTCCCACTCCGCTGAAGTCGCTGTCTTAAAAGCTTCTAAGGGTGGGGGTGGTAGCTCTGCTAGTCTGTTCTGGCAAAGTTAAACAGGAGACCGGCAGAACTTTAAACATATTTATTTTAGCTGAAGTTCCAGGGGTGTCGAAGCTCTCTTCATTAGATCACAGTGTGTATGCAAAGCACAAATTTAGCTGCTTCGGACGCGGTCATGTTTGACTGTACCCATTCATCCATGCCAATATTACGTTTATGGTCCCGAGTTGCCTCAGTATTGTAACCGATTTCATGTTGTAACTGATGAGTACATTCCTTAGCTGTTGGAAAACCACGTTCGTTTTCTCCTCCTCACAGCATAGCCCAGCAGCTGGCAGAGCTGCGGGCCATCTCTCCCGTTGGCATTTTGTGGACTGACCTTGGGTGCCTGAAGTGTTGAATTGCTCAGTATCTTGTCTGCCTAGTGTGTGAACTCCGAAAATGTTTCCCAGACTGCCTCTGAACTTGTGGTTTAGGAGGGAGGGGGTTGTTTGGGTATATTGCCTTGTAACTGCCTTAAGCCTTACTCCTTTCAAAGAGAAGTTGCCAGGCTCGTAGGCATTTTACGTCATGTAATCCTATGGACCTGTGCCTATGGAAAGAGACTGATTTCCTGAATAAAAGCCATTTAACCAAGGACCTGCGTCTGGCTGAAATGATCCGGGGATCTGCCTGCCATATCCCGCCATCCACAGTCTGACACAGGCTCTTGCGCATCTGTTTGAGTGAGCTCTGGCTCAAGCTTGTGCGGGAGTGAATGGTGAGTCTCTAATGTACCATCAGTCACCTGATTCCTGTGGACATGGGAGCCAATGTTTCTTCTCTTTATGTCGCTTCCCTTGGTGTCTAAGCTGCCCTGTCCCCCTCTGCACCTCTGAGCAAGAGAAAGCAATGCTAATTGGATTATCGCACAACTCTGTGCTTCTCTTCCTTTGTTCTAACAGCTGCCCCCAGCCTACAGGGCATACAGTGCCTTCCCCCCCCCCCGCCCCCCATAAAATAGGAAGTAGAAAAGAGTAAGAGTCCAGTAGTGCCTAGAAGACTAACAAAATTTGTGGTAGGGGATGACCTTTCATGAGTCACGGCTCTCCATATGAAGTTTGCCATGTTTTAAAGGTGCAATAAAATAACGGGGAGGGGTTGCGGCGCAGCAGTAGACCGTCTGCTTGGCATGCAGAAGGGCCCGGGTTCGATGCCCGGCACATCCAGTTAAAAGGACCAGATGACGTGGAAGGGGTCTGCCTTAGCTCTTTGAAAGCGGCTGCCAGGCTGGGTAGTCAGTGCTGGCCAGGAGGGACCGGCCCCGTACAAGGCTGCTTCGTGTGTCCCAAGTGAGAGCAGGTGCCCTTTCCAGCAGAAAAACCCAGGCCAATGGTACCACTGCCAGGCCCTGGAAAACCCAGCTGTGCCTGCTGCCAGGGAGGGCCTTCTCTTGGACGGACAGCGCTGGAAGTGCGCGCAAGCGTCCCTCCCATGCTGCTTTCCCAACCAGAAACGGCCCCCGGGGAGTCTGTCAACAGGACTAAAAGGGCCCCCAGACCTCTTACAGGTGGGGGAAGGGCTCCCCCGCCTCAGGCCTGGAAGCAGCACTGCAGGCTCACTTCATGCCACCCAGGGAGGAGGTGCAAACAATACCGAAGCCAGAACTCAAATGATCACCCCTCCCCAACCCACACCACCCGTCTCATTCAGCCAAAGAAGGCTGTGCTTAAGCAGCAGGGAAGCGATGGGGGTGGGTGGATCGACCACACTCGCAATCTGGCCTGCACTGCAAGACACAGGCACACTGGAGCCAGCCTGAAGGCATTTTAGACGGGAACAGGCCCGGAGAGCCTGATTGAAAACAGTAGACTGAAACTCAGAGCCCAAAGCTGTATTGTATAAACAAGGCTTCCAAAATCACATCCCACCTCCTGCCCGGGCAGCCACTCTGCCCCAGACTGGTCACTGTGCCCGGAGCCCTAAACCCACCCGCTGAGAGCCTCTGGCCCTGTGGCGCCAACCCATTCGCCAGGAGCCACACGGCAGGCGGTGTTTCCCTCAGCAAGAACAAGGCCAGGGTTAGGATTATGGTGTCCCAGTGTGTGGGTCTCTTGGTCAACTTCTGTCCCAGGAAAATGATGCTGAGCTGCCCACGTGCCCCACTCCTGAATAGCTGCGGCCCCCGCGTCACACGCATTCTCTCTCGTAGCTGGTGGGGCAGGGCCAGATGTGTTCTCACCCGTCCACATGTGCTGCTTGAGGCTGAATGGGTGGGGAGGCAATTCAGCGTGTAGATTTAGCTGGTAGCAAAGTCACTGCTCTTGCACATGTTTTTACAAAGTATTGCCTCTTGGAGCCTGAAAGTCACTTGGATGTGGTGACAGGCCCACAGGCCAGCCACAGTAAAGAGTGCCGGAATCCTGATGGTTTTGGCAAGGCCTATGCGCAGCGCACTCAATGGAATGAGAGGCCCTTGTGGGAATGCTTTGGCTCATGGAGAGTAACTTATTTGGGGCTCAATTTTCACAAGTATTTTGGAAACACAAGAACGTTCCTGAAGTTTGCAAATGACGTGTTCCTTTTTTTGTTCCGTATGTTAAATTTGTAAAGTAATTCTAGTCAATTTTTTGTTGTGCACAAAACACTTAAATAATCATTATAGAAGCCAAACTGCATGGGGAAAAACTAAGAAAATGATTGATGTGGGTGGGAGGGGGCCAATCCCTCCTCCACCAACGACATGTTGGCAGTGGGTAGGGGTCTTTAGGCTGAGGCTGGACCGCAGCGTCTGCAGCTCCCTTCTCTTCCCAGCAAGTCCTTCTCCAGAGAAGACTGGTTGGGCTACCTTGAGATGGGAAGTCGCCTGGGTTCAGTTCACAGGGCCCACTTCATAGGGAGAGGTCTGGACCACCGAGAACTTGGATTTTGCCGCTCTGAATGCAGCCTGTGCTGGCCCACCAGGGCTGCCCCACCAGTCCTAGCCGCAGAGAGCCTTCCTGAAGAGCCCTTCAGAGAGGGCTCTGAGTGCAAGAGGGTCTGCGCCTTCACCCTTGCCCCTAAAACGACCCACCGGCAGCTGCCGTGGCTACAGAAGCTGCTGTTCTTCCCCTTCCAGGTTGGCAACCTCTGTCCATTAGAGAGGCCGAGGGCCAACCGCCATCCTGTCTCAAGTGCTGGCTCTTCCGCTGCAGGGCTGCGGGGGGCATCTTGGTCTTCCTTGCCCACAGACGTCCCCGTCTTCCTGGCTTGACAGCAGGCAAGTGTCACGCCCCGGGCTGTGCCACAGGCGACACCAAAAGTCGTAGCCCCACAGGAATGTGATCGGAGCAGCTGGCCAGCTGGGTGATGTAGGAGACGCTCTCCACAACCTAGGGATAAAGAGAGGGAGGCAGCTAAACCAAAGCACTGAGCAATGGAAACGTTGATTCTAGCAGGTAGCAATAGTGAAAAGGGCAAGCTCTGAGCTGGGGATTGTCAGGCAAGGGAAAGAAAATAAAACAGCTAGCATTATAATGCCCCGTGTGGGTCTATGCTGCAGCCTCATTGGGAATACAATGTACTGTTCCAGTGACCCTGTCCCAAAAGTTACATTGCAGAGCTGAGGAACGTACAGGGCGGGCAGCCAAGATGCCCAAGGAACTGAGCGCCTTTCCTGTGGAGCTCAGGAGCACCAGGGAAGCTGGTGGGCAGCAGCTACAGGGCAGGCCAAAGAAGCTGCTTCCTTACTCAGCGAGTAATTAGACGCTGCAGTACACTGCTGGTGGCGGGACAGATGGCGTTGAAAGGGGATCGGACAGACCCGTCAAGGACAGCCTGCTAATGGTTATTTCTGGTGCCGTGCTAGGAGGCAGCGGGGCAAGGGGGCAGCCCTGGCCTTTGAGCCCTGCCCGGCGGCCCTCCAGAGCAACCACTTTGTCTGCTGTGTGAACCAGGTTGCTGGACTAGACGGACCACTGGCCCAACCCAGCAGGGCTCTCCTGACAATCCCCTGCGTGGTGCGGAGCTGTTTAATCTTCCCTTCGCCATGTTTGTCCAGAGGCAATAAACGGACTGTGGGATGTATCGGCAGGCATTCTTGGGATGTCTGTGGTGCTTTCAGGGACTCAACTAGTTTCATGCAAGGGGGGGGCAGGGAGAGCAGCTTGCCCAGAAAAGCCACGGCAGAGGGGAAGTTGCTGCTCAAAGCTCTTCTCCTGGTGGGGGGGGGGCTCCAAAGCCTGGGGATGAGAGCCGGGCGTCGCCCATGCTCCTGCATTCCTCCCTGCCCTGGCCTTCGTCCCTGGTGGCACTGCAGGGCTTACCATGAGCTGGCCCCCTGCCCCACAGCCCCTCCTCTGGGCCTCTACCCTTGGCCCATCTCCCACTATGGCCCAGGGGACCCTCGGCCAGTGTTGCGCCTGGCACAGGCATTCGAGGAGGGGAGGGTTCGCCAGCACTCTGCGCCCCTCCCAGTGCCTGGCCAAGAGGGCATCCCTCCTGCCCCCTCCTCACGTCTCACTCCCTAGAGCCTGCACGCCCACCACCACTCTGCTCACCGTTTTCAGCTGTGCTGGGCCATGGTGCTCCCGGTAAAGGATGTAGTCAATGCGGCGCCCCTCGCTCCTGCTTGGGGAGAGGCCAGGGCGCACATTTGCCAGGATGGGGCCTGCCAGGTACTTTTCCCGCCCCTCCGCACACTCCAGAGTCCTGGAATAAAAGAACAAGTGTAACCCAGGAAGCGGCTGCCTGGAGGAATTGCCCTTGGTGGTCTCCTGAGGACCCACTACCCCTTTGCCCACCACTTCGTTCTGCCCAGGAGGACAGCACTAGAGACCCCAAAGAAGACAGCCCCACTTCCCCACGAAGGAAGTCCTAGGAGCGGATCCTGACTGACTGACAGGGCAGAGCCAAGGCACCCATCTCTCCTCCTCCTCTTGTAATGCTTGTTTTGCGGTCCCAAGTGCCTGGCTCTCCCCCAGGCAGCGAAGAGGCTGGCGCCTTGGCAGCCGGGTTTTTCCCCCCCCTAGTTCGGCAAGTTCCCACCCTGTGTTTTTGGCTAAACATTAGAAAGAACTTCCTGACAGTTGGAGCGTTTCCTCCTCAGAACGGGGCTTCCTCGGGAGGTGGCGGGCTCTCCTTCCTTGCAGGTATTTAAGAAGAGGCCAGATGGTCACCTGACAGCAATGATGGACCACTGACTTAACATCAAGAGAGGAAGTGCATGAAGGCATGAGCCGGAGCTGGGCTCTCGTGGCCCTTTCTCACATGCCCAGCGTAATCCTGGTCACTGCTTTGGGGTCAGGAAGGAATTTCCCTCCAGGCCAGATTGGCCAGGGATCCTGGAGGTTTTTTGCCTTCCGCTGGGCATAGAGCAGGGGTCACTGAGGGAAGGCGGGGGGAATAGCTGTGAATTTCCTGCATTGTGCAGGGGGCTGGACGGGATGACCCTTGGGATCCCAGTTCGATGTTCCTATGATGCCTAGACAGCCCAGGGGGCTTCCTGGTCCTCCAAGCTCCCACCTCAGCCCTCTTTGATCCCTCACCTTCTCATGGTCTCTGGCATTGCCACAGCCTCGTCATAGAGCTCCAGGTAGTTCAGCAGGGTGCCTGTGAAGGTCAGGGCAGCCATGTTAGCTTCTGGCATGTGGGACACTCTCTCTCCACCCCCACCCCCACCCCCTTTTCATGCAAACCAGTGGGAAAGCTCCTGGAATGGGGGGAGGGGGGATTGGAGTGTCAGGCCACTCTCAGTCGTAAGCCTCCTCCCTATTCCTACCCTTGTGCAAAAGCTTCCAAGGGCCGCCCAATGGGGTGCAGCTGGCAGGACTCTCTCGGGATGTCCAGCGGTGCAGCAGGCGAGGCATTTGAGCACCAGATCCCCACTGAGAGCCTCTGCCGTGGGGCTTGGGACACGAGGGGGGGGGATGGGATGGGACGGGACGGGACGGGGGAGGTGGCCTTGGGAAGCCCTGCAGGGTGAGGGAGTCACGTACCAAGAGCCCATGGCTGGTCCTGCCCTGGCCCAATGCGGCATGGATCCGTGTACAGGTTGAAGATCTCATGGTCTTGCTCCACCTTGTCATCTAAGGAGCAAGGTGGGGGTGAGCGGGAGGGGGCGGCGGCAGCCCCAGGCGCCCCCATCAGTCTGCTGGCCCCCCCACCTGCTTCCTCTCCCCTGCGCCCACCTGGTGAGCAGTTGTCAAAGTTGAGATCCCCACAGAAGACGTCGAAGGCCACGAGGTCTCCAGGCTGCGTATGCGTGTCCTGGAACAGCTGTGTCCAACGCAGAGCCAGGGTCAGCTGCTCGCACCGCACCTGCGCATCATCTGTGGTGTTGGGTAGAAATTGGGTTGTGTGTTGGCATTTGGGCACACACCTCACCCAGGCACCCATCAAACCCTGCTGGAAGAGGTGGCAAGAGAGGCCAAATTTCCAGACCTTCTTTGGAGAGGCCCAAGACCTCCTGCGTGCCCAGTAAAAGGCAGGTTTGGAGCCCTTGTGAGTGGGGACGGGTGGGAGGCAAGCTTCCCCCACCCCGCACCGGTCTGCCCTATTCCACAGGAAGACCAGGGGGTTCTTGTCTGGAGCCTGCGGGGGTGGGGGGTGGGGGAGGAAATGAGTCCAGGGGCTCAGGCCCTCCGGTAAGGAATGGGCTTGAAGGGGGGAACCCGCACTGTGGGAGAGGCACGTCTCACACGCAGGAGCCCCCTGGCTCAAGCACGGGCAGGTTAAAAATACATTGATGAAAGTAGCAAAAGTCTGGTACTTAGAAGACTGTCAGTGGCAGAGCCAGGGGGGCCTTTTCCCCTCCCAAGACTCCGAAGAGTGTTGCAGCAGGTCTCGCCAGACGCTACTGAGGACAGGCGGGGGCTCTGCCCAGCGGCTTCGTGTGTTCTTCTTCACTACACAAGTTATGCTACAAAGATAACGGTCTGACTAACTCATTGCCACAAGATACTATGATGGCCAGCATGCTATAAATACACAGAAGCCTTCCCTGTAAGTAGTTGCTAAGGACAGTCGCTGGAAGTGCCTCTCCCGTCTTCCACAGCCACTTTCCTCCGGCCCCCAGCAGCTGGGGGCCTTGCTCTTGCCTTCCCAGGCTGCTTGGGCCCTGGCCCCAGCCCAGCTCTCCTTGTGTTCTGGGGGGCCGGGGGCTGTCTGGGTTGGCCTGCGGGAGAGTCAGGTGGACAGAGAGACCACAGCCAATGCCAGGAGACAGCCAAAGCGGCACCCCATGTGCTCCCTGCCTCCCGGCCATGCGTCAGGGCCAGGCATGTGTCTTTCACAGGCGAGGAGGACCCACACTTACGTTCTGGGGCATGCAGGTGGGTGCAGTTCAAGTATCCCACGATCCTTTGCCCTTGGGAAACTCCCAGCTGAACCTGAGACATGCAAAGCAGGAAGCAGTTACAGGCAGAATGAATGGCCATGCAGGGCAAGCACAAAAATGCAGAGCAGGACACGCGTGCAGCTCAAACCAGTCCGGCCAACTTGGGGCAGGATGCAGGACGTGCCACAGCCAAACTCTCGCAGGAGAATCACCCCCACCCCCAGCAGCAGCAGCAGCCAGCAGGAAGCAAAGAGTAGCCAGCCTTGCCCATACCTCAAGGGCCCACGGCACATGTGCGCCACCAGCATGTCCTCCCCAGGCCATGCGCCCGGCCACTGGATCTCTGAAGAGGACCATGCAGGGAAGGCGGGGAGAGAAAGCGCCAAGCAGCCAGGCCGCCTTCCTCAAACGCCCCGCCGAGCAGACCCAAAGAGAAGAAGCGGGAGGACTTGGGTCCTCTGGGAAATCACGGCTGACTTCCAAACGTGGCTGTTCAGGAAGAAGAGAACACGCACAGCCACCCGCCACCCATGTCCCAGAGAACCAGCGCTCCCGGAAGCATTCCCTGTTGCTCTGCTCTGGCAGGCCAGTCCCACCGATGCCAGAGTCCCTGGCACTGGGAGGACTCCTAAGAGAAAGCGTGCGAGTAGCCGCCAAGGCTCGGTGGCAGAGCCTCTGCTTGGCACGCGCAAGGTCCCCCGGCCTGACCCCTGACAGCCTGAGGAGCCCCAACTGACCTTGCTGGGACAAGGCTCCGGCTCTGAGCACCCGTGCCCGTCCCTGACCCCCAAACCCGCCTCTCACCTGCACACAGAGCAGTCCCTTGGCGGCGAAGGCATCCTCCCCACGGCCGTTGGGATAGCAGTGGTACTGCACCGCCAGCAGGGGGTAGCGGCTGGCCAGGAAGAGCCCGCTGTTCAGGAGCTTCAGGGCAGAGCAGCCCAGCAGCCCGTAGGTGCCCACGTCATAAACGATGTGCTCGTAGCAGGGGGCCAGGATCTGGAGAAGGTGTGCTGCTGCGTGCCGATCGAACACCTCTTGCATGCACAGGAAGTCCAGGTCCGGGGGGAAAGAGGCGGTGACCTCCCGAGGCAACGCAGCCTTTGTGTCCAGAAGGGGCACCTCGGCGGTCCCATCAGTGTCACCCCTGGGAGAGCGCTGACATGCCCGTGGGGGGCTGGCTTCGGTGGCCCCGTACGTCTGCCTCCTGGAGCCATTCTGGATGCTGCCTCTAGTGCTCACATTGTGGGCTGGAGCGGTGAGGCCTGCGGCCCCAATGAGTGCTTGGGCAATGTGAACAGCCCGCTTCTGCGTCTGTGCCAGGTTGCTGAATTTGGCCAGACCTTCAGGCAGGAGGCAAACATTGGAGCTGATGAACTGGAAGGCTTTGCCCTTACCAGGAAGCAGCCACTCCTCCGGCGAGGCCTGGCTGGGCGTGTGCAGGTAGGCGAACGGGCGGCGTGTGGCCTGGAGGGGCAGCCACAGGAGGAAGCCCAGCAGAGAGAGGGGCATGTAGAGGACCAAAAGGAGCAGCAGGAGGGGCCCCAGGGCCAGGACGTGCAGGGCGTGGGGCAGCTGCCATCGCTGGCTCCGGTGCGCCTGTTGCTCTGCGGTGGTCTGCTTCAAGGCCAGCAGCTGGTTCAGCAGCCAATAGCTGGGGTACAGGACGTCCCTGGCCAGGGCATCCAAGCCCCCCAGGAAGAGGCTGCTGTAGGGGGACTCTCGTAGACCCATGGCTGGGGCGGGTAGTGCTGGGGCCGGCTGGAGGAGCTGTTCCGAGCTTTCAAGGGGTCGCAAGACCGGCTTCCTGGTCACCACTGATGCTGCAAGAGAGAAAGAGCAGGCATGAAGACCTGTGGGGGCAACGCAAGGGGGCACCGGGGGCACGGCAGTTCCCCCTATTACAGATGAACGGGGGGGGGGATAACGGTTGGGGGGGGGCTGATGCCAACTCCCCAGTGTTTGAGATTTCCTGACATTATTATTTACCACTCGTGCTTTCTCATGACCTTATTTCCAAAGCTGGTGCTTCAGCCTGAGTTCTCATTCTTTAGCGGGACACACTAAAGGGACACTGCTTCAGAGCCCTGGAGCGCCCAGGGCTCTGAAGCAGGGGTGTCATTGGCATGTGCTGCCAGCTGCATTGCTGGCAACCGGGCAAAGAGGTAGGATGCAAACATCTGAAATATCGTAAGAAATGCTGACGCATCTCTTGGCACCTTCTCTCGAGACATTGCAGTCCTGGTCCAAATGGGGTTGCTGTGCCCCTGGGAATCAGAGAATCATAGAACTGGAATGGACCCCCCAGGATCATCTAGTCCAACCCCCTGCACAATGCAGGAAATTCACAACTACCTCCCCGCCCACACACACACAGTGACCCTTACTGCATGCCCAGAAGATGGCAAAAAACCTCCAGAATCCCTGGCCAGATACCATAACAGCGATTAGCATTACCCTGGCAGTGTAAGAACGGGTTATGCGAACTATGCACTGACGTAACCCTTCCTGCCCTCCCCCTCATGATCTGCCCAGGTTCACAGAATCAGCATTGCTGTCAGGTGGCCATCTAGCCTCTGCTTAAAAACCTCCAAAGAAGGAGAGCCCAGCACCTCCCGAGGAAGCCTGTTCCACTGAGGGACCACTCTAACTGTCAGGAAGTTCTTCCTCATGTTTAGCTAAAAACTCTTTAATTTCAACCCGTTGGTTCTGGTCCGACCTTCTGGGCCAGCGGAAAACAACTCCACATCGTCCTCTATATGACAGCCCTTCAAGTACTTGAAGATGGTTATCATATCACCTCTCAGTCATCTCCTTTCCAGGTTAAACATTCCGAGCTCCCTCAACCTTTCCTCCTAGGACTTGTTCTCCAGACCCCTCACCACCTTCATTGCCCTCCTCTGGACACGTTCCAGCTTGTCTATATCCTTCTGAAATTGTGGTGCCCCAAACTGAACACAATACTCTAGGTGAGGTCTAACCAGAGCAGAGTAGAGTGATACCATCACTTCATGTGATCTGGACATTATACTTCTGTTGGGCTATATGACTCAAAATTGCATTTGCCTTTTTAGCTACTGCATCACACTGCTGACTCATGTTCAGTGTAAAGTCTACTACGACCTCTAGATCCTTTTCACACATACTACTGCCAAAACAAGTCTCTCCCATTCTATAAGTGTGCCTTTGATTTTTCCTACCTAAATGCAGAATTTTGCATTTATCTCTTCTGAAATTCATTTTTTTATGTTTTAGGCCATTTTTCCAGCCTGTCAAGATCATCCTGTATCCTGTCTTGTATCATATTTGTGACTCCTCCCAATTTAGTATCATCTGCAAATTTAATTAGCATTCTCTCTATTCCTTCATCCAAATCATTTATACAAATATTGAACAGAACAGGTCCCAGGACCGATCCCTGAGGCACTCCACTTGTCACTCTTCTCCAAGAGGATGAGGAACCATTAAGCAGCACGCTTTGGGTGTGATCTGTCAACCAATTACAGATCCACCTAACAGTGATAGGATCCAAACCACATTTTACCAACTTGTCAACAAGGATGTTATCTGGAACCTTATCAAAAAGCCTTACTGAAATCGAGATGAACCATTTAAGTGTCCAGGGGGTCACGGCTGCCGAAAGGCCATGTGGGGAACATTAGAGAGGCGATCAGGAGCACCCGAAAAACTAGCAAAACACCTGCCAGCAGCATCCACGATGCAGCACCACTTCCATCAGACGTGGGGGACGTGTTCTAACACGTATTTTATAATATGCAAATCAGCCGTCAGTGATGGCACCTTCTCCGTGGGGAGCAGAGGCGGCATTCTAACACCTGCAGAATATTGCCCCCCAAGGGCTAGTATATTAATCAGCCATAATCCAGGCTGTGCCACAAACTCAACACACAAACTAAAAGTATGTACAGAAGCCAGCACTCAACCACATGCTGTTATCCTCAGACTACACATCAAGTCACAAAACATGCAGAGAGAGAGAGAGAGAGAGTGCTTATTATCTAAGACAAGATCCCAAGATAATATTACATAGATAGGCTGGGCCTGCCTGAGCCCATTCCGAATGCCACCCTTGAAAGCAAGTCTTTCTTTCTTTCTTTTACAAAAATTATATCCTGCCTTTCTGCCCTCAAAGGGGCCCCCAGGGCAGGGGGGGAAAAACCCTCACAATCCACACACTGAAACCATATTTTAAAACCACCCATCATTGGAGCCAGTTTGGTGTAGTGGTTAAGAGCACGGGACTCTAATCTGGAGAGCCGGGTTTGATTCCCCACTCCTCCACAAAGCCAGCTGGGTGACCTTGGGCGAGTCACAGTTCTCTTGAGCTCTCTTAGCCCCACCCACCTCACAGGGTGATTGTTGTGGGGTAATAATAACACTTTGTAAACCGCTCTGAGTGGGCATTAAGTTGTCCTGAAGGGCGGTATATAAATCGAATGTTATTATTATTATATTAAAGCAATGGACTCCAGAGCTAAAACCCATTCCAAAGCAAGCTGGTCCCGGGGCTTTCCCTCTCGGTCAGGGAGCCCTTCTCTGCACCCCCAGTCCCCACCCTCTGCCTCTCCAGCAGCAAAAGCCCTTGGCCCTAAGCAGGAAGCAGCAGCTGTGCCTGGCTGCAGGGGAAAGGAGGGGGGGTGGAGGGCGGTGGGAGAGACCCAGCCCTTGGCCCGTGCCTCCCATCCCAGGCGCTGGCCTTGCTCCAGCACAGAGGGGCTCCAAGCCAGGCTGCTCTCCCGCCAGCACGAGCACTTCTGCCCCAACCGGCTTGCTCGGAGCGGAGCGGCATCTGGAGGCTGAGCCTCCCCTTTTCCTGCCAGTGGGCAGATGAGTCACTTCCCATTTGCTCACGATGCTGTGCAAGGTTACCTGCTGCCTGGGAGCCCTGCTTCTGAGGAGAGACGCAGCTCCTTGGGCCCCAGAGAGGGTGCGCCAGAGGGACCGGGTCTCCCTGTGCTTGCTGCAAAGGCAATCGGCTCCTCTGGGGAGCTTGCCTGCCTTCTCCCGCCACCGCTCCAAGTGCGGCAAGGTCAGCGTGAATCCACGCCCCCCCCCCCACCAACCCTCAGGTAGAGGTGGGGCCCTGTCTGCAGCTGCACTGATTCCCCTCCTTCCTGCAACCGGCAGCTTGCCACAGCTGCCCAGGCAGGCAGGGAAGCCACCCCTTGCAGATGTGCCCGTGAGGGTCGCCAGTGCCCAGCTGAAATCCAACCCGCTTTGCCACGGTGCGTCAGCTGAAGTGCCCTCCTTGGGAAGTGGCCCCTTTTAACAAGGAAAGGACACAAAGCAATCCGGACGTGACGGACGCCCGCCTGAACAGGTCATAACTATATTCATGCTGTTAAGCAGGGCGGTGGCAACTGCGGGCTGGAGGCCGGAGTGCCAAAGCCTGTTGGGTCCGAGCAGGCCCCACCCGGGGCTGGGCTGTGAGCCACTGGGCCAGCAGCTTCCTGGCGTGGGCAGAAGGAGTGAGACTGCCAAGGAATCGGCTCCCTCCGCCTTATCTCACACCACCGTTGTGCGAAGGAAGATAAGAACATTCGCTTCTGCAGCTGACACGTTTCCGCCCCGCCTCTGAGCTTTTCTGCACAGTTGACTTCGCCTGCTTTTCTTGGCAGTCGCTCCACAGGCATTGGAGCTGGGTTGGGCACAGCACCTCCCCTGGATTGGGGCCCCTCTGCACTTTACAGCTGTGGAGTTGGTTTATTTTCTCCTGCTCATGCCTTAAATAATCCGGATTTTCAAGGGCGGGGGCTCTTGTCATCGGTGGAGTCACTGGTGGCATCAAAGCATCCCCTCCCTTATTTTTTGAGCATGCTTATTTTGATATAATGGCTGGATTTTAAAAAAGATTGAAAATAACAGATGCTTAAGGATGAAGACAAAGAGCGGGGAGCTCCATTGACATGCAAGGGCAGGAGGTGGGCAGCATTGCCGGGCAGGGGGCTGCAGCTGGCGGGAGGGGAGGGTTGAGTTGACCCCCCCCACACACGCAATGTGAGGACAGCGGTTTCTAACAGTGACTACTTCTGTTTATGAACCACACGCAAAGAAGTTTGTCCCTTTCAAGCCGTCCAACTTTGGGGGGGGGGCACCAGAAGTGGCCACGCTCCCTCCCTGGGCTCTTGCAGTTTATTCAATTGGCACCAGAATATCATTATATCACTATATTGTAGGGGTAGCAGGTTCTCTGAATTCCCAGATTTCATTTTTAAAAAGTAAGTTTCTATATAAGGAAAAAGGCATATCTATGCAAGGGATTTACATTTTTCTTTTCCTAACAAAAGCTGGGAATTCAGAGAATCTCCTAAGTCTATTATTACAATTGTATATCAATATACTGATATTCTAGAGCTGAACAGGCTTTTTTTTGGCACCCGCATATATCGATATGTAAGGGCTGAATTGTTTTTTTAAAAGTTCAAAAACGAAACCACTTGTCTTCAGCATGGAAGCAAGGAAAGGACAACAGTCCATTCATCGAAAAGTGGGTGGGAGGTGAGTGGAAGTGGGTGGGACAGGCAACACCAAAAGAATCCTTACACACGAGGAAAAAAATTGACTCAAAATCGGCTTCTGGGAAAAGATCAGGGTAAAAGTGGTCTCACCAGAACCAGAAAAAACTCAGAAAAACAAACAAACAAACAAACAGAGGAAGTGAAAACAGAAGGGCACAAAAATGCATACGGAAATCAGGGGATAAAACAAAGTAGTCTGAGGGAAAGGCCTTACTTACTTGCCCTCCAGGCGCCACACAATGAAACAACCAAGTTCTGGGGACAGAAATGGTAACAGTCCAGTTAACAAGACAAAATACACACATCACAACTTTAAAAGCACTCAAGTTTTAAAACACACAAGACTTAGAAGAACACCAAATACACCAGAGTCCAATGAGCTCAGCCCAGCCTGCCGGGACCGTTCACTTCCCCCAAATGCTGCCTGGAGTAAGACGGCCTTCCTAAACACTGCACGGGAAGGTGCCTCCCTCACCCACGCCGGCAGACCGTTCCAAAGGACCATCTTGCTGTGGCTGTACGGAGAGTCCGACGGGAGGGCACTTTCAGGAAGAGGCTGCCTGAAGCGTATAAATGGTGCAGGGAGGGGTGCACTTCGGTATGGATGAGGACCCCAGGCTGTGAAGGGCTTTAAAGGGAAGAGCCAGCGCTTTGAATCAGGCTCGGGAGCAAATAAGCAGCCGGTGGCGTTGATGCAGCACGGCACTTACGTTTTCCAAGCAGCTGCCACATTTTGTACTAAATGCAACTTCTGAGTGACGTCTTCAAAGGCGGCCCCATGTACAGCACATTACAGTAGTCCAATCTGGAGGTGACAGCAGCATGGATCAATGGAGCCAGGTTGGCAGGATCTAGATCAGGGGCTAGTCGTGAGCAAGATGCACTCCTGGCGGCAGCAGTGATCTGTTATCCATGAGCAAGGCTGAATCCAAGGCTGAGTACCTCCAAGCATTCCCTTTATCTTCTACAGAGAGCTCAGCCCCATCAAAGTCTGGTAAACACCAGCCAAAACTTCTGCCTTCCCAACCAGCATCACCTCCATCTTGTCTGGATTAACCTTTGGCTTGTTCACCCTCAGCCACGTGGCTGCTGACAAAGCAGGCTGCCCTCAGCATACGGGTGGCCAAAGCACCTGGTGATGACCTCGGCCAAAGATTTAACACAAAGATGGAAGAGCTTGGGGTAAAATGGACCTTTGTGGTATGCACTCACCAGGCCCTGGCTAGCAGAGTCCATCAGCCAACAAGAAACAAGCAAAGCCAATGGAGGGCGGTGCCTTTTCTCACAAACAACTATTGCAGTCAGTCCACCGAGATTTCAGGGTCCGAATGTGTCAAATGTTGCTGTTTGGTTTAACAATATTTCTGGGGATGGAGTGCCCTTATCCAGCTGCCAGTGAAGGTCATCGACGCAGAGCACAAATGCTGTCTGTTTCAGCCCTGAATCCTAACCTAAAGCCAGGCTGAAATGGGTCGGGGCAGAAGTTTCCTCCAGAAATGCCCACCGCCGCCTCAGTGCCCCAGCCCGGAAAGGGGAGTCTGGGCTCAGGTTGAGAACTGCCATCTCCGTCTAATTTAAAGATTTCTGAAGAAGGGGCCTAATCCCAGCTTCTTTGAGCTGTCAGAGGGAGCTATTAATCATCTTCCCCAAAGGTTTTAATATTTTCTCCTGGCATGATTGGAATAGTCCAGATAGTTGAGAATCCATTAAGCAGGGCCCTGAGCAGCCTCTTGGTGTCAGTTAAGAAAACCAACGGGAAGCCGTCCATTGGACTCCGACCCAAGGTTGCAGCTGAGATTTCTAGTGTAGGATCCATTTCCCAATGATGTCAGCTTGGATCAGAGAGTTTTTATCGGCAAAGTGTCCGGTAAAATCATCACACCTCATTTCCAACTCAGCATCAGAAGTACGTGGCTCAGGAGATATTAAGCCCCAAATCGCTCTCAATAGTTTTCCCGGATGAGATTCAGCCAATGCAACGGTGTGGGAAAGAGAGCCCCCTTTGCACCCCCTCTGCCCTCGATAGTGCGTCCTGTCGCATTCGGAGTGAGCTTTCCACCCAAGGGGCTCTTTGGTGTCTCTCCCCAGCCTCTTCCGAGCTCCCAGCTCTCCGGCCCATGAACGGGGCAGAGCCTTCCTTGGGTGGTGGGGGGGGGGCGAGGAGCCTCTCTGTCTATGGCATCCTGCAAATCAGCATTCCAGGCTGTTCTGGTGGCCTTTGCAGAGTCCCTGTCTAGGACCTCGGAATTCCCGGAGCCATTTGGCTCTGGGGCTGGGCGATCCTAAGGGGTCTTCCACCCTTGTGGAGAGAGCGAGGCAACGTAACCTTCCTCCTCAGCAAGCAATGGCCTGACCATGGCACAGGCTGCAGGATTCTCCCTCCTGCCACAGCACGCGCACGCGCGCACACACACACACCCGTGCAGAAAGAAGATCCGGCATACAGTCCTCCTCAGGCGACCAGTCCAGCACAACTTGGGGCAGTTCCATGGCTGCCCTGGGGGTCATCGAAGCAGTCCAAGGGGCCTCAGCGTAGAGGTCGTTGAAGGCCCTCAGCACTACCAGATGCAGGGCCTGCAGCAACATCTCCAAGACCAAGACCACCAGCTCCGCCAGGGCTATGTATTTCAATAACAGACATTTTGCAATAAAATACAATACAAACGGATAATTGTCTAGATTTTGTTTTTGAACCACACAAGCTTTACACTCTGTTTGAGGGACTCTTGTGTGCAAGAAGCCGGGCTGGGCCAGAGGAGGCCTTTGGCAGGGCCTGGGACCTCAAAGAGAAACACAGCGGAGGAACCCAGAAGGCGCCATCCCTTTGGAAGGGCTCAGGGGACTTTCTTGCACACGGAGGCAGAACGTCCGGGGTAAAGCCAAATGGAGAGGAGAAGTAAACGGAATCATTTTCATACATGACAAAAAAGAAGAGAGGTGGCGGATCCACGGGGGATATGAGATTTCAGCAAAAGAGAGGAAGGAAATGAGCTGTCTTTGTGGTTCCAAAAGCTAGACAGGAAATTCCCGGGGGATGTTGCGCAGAATCCCCAAGGAGAGCGCAGAGGGCGCGGGCTGGGAGAGCGAAAGGAGGCGCGTGGCTGTCAGGAGCCTCCCGGGGCTCGGCCCAGAGAAGCAGCGCCCCGTGTTCGGGAAGGAAGCCTTGCCCAGAGCTTCAGCTGTGTCGGTTCTTTCAGCACGCGGCAGGTGCAGCGTGCCAGGGCAGAGCGATGCCTTTCGCAACTCCGCCACCTGCAGGACGGCCAAGCTCAGGGCCGACCGCTCCTGCTCTGAGCAGTGCTGGGCGGAGAGGCGGGAGAGCCCCCTCCCCCCCTCCCCTCCCCCCCCCTCCGGCGGCCGCGACAGCCCAGCAGCCCTGCTTGGTGCCCGGTCCTTGCTGCCCCCTCCTGGCCTGGGCCCCCCTCTCCCGAACACCCACCTCTGACATGGGGGTCTCGGGTCTGCAGCAGCCCCGTCGCTTGCCTGGCGGAGAGCCTCCCCGGGAACGCTCTGCAGGGACTTGAGGAGCGCGGCCACTCCGGGCCCGAGCCGCTCGTCCTCGCTGCTGGCCGTCGGGCCGCCTGCGCGTGCTCTAAATAGCGCGGCTCTTACTCACGCCCCGTCACGGTCCACCTGCTTTGCCGACGAGCTCGGGGAGGCATTCCTGAGCAGGTGCGTCGGCGAGTCCCGCTTGCTAAGTGCCCTCTGATCTGGCGGCTGACTCACGCGCCCCGCTGCCAGGCTTCCTGCTCCCGCCCGGCTTATTACGAGTTAACTTCCGTGCAGTGCTTGCCCAGAGGCCGAAAGGCCGATCGTGGGCCTGGACACGAAGGGAGGAGGGCGGCGGGAGGGGCAGGCCGCGGAGGCAAGAGCTTCACGCCCAGCGGGAGGGAGGCAGCTCGCCAAGGTCCACTGCGGGCCACGCTCCTCCGGGGCCTCCACGGCCGAGAATAATTAGGGGCAGCCTAGGGGCGAGGAACCCCCCCGCCCCCCGTTCGCTGCTGCAAAGGTCATTTGCTCAAGTGAGCTGGAGCAGCCCCAACCCAGCTCCACTGCTGCTGACTAAGAAGCCGAAGGAACGCGGAGAGGAAAGCGCCGGGCCCTGACGTGTGTGTGTGCGTGTGCGCAATTCCTGCCGTTTCTGCCCCGGGGCTTGCTGCAGCGTGCTCCTCGGGTGGGGGAGTCCTGCCGCACCACACACCTGTCTCATGCCCCGCACTGGGCAGGCCAGCCACATGACTTTAGACCCCCACCACCACCACCTTTGATCAGATATTTGTTTAATTACAGTTTCTGCAGACTGACCCCAACCACATTAATATTAATAATAATAACAATAACAACAATAACTGCGCTTATATACCACTCTTCTAGACAGATTAGTGCCTCACCCAGAGTGGTGAACAACTTAGTGCTGTTACTATCCCCACAACACAGCTGGAGAGCTGGGGCTGGGAGGAGTGGCTGACCCAAGGCCACCTACTGCACTCTTGGCAGGAGTGGGATTCGAACCAGTAGAGTGCTGATTCGCAGCTGAACCACGGCTCTTGTGCCCCGCCACCCCCATGTCTGCCCTGGTCCTGTTGCTTAGACATTCTCCCGCAGTTCTGTGCTTGGAACTGAATTCCTAGATGCTTGGGGGGGCCTGCTGTGGACTGGGAACGGGCCCTGAGGATCTCTTTTCTGACAGGGCTGTACAGAGAGGACGAGCATGGAGGGAAAGAAGTGGAGGAAGAGAAAACAGAATAACAACGTGCCCCCTGGGCAAGGAGCGTGATAGTCATAACCCTGTGCTGGGCGGGGGGGGGGGGGTGGAAACGGAAGTGCTCAGGGAGCCAACTAAGCATTATGTCAGCCTGTCTCAGAGTTACACCAGTTTTATGTGAGTGTATCTCAAAGGTGCGCAGCAGCATGGCTGGCGGCCAGTGGGCCCCCACTGTGGCCAGCTGCCGGGCATGGAAAGCAGCGTGTCGGGGTGTGTGGCTTGAGTTAGCCAGCTCCCTATGCTGCATCAGCCCAGGAAACCCATCACAAGTGGTGTATAGTTATGCCAGCAAAAACGGCAGCATAACCCAGAGGTGCCCATGCAATGGGACAGGCAAAGCGCGCCCCCACCCCCACCCCCAGTCATGGTGCTGTCCACAAGTCCTTGGGTAGCGCAGGATGCTGACTAGGGGCACAGCCAATCACGCACACACACAGTGGCTGGGCACACACCCCTGGCACCCAATCGCAGCCTCCCAGCTTTATATATACGCCCAGCCAGGACACCCCAGGGCAGGGCCTGTGGCACAGATGCTGCACATTTAGAGCACACGGCATTGCCAGCGGCATAGTGGTTCTAGTGCTGGACTAGGCTCTGGAAGACCCAGGTCCAGATCCCCACTCTAGCCGGGTAACCTTGGGTCGCTCACGCCCACCTAGCCTAACCTACCTCACAAGGCTGTCGTGAGGATGAAATGGAAGAGAGGAGAATGACGGAAGCCGCTTTGGGTCCCCATTAGGGAGGGGCAGGGCACGCGTGATGCTCAGGACTGGAGGGAATGAGGCGAGGAAGGGGTGCTGGAGCGCCAGGGAGCTGATGGCAGTGACGGGCAGGGTGAGTGCGGGCATTGCCGGCATGCACATCAGCCAAAAGAGTGAGTGTCTGGGCTGGTCCACCCGCCCACCCGCCCACACCCCAGTCTTGCAAAGCATCACCCATGCACAGCTGGCTCTCCCCATGTGGGGACTGAGCTAGGGGGCCTGGCCGTGCTATGCTGCCCCGGGGCCTTTCTGCCGGCCCCGCTGGTCTTGCAGATGTTCCCTGTCCGGCTGCATATGACAGCTGGTGATGTCAGGGCTGCAGTGGGCTGCCTAATGCCCCACACCATCTCAACGCTTGCCAACCTCTAGGTGAGGCCTGGAGATCTCCCAGAACTGCAACTGATCTCCAGACTCTATAGATCAGGCCCCCCTGGAGGAAACGGCTGCTTTGAAGGATGGGCTCTGTGGCATTATACCCGGCTGAGGTCCCGCTCATCCCCAAGCCCCACTGTCCTAAGGCTGCACCCGAGTCAAAAGGAATTTCCCAACCCAGCGTGGGTGTTGCACAATGTTGTATGATGCTGCGTGACACCCACTGGTAGCTCCACCTCAAAGCTGTCTGGGGTCATTCACTCACACAACACACAACTCCAGAGCTGCTTCAGCGGCACCGGCTGCCCAGTTGTTCCTGGCCCCAATTCGCAGTGCTGGTGATCGCCTTGAAAGGGCCCTCGCCCTTCCTGAACCGCGTCTCCCAGCGTGCTCCCCTGCGCCAGCCGTGCTCCTCCGGCAGCCTCCGCCTTGTGACGGCGCTGCTCCCGCCACCCCGTCCTCTGAAATGGCCAGCCCCAGCGGGGGCAGAGGGTGCCTGCGCGGTGGCTCTCTTTCAGGGGGCGCTTGGTGGAGGGCACATAGTCTTGGTAGATTTGGCTGTGTTTTTAATGTGTGTGTCTAAGCTGTGCCCGTTTTATTTTGCTAACGGACTTTTCTGTTGCTTTGTGTCCTTGCAGCATGTTAGCCGCCTTGTTAGCAGCCTTGAGCCTAAGGAGATGGGGGCGGGGGGGGGGATAAATGTTTTAAAGAAACAAGTAGGCGAGCAGAAAGTGGAGGGAGAGCAGCGGGGAAAGAGGGCGGGGGTGGAGAGAGAAGCAAGGCCAAGCAAAGACTGGCGGGTGGCGAATGGGAGAAAGGGCCCTGGGCTGAGCAGGGGCCCGAGCACGCGGGGAGGCCCCCAAGGAGGCAAGAAAAAGGCACGGCCGACACGCTCTCGGATCTGCCCTTCCCTGTCCTGAGGCCCGGGTGGGGCTGTGCCGTCGGCCCGACTGCCCCCGTCTCCCAAGAGGCTGGAAGGGAACAGCCTCGCTCGCTCTCACAGAAAGAGGTGCCCGGGGGGGGGGGGTGAAACCCCACTTCCCCATGAAGCGAAGCGGCCGCAGAATCGAGCTGGGCGGGAGGGGGAACTGTGGCTGCTGCGACTCGCCTCCCTCCCCTTCCAAAATTTCCCCTGCACATCATGTGTGGCTGGAATCCATGGGAGCCCTCTGCTCGGGAAACCCGCAGGTCTGCCCTGGAGTTCAGCTCCGTTCAAGGTGCTCAACCTGCTGCCTGGCCCACTGAACAACCAGCGATCCAAGGACACGCACTTTGGGCACTTTATAAAATTATACAAATTAAATAATCTGGTTGATATTCCTTCGCTTCGGGCAGGGTTCGTCCTAGGATAGTTGGTTGGTTGTTCCCGGGGTGGCGCCTTCTTAGTTTGATGGCCTGCTGAACAGTCTGCTGGGGCAGCGGAAGTCCCCGAGCTCTGCCAGCACAGAGCAAGTCATGCACCCTGGCCGGCCCAAAGACCGGGTGGGGTGGGGTGGGGTGGGAGTGGCTGGGGAGGTTAGCTGCTTCCAGTTTGGTGCAGTGGTTAAGAGTGTGGGACTCTAATCTGGAGAGCCGGGTTTCAGTCCCCACTCCTCTGCTCAAAGCCAGCTGGGTGACCTTGAGTTAGTCACAGCTTCTAGGAGCTCTCTCAGCCCCACCCGCCTCACAGGGTGTTTTGTTGAGGGGATAATAATGGCATACTTTGTAAACTGCTCTAGGCATTAAGTCATTCTGAAGGGCGGTATATAAATTGAATGTTATTGTTATTATTATTATTATTCCCTGACGGGCAGGCTCTGTGACACAGGGAGGGCCTCTGTTAGACAGCACTGAAGAATCGTGCCCTGGAGTTCCAGTCTGGGTTGCCAACTCTGGTCTTGGAAATTCCTGAAGATTTGGAAGCAGAGCTTGGGAAGGGCTGAGCTCCAGGGCACACCATTGCTGGGTCCCATCAAAACAGGTGTGTGCCCAGAAGTCTGTGCTAAAACACAATTCCCAGGGGTGGGGGGGCCTGATTCAAACTGGCTCCCCCCTCCCATGTCATTTTTCTAACCTGAAATGGCCTTGAGGAGCCGCTATTTGCTCCGGGGAGGGGGGTATGTGAATGTTAGAAATAACAATGTCTGGTGTACTGCAGCAGCAAGAAGTAAGAAGAGCCTACCACACAGGGGGCAGCAAGGATCACTTAGTTAGGACAGTGAGAGTAGCACCTCTCTTGTTTCCTGGGGGTCATTTCCTTGTCTTGTCTCCTATTGGGCTAAACAGGGCAATATCCTGCTTCTTCTCTCTCCTGCCACACTTCTTCTCTGTCTCTGCAAGATGTAGTCAGATAGCTAGGATCTATCTCTCCCCCTTTCCCTCAAGTATGTAACTTCCTCAAATAAAGCTTTTGCCTCTCTGACCAGCTCGGCGTTTAATTCCGCAGCGTAGTTTAACACTCGCTCTAACAGGGTAATGGGCCACAGAGGCAATTAACGCAAGCTGAAGTTAAGAGAGAGCAATAAAAGTTCTGCCGTAGCCGCAGGCTAAAGCACAGATGGCAGACAATAGAGGAAAGATGGCGGACTCCTGGGGAGCACAGCAGGGGTTCCAGATCGACCGACTAGGCGACGGGAGGAACTATGATCTTTGGGCAGAAAGAATAAAAGCCCATCTTATTCAACTGGACGTCTGGTCTGCAGTAACAGATGAAAAACCGACTGGAGATCCTCAGAAGGAAGCCAAATGGGTCAAGCACGACAATAAGGCAAGATCTATTATCATTAATGCTTTAAGTGATAAACAATTGATAAGAGTAATTCATGAGCCCACTTCTAGACAAATGTGGACGTCTCTTCTAGAAATAAACCGTCAAGAATCAATTAAAACTAAAATTTTGCTAATGAGGCAATTGTATCGGATTGAGATGAAGCCTCAGGAAAAACTGAAAGATCATATTGCAAATTTCATGGAATTAACACAGAAATTAAGATCCCTTGGAAAGGAGATCTAGGATGAGGATCTAGCTATAATTTTGCTGTCTAGTCTTCCTCAATCTTATGCAAGCATTGTACATGTGCTGGAAATGAGAGAAAATTTAAGCTTAAACTATGTACTTGCAAGACTGCAAGAGGAAAGTTTTAGCAAACTGGATCATATAAGTGAGCCAAGAGAGCTAGCTTTAAGAGTCAGTTCAAGAAGTGATTTCTCCTGCAGCGTCTGCAGAAAGAAAGGACATTTAAAGGAAGACTGTTGGTTTCGTGATTCGCAGAGAGTGATCAAACCGCCACGATGGACGGGAACAAAGGGCTTTAGGAATGCTAATGCAGCCATTAAGTCACCTAATGCCGATGGTCAAAGGAAAAGCAGATCTGATAAGAATTGTTTAAATGTTGGTAAAAATGATCAAAGCATATGCAAATGGGCAATTGACAGTGCGTGTACTAACCATCTTTGCAACAACGAGAAGTTTTTTAATGAGATGAATGAAAGCCCCGATAAATTGTATACAGCAAATGGAGAGGCTTTAACGGCTCGGGGACAAGGGACCGTATCTGCATGTTGTGCACTACCCAGTGGCCAAACTAGAGAAGTGCAGATCACTGATTGTCTATACGTACCTGAACTTAAATCTAATTTAATATCGGTTTCTGCAATGGCCAAAAGAGGAATTGAGACTGTATTCAAAGGAGAGAAATGTTTTATTAGCAATGAAGGTGAATTAATTGCACAAGGCACATTAGAGGATGGCCTGTATATGCTGGATTGCTCTGAAGGCACAGTGAATTTAATTGAAAAGTGCACTCACAAGAATTGTACTAGTCTTATCCATAGAAGGCTTGGACATGCTAATATGGATTATATATATCAGCTTGAAAGGCAGAATCTGACTAATGATTTGCAAATGAGAAAATGTCCTGATGCAGAGAAATGTGTTTGCTGTATTCAAGCCAAAGGCACAAGACCTTCTTTCACCAAACAGAGTGAGAAGCAGACGACAAGACCACTGGAGCTGATTCACAGTGATGTCTGTGGACCCATGGGAACAGTAACCCCCAGTGGAAGTAAGTACTTTCTGACTTTTACTGATGATTTTTCAAGATTTACTGTGATTTACCTGCTCAAGGAAAAGAGCCAAGTACTGGAAAAATTCAAGATGTACCTAGCAATGGTACAGAACAGATTCCAGAGAAAACCAATGGCTATCCGCACAGACAATGGAGGCGAGTACGTGGGGAAGGAGATGACAAGCTTCCTAGCAGCTGAAGGAATAGAGCATCACCTGACCGTGCCATACACCCCCGAACTCAACGGGATAGCGGAGAGGAAAAATCGTTCTCTCACAAAGATGTGCAGGAGCATGCTGCAAGAAACACAGCTACCTCAAAAATACTGGGGAGAAGCTATCAACACTGCTGCCTATCTGCAGAACATGCTACCTACAAAGGGTGCAAGCAGCACACCATTTGAACTGTGGTACAACCGCAAGCCCAATGTAAGGCATCTGAGAGTGTTTGGATCAAAAGCCTACACTTATGTTCCGAAGGAAAAGAGGTCTAAGATGGATCTCAGAACAGAAGCAGGCATATTTGTTGGATATGCACTGGGATGCAAGGGATATCGAATCCTCAACCCAGAGACAGACACGGTGAAGATCCGCCATGTGGTGCACATTGATGAAGAAGAGAAGGCAAGCAAGCCTGACACCAGAGAGTCTGCACCAAAGGAAGCTGATGCAGCACAGCAGCCAGAGATTGTGCAACTTTGGGACCTGACTGAGACGCAAGAGACACCTGCAGAGCCCACAGAAAGAGAAGGGGAAGCAGAGCCAAGTGTCAGACGCTCAGACAGAGCAAACAAAGGAGTTCCACCACTGAAATTCTCTTACCTGGCAAAAACAGAAGCTGTACCAGAACCTTCTAGCTGGGAAGACATAGAAGGAATGCCAGCAAGAGAAGCAGAGAAATGGAGAACAGCTGCTAAAGAAGAAATTGACTCTCTGATCCAGAACAAGACATGGATTCTCACAGAACTACCACCTGGAAAAAGGACAGTAGGATGCAAATGGATTTTCAAAACCAAACTTGATGCAGATGGAGAAGTACAAAAGTACAAAGCAAGACTAGTTGCAAAGGGATATTCCCAGAAGTATGGAGAAGACTATGATGAAACCTTTGCGCCAGTAGTGAAATACACTTCAGTAAGAACACTACTGAGCATAGCGGCCGCAAGGAAGATGCATGTGGAGCATCTGGATGTGAAAACTGCTTTTCTTCATGGAGAGCTGGAAGAAGATGTGTATATGACACAGCCTCCTGGATTTGAACAGTCCAAAGACAGAGGACTTGTATGCAAACTACAGAAGAGCATTTATGGACTAAAACAGGCTGCAAGAGCCTGGAATCAGAAACTGAACCAAATGCTCATCAAAGAAGGATTCAAGCAAGGCGGGGCAGAACGCTGCCTGTACTCAAGAAAGAAAGACAACAAATGGACTTTTATCCTGATTTATGTAGATGATATTCTTCTTTGTTATGAAGATCAACAAGATTGTGATGAAATAATTCAGCACCTGAACCAAGAGGTTGAAGTAAAGCGTCTTGGAAATGTCAGTTTTTACCTCGGAGTTCAAATAGAAAGAGAGGAAGATGGAAGCTATCTTCTCAATCAAAAGCAAAAGATCATGGATTTCCTAGACTACATGGACATGAAAGATGGAAAACCAACATGTACTCCAATGGAAACAGATTTCCTGAAACAAAATGGAAACAATGAACCTCTGAGAAACATCAAAGTGTACAGAGAAGCAATTGGAAAACTGCTCTACATAAGTACAGTGACCAGACCTGACATAGCAGCAGCAGTTGGAATACTGTGCAGGAAAAGTGCATCACCAAGTGTGAATGACTGGCAAGCAGTCAAAAGACTGGCAAGATACCTGAGAGGTACTGCACAACTGAAGCTCAAGCTACCAGCAAGCGACAATCCCAGACTAGTGGGATTCATGGATGCTAACTGGGCAGAAGACATCACAGACAGAAAGTCTACCAGTGGACGAGTATTCTTTTATGGTGGAGGAGCAATCAGTTGGACAAGCAGAAAGCAAGACCTAGTAGCGGCATCAACTACAGAAGCTGAATACATATCAGCAGCAGAAGCATGCCAAGAACTCAAGTGGATTCTACAACTATTAGAAGACTTTGGGATAAATGAACCCAAACCTATACAACTCTTTGAAGATAATCAATCTTGCATAAAGCTTGCAAATACAGAAAGAATTGGATCAAGAACCAAGCACATTGACATAAAGAATCACATTGTGAGAAATATGCAAGAAGAAGGGCTTGTTGAGCTACAGTACTGCCCTACAGAAGAAATGACAGCAGACATCCTCACCAAGCCACTTGCCAAAGAGAAATTTCAAAGTCTACGTGAAAGATTGAACTTTGTGGACTTTGTACACTAGACATTGAGAAGGGGTGTTAGAAATAGCAATGTCTGGTGTCCTGCAGCAGCAAGAAGTAAGAAGAGCCTACCACGCAGGGGGCAGCAAGGATCACTTAGTTAGGACAGTGAGAGTAGCACCTCTCTTGTTTCCTGGGGGTCATTTCCTTGTCTTGTCTCCTATTGGGCTAAACAGGGCAAGATCCTGCTTCTTCTCTCTCCTGCCACACTTCTTCTCTGTCTCTGCAAGATGTAGTCAGATAGCTAGGATCTATCTCTCCCCCTTTCCTTCAAGTATGTAACTTCCTCAAATAAAGCTTTTGCCTCTCTGACCAGCTCGGCGTTTAATTCCGCAGCGTAGTTTAACACTCGCTCTAACAGTGAAGCCCATCAGTACATGCAAGTGTTCCCAGTGGGCCAAATAGCGGCTCCCCCTCTGTGGGTGTGTGTGTGTGTGTGAGTGAGAGAGAGAGAGAGAGAGAGAATTGTTGAGGGTGCAGCTGAATGCCCCCATGTCGCTCCCCCCCCCTGTCTGCATTCCCATTACCTGGCAAAAGGTTGGTGCTCCCAAGTCCCACCCTGGCTGGAGTCACAGCCCTTGCCAGGAAGGGTCTTGTCACCTGCTGCCATTGCCTCTGCCAATGGAAATATGGGATTGTGGGGATGTTGGACTGGCCACGCTTCCTTTCTTGTGTGTGTCCCGTGCCCAAAAGGAAACCAGCTGCAGCCAGGGGCTCAAAGCCACCTCTGCAGAGATCCTTGGAGTATGCCTGCTTGGGAGGAAAGGGGCTCCCCGCTCTCTCGGACTGAACTTCTGCAGGTACGTGCGGGCAGCATGATCTCAGGGCCACGTGGGCCGCTGACGTGTGTCCAAATCAGTGGCTGCCAGCCACGGGGGGGGGGGGGGTCAGGGCCACAGCACTCCATGACTGGGAGAGGTCAGTGGGCTCATTAGGGACTCTGACTGGCATGGGCGCTATGCGAGCATCAGAGCCTGGTCGAGGGGTGTTTCTTCATACGTTCCCTCCGCAGGACAGCCATGAGATGCCATCTAGCATTGCTGGCATTGTGGTCTCCAGAGGGCTCTCCTGAGGGTTACTCTTCACGTTACGTTTTTTTTAAAAGACAGAACTCGTTCTGGTCATCTCGGCTGTGGACCCAGAAAGATTATGCTCAGTCATGAGGCTTCTGTACAGCTCAGTAGAGAAGCGGGCTCCTAGGGGAAGAGAGGAACGGGGTGATTCCTGGCCTGCAGATCTTGATTACCGTACAGCTCCCATGCTAATACAGTGAAAGAACAAACAAAAGTTTGTGTGTGTGTTTGTGTGTGTGCGTGTGTGAGAGGAAACGGCAGTTCTGCAGAAACTGCAAAGGGAAGTCCAGTGGAGATTCTCCACCAACACCATGGGTGTTCAAGTGTTTGCAGAGGCAAAAAGTGCAGAACAAAGAATCGCCGTCATGTGAAAGCAGCCCCAGACAGAAACGTTGGAAAGAAATTCAAGTTTGAGAGGTTTCGTTTCCGTGGTTCGACAGCGCAGTCGCAGATCTACTCTGGCTCCTACTGAAGTTTACTCAGTGGGCTTATTCCCAGGAAAGTGTCTTTAGGAATCCTGGGTGGTTGCTCCCACTGAAAGTTCTGTTTTATCTTTTGAGGCCCGTTCTTTTTGTCTAAATTATTTATGCTACCTTTGATATGTGTACATCATTATTATTATATTTTGAGTTTATGCTTAGTTATTATATAAAATGAATTAGAACTTTTAAAAAAAGTTCTTCCTCTGGACCCTGCGGTGTTCTTTTCTCTATGGCATTACACCTCACAAGTTCCTCCTGTATCTTTCCTTGGCAATGCTGAATTTTGCATGTTTTAGTTGGGTTGGCAGAGTGGGCCCAGGGGTGATACTCTCTGATGCTTCCCCATTCACCCCTGGGAGGGCCAGCGGCTGCCTTTTCTTCGTTCAGCATCGCGGGAGCCTCGTTCAGCCTTCCCCATTCTGGGCTGAAGTTGAATCATTTTGCACAGCTTGCGAATAAGCCCCCCGCCCCCCGCTTCTGGACCTGTCCGAGTGGTGCTTGCTTGGGGCGTCCTTCCTTTTCAACAGTAATCGTCATGTCAGTTCTCCAAAAGTGATTCTGGGTGGCCCACATCACACCTCACCATTGGCTGGATGGCTTTTGTGCGCTGTCTGGCACCTGGTCAGCTTTCAGGCTGGCCACTGGCACCTCGGCCAAATATGTGATACATGTGAGTAGAGAAGGGCTTGGCGCTTCATAGCGGAGCCAGAGGAATTGGCATTCTTCTGTTTGCTGTAGTTGTATTGATGTTTTGCAGTCCTTGGAGCTTATGGAGTCGATTGTAAATTTGCTATGGCCAATGGCTAATTGCAATAAACTTACTGCTACTACCAAAAAAATGCACAAAACAGTAAAACTTTGCAATGAACCCCAAATGGCATTGCACACTAACATGCCGACTGCTCAATGGCTACCAGTCACTAGGCAGCGCTCTGGAGAAGGAGCGTCCATTTTATCCAAGGCAGAGAGCCTCCCGGGTGTCCAGGGCGAAGGAGGCAGAGCTGAGGGCAACTGCCTCTTCCCCCAAGGAGGGGAACAGGCCGGCAGACGCGGGAAAGGGACTCGGGATCAGCCACCAGCCGGGATGCAGCACTCCAGACAGCCGTTCTCTAGCAATCTCCGTTATTAGTTAAGGGCCTTAATTGGCACGCGGACTAGGACTTTCCAAGGCTGCCTCTGGAGTCTGGTGCTGCCCTGAAGGGAAGGTGGTCAAAGAAAAAGTTCCACAATGCCGGGCCCTAAAGCAGACCGGCAAAGCGAGGTGCAAGCCTCACGTCCAAACTGGAGATCCTTCTGCTAATGTCCCATATGCATACCACGCTGTCTTTATCATGGTAATTAAAGAGGCTGCTAAATAATTGCACTCATTAGAATAAGTAATGGAGGGAAAGAGATGCCATTCAGAAGAACAAACAAAAAGCAGGTAGAACCTCTCCTCTGTTAAAAGGCACCTGCGGAGGGCCTGTCCTGTCCACGCAGGCCTCTGAGAGCCAAGCTCACCCTAAGGGGTTTTAACAAGCTAAGTCTCGGCACATAATGCAGGGGCCTATTCAGCTCAGAAAAGCAAGGGGAGACGTGGCCTCCTGCCTTCCCCATCTTTCCCCTGAGCTAGAATGGCCCTGATGGGGAGTTAAAGGCGTGAAGGGGAGGAGGTGGGATCCGGCACAAAATCAGCTAAATTGGCTTTTAAAAGCGACATTCCCAGAAGCTGCTGGGGGAACCCAGACTCACCTCGTTACCAAATGTATTGTGGAGTTTGGCCCTGCGATCCCCCTCTCATTCTGTGGACCGGGGGCCAGCGCCACTGACTTGCCCAGGCTGCACAGACAGCTTTCGTGGCAAAGACGGGGGGGCACCCAGATTGGACCTCACCGGCTCTGGTAGTAGGCCCCGTGCCACTTCAGATCATCACCTGAACTCTCCCAGGAGAAACGACAGCCCGCCCTCCCACCAGCTGAGAGGTGAGAAGGCCAGGACAGAGCCCCAGTCCTGGAGGGACACTCATGCCTCAGAATTCTGTTTGGCAGTTGCACCCCGGAATGCCTCAGCAAGCAGCGCCTGAGCTGTCCCGGCAAGATCCGCTGGTTAGGAGGAGGAAACAGGCCTGGCCGGTTTGGAGTTCAGCTGAGCAGGACAAAGCAGGCAAGCATCCCAGACTTCTTTTGTGGTGTGAAGAATCAGTATGCAGATAACACTCCTGTCAGCTGGGTTTCCACATTGTTGTCTGTATTCTACATTTCCTTCAGAATGAAACCAATTGAGAGTATTTGTTTTGGGCTTCAAAAGACTTTCTGGGCTATTTCACCCCATGAACCGGCCATTTTAAGCACGTTGTCCGGTTTACCTGAGAAAGGAGGTGGGGATCGGGTCTTCTTTACCTCACGGACACGCACAGACCTACGTTCAAGGGGAGAATTATCGGTTGGTCTAGGTCAATCGATTCTAAGACCAAATGACTCTAGGGGGCGAACAGGGCTTCCAGCTCCACAAACTTCATTGAAATGATGAGCCAGAGCAGTGCAAGAACATGGGGGAGGGAAGAGCGGGTTGCCTCCCAAGGATGTCGCTCCGCATCGCATGCATCGCGCTCCTGGGCATATACGGTGGCTTCGGTGCGAGTTCCCTCCAGGTCATAAGGATGGAGGAAGCCCTTGCCTGCCATGGAGCTCATGTGCGCCTCGTGCCCCTGCACCTGCTCAGGGAAGAGGGCTGCATTAGAGAGGGACGCCAAGGCTGTGCCAGGCAGGGTTAGGGGCATCCGTGCGGCACCCTGTTCACATCATAACTGAGTGGCCAGTGGCACCTGGAGCTCCCCACTCCCAGCCAGGCATTTTAAGCATCAGGCCGCACAGGCTCTCGGCAGCAGTCTTTCGTCCTCGGGGTGCTGCTGTGGTGCTTTCAGACGGTGAGACGTCCATGGTTGCCACAGGTGCCTGCGGCAAAGGCCAGTGGCTTTGTTGCCTACTCTCTTGTCACAGCTGAGCAGAACAAATCAGCCAGCAAGAGGGCTTTGGCGGGTGGCCCAAGAAAAAAGGGGCACGTGGCGCTTTGAGGATGACGGGAAACAGTTTCAGACCATTATTCTGAATGCTCAGTGAGCAGCGCAAGAATTCGAATCGACAAAGCAGGCGTGCGGGTCAGCAAGAGCCTGCTGAGGGAGCCTGGCCTCCTTCTTGGCACCTCTGGAAGCAGATGCTCACAGGCGGGGCTCACCCCTGCAGGCCCTTCCGCCCTGCCCTGACCGGCTGCAATGAGGCCGGCAGCCCTCAGCTTAGTTGCTGGGGTCTTATGTGAAGAGAGGGAGAGTCCTTCACGATGTCCATCTCAGGCCAGGGAGGACTCGGAAGGTTCATACCAGCAAGCGCCTCGGGGACAGACAGAACTGCCCAGGGCCTTTCCCAGTCTTGACCAGAGGAGCTTCTGCCTTTCTTTGCAGACAGGCGGTATATAGGGATATATATTTAAAAAAACAAACCCCATCTTCTCCGCTGCATGCTTCCAAAGTGGCTTACAATAAAAAACAAATGACTTCATTTATACCCCACTTGTCTACCCCAAAGGGACCCAAAGTGTCTTAAAAATGCCCTCTTCTCTGTGATTGTTGTGAGGATAATAATAACACACTTTGTAAACACTCTGAGTAGATGTTAAGTTGTCCTGAAGGTTGGAATATAAATCAAATGTTGTTGTTATCTTTATCCTCACAACAACCCTGTGAAGTACGATAGTTTGAGGGTTGCTCAAGGTCACGCAGCAAACTTCCATGGCAGGGTGGGGCTTTGGACCTGGGTCTTCTGAAGTCTTAGCATGACTCTGAAAGCCACAGGATGGTGGTTTAAGAAGAATATTAAAACATTCCAATTTACAAGCAGTTCAAAACAATATCAAAATCAGGTATCAGCAGAAATAAAATCAACCAACATCAACCCCAAACCCTGGTCCGGCCAGGTGCCAGGTGCCAGGTGATCCAGCAAGAGGAGGAAGTTCCTCAAATGCGGCGCCACCACGAAGGAAGCCCCGTCCCTGGCAGCCAGCCTTCGTCCATCAGGAGGGAGAGGGGCACACAAAAGAGGGCTTTAATTGACAGGATGGCCCCAAAGGGTGCAGGGCTTCCCTGATCCTCCCCAGCACTTCTGGAAGTGAAGAGGCCGTCCCTGCTGAGAGGGCTGGCCAATCGAAACAGCCTCCAGAAGATTTTGTCTCTAAATAATGCTGAGCAAGCTCATGTGCAATATTGATTTAATGATTTATTTACATTATTTATAATCCGCCACACTCTCTGTAGCAACATCTTTATCCTTTCATCACTCACGAATGGAATCACCTTTGCCTAGGCTATAGAAAATATGGTCAAAATAAATCTAAATTAAAGAGAAAGGAGCTTAGAGACAGGGTGACGGGCTATTTTACACCCAAGGAAAGCTTGTATGGGAAAGTACAGCATTGCCTGTCAGGAGAAATGTGAAGTGCTATGGCCGAATTCTGACATCCTTACGCTTCCCTCATTTTTTGACCTCAGCAAGGATGCCCGAGAGCATGAGCAAAGTACCTTTTGCCTGCGCCAGTGCTCAGTCGCCCTTGGCCTTGTGTGAGGGGTCCCTCCCCAGAGACTCTCCTTGTCCACGCCTGCGGGAAGAAGGGCCACGGGCCAACTGTTCCCTGTATTCGCTCTTCCATTCCCCGCCTGACACAGCTCTAGTGTGGAACTGTTTGTGGATCCCGAGCAGGGTTTGCCTTCCGGAAGACATGGGCTGTACAAAATGTTCCAGAGAGAAAGCACTGGCAGGAGGAATCAGTCCCTTCTCTGCCACATTGGGGGTTGGTTTTTCCGTTTGGGCCACTGAGTGCCCCCGTGAGTGAGTCTGCCTGCTCATCACGCGCTCTGACAGAAGGACGTGTTCTGCTGGACTCCTCCTCACAGGAAGCCCTGTCGTCATCTTTCTGCCCAGCTTGCCTTGTTGGATGAACAGGCTAATTGGATTAATGACCGTGAAAAGTACACAACACGGCCAACATGGTTACTTGCCACTTAAATTTTCTGGTAGCCAGTTTATTCCTCATGTTGTTTCACTTTACATTACAAACACACAACTGCCAGGACACAAGGAAACTGAGCATGTGCAGGGTGCCTTTCAGCTGTGACAGCATTCACTGAAGGAACTGGTGTGCAGAGGAACTGGCCATGCTCAAAGCAGCCATGGGTGCTCCCTTTGTCTGTGAGTGCAGGCAGACTGCAAAATGCCTGTCCATCTTCCTCAACCCCTGGAACCCCTCGTGTCACATGGACTGAACCCTACTCCAGCAGTGCATCCTACCACAGCCCAAAACCACTCTGCTTAAGCTCACTGGCTTTGCTTTCCTCAGATCCAAGGAGGAGGAGGAGGAGGAGGAGAAATGAATATTTTGCCACATTGTAGCAAGTTGATTAAATCCCCTTTTTTTAAGTGAAAGACACTCTGCACATGCTCAGAGGCATTGTTTCCTGAGATCCACATAGATCCAGAGGAGTTAGCCGTGTTAGTCTGTAGTCGCAAAATGGCAAAGAATCCAGTAGCACCTTTAAGACTAACCAACGCTTTCGAGAACCACGGATGTATCTGACGAAGAGAACTGTGGTTCTCGAAAGCTTATGCTACAGTAAAGTTGGTTAGTCTTTTTTTTTTAATAATATTTTTTATTGTTTTCCAACACATATATACAAACATGAGACAGTTATCATTTTACTTGTCGATATCTATTATCTATTTCTTTTATATTCCACCTTATTACATCAATTGTGAGCTCTATTACGTCATTATACAGTTAATCTTAGTATCATATTTATGTTCACTGGTTATTGTTATTTGTCATCCATTTGCAGAAGGGTTCCCATGGTACAGAGAGATCTTCTTCCCCTTGCCCTTTCATTAACAATGTTAATTTATCCATTTCCGCCGTCTCCATTACCTTCGTTATTAATTCTTCTTGCTGGGGGGCTCTTTGTTGTTTCCAATAGGTTGCTAATAAGATTCTAAAAGTTGGTGAGTCTTAAAGGTGCTACTTCTCTGCCACTTTGAGATCCACATGAAATCAATAGTTTGTGAACCGTGACTGGTCCTGTGGAAGACATCACACCGTGCCATTTCCTGGGACAGATCCTACCATGTGAAGTGACTGTTGTCACGGCCCAAAGACACTCTATACATGCTCTGAGGCATTGTTTCTTGAGGTCATGGCTGCTGCTTAACATGCATAACAGATAAACAGGCAAATGGGACCTGCTGCGCCAGTGCCCAACAGAAAGCCCCTTCATGTGGTAAAATCTGCCAACTGGCAGTTTTTATTGGTTTGTGCGATAAAACTACCACCCTGCCTGAGGCACTTCTGCCTGCCTTCAAGTGGCAAAATCGGATCAGAGTGGCTGTTCTTGTCACTACAACCAGCAGCGGTTTTGTTGCTGCATTTTTCACCACGTAAAACTTCCAAACAGTCTTTAAAGACAGTGCCGGTGGTCGGGGCACCCCCACTCTCTCTAGAGCCACTGTGGGGCCAGCCAGGAGCCCTGGGAGGCGGCCGCTTTCTGGCCATGGCAGGAGCCCTGGGGCCACTCACTCAGGGAGGGGCCATAACACTGACATGGCCCAGCAGAGGGCAGCAACCAGGAAGGCAATGACAGGGTTAAAACAGGGAGGGAAGGGGCTGGATTTGGGGGAGCCAGGAAGCCTCCTGCTTAGGCTGACCTTGAAATGCAACTGAGGACAGACCCCCCCTCCTGGCTCAGGCAGGGGGGGGCTGGGGGGAGGGGGGGACTGGCCTGACTCTTGAACCCCCTCCCCGTTCTGGAGCTGAGGCCTTGGAAGGAGCAGGCAAGTGGCCCGATGGACTCCTAGAATGGAGCAGAGTGTTGCAGGCACCACCCTTTAGAGCACACGGCAATAGGCCCATCTCGATAGGACCAGTGCATGGACAAACATCTGGGTTGCCAGGTCCAGGTTGGGAAATTCCTGGAGATTTGGGGAGTGGAGCCTGGAGAAGGCAGGGGATGAGGAGGGAAGGGACCTCGGCATGGCATAATGCCATACTGTCCACCCTCCAAAGCAGCCATTCTCTCCAGGGCAGCTGAGCTCTGTGGCCTGGAGATGAGTTATAATTCCGGGGGATCTCCAGCTACCACCTGGAGGCTGGCAACCCTAATAACCATGGCCAAGCTATGCTCCTCTAGCACAAGCCGTGGCTGGTATAAAATCTAAAGCTGGGCAGAAGCACTTACGTGCCACAGAGGAGACCTGAACCCTGCAGTGGTCACGGGCCTGCTCCTCCAAGGGGACGTGCCTGTATTCAGGGCAGGCTGACATCTTAATCTGGGATTGACATAATCCCCAGCCAGCGGCGTTTCAGGCTTGTCTTGGATTAAGGTTTGGTTTATTGGCTCGGATCCAGTCCCCGCCCCCCATGGGCAGAAGCAGCTGAAGAGAGAATCAGAGTGGGCTGTGCTCTGTGTACTGGTGGGGCTGCCCTACAAATCCCCATGCAGGCCTCTCTCAGGGGGACGGCAAACAGCACGCAGGGCAAGAGAGGCCCTTGCAGGTGCACCCAGGATGTGCCAGGGACCCAAACAGCCTCCTTCCGAAAGAGGTTGAACAGGCAGGAACCAATCCCTAGCCAGGCGGATTCCGCAGTCATCAGTAGTAGACGTGCAAAGCGAGGCCGATTAGTTGTGTTACCTACCAGTTACCTTGCAGGTCCTTCTGTTAAAGAAGTCATACAAAAACTGCTTTGCCTGATCCTTTCCTCAGTTGCACAGGTTTTCTTCTGAGACAGCAGCAAAGTTTGTCTGTAAGAGATAAAGGACAGAGGAAGGCTGACTGCACACTGGACCCTGTGTTTGGGGCCCAGCAGTACCTGTCAGTCTATGGAAACAGGATACGTTGAAGTTGACTCCCACCCCTTGCAGCAAGAAATCCAAGCTCTCTTGAGTCAAAGGTTCTTTAATGAGAAATCATAGTTCCAGCATACATATGTCCATAGGTTACACAGAGGCAAGTAAAAGCATCTGGCTGTACACAGGTCTCTTGTCGAGAATGACGTACTGAGTGCTTGTTACAGTATATCTATCCCTCTACACAAGCCCCCCACCCTCGGTGCCCATCCAGCTGGGTACAGTCAGTGGGAGAGAAGGAAGGGGCTGTCCCAAGGCCGCTGCGGTGAGCCACCTCAGATAAGAGCTCAGCCGTCCCGGGAACTAGACGGCAACTGTGGAAAACAGACACATGAGGCTATTGCAGCATACTCAGAGTAGGCAATATGGAGGGACTGTGGGCAACACACCTGACAGTACCTGCCGCTGCATTTGTTCAATGGTGCTGCAGCCCTAACCAGGGGCTTGGGACAGCGCCTATGCCCTCTGCTGGCATATCTCAGAGATATGCCACAGTCATCCTGAGATGTGCCAGTGGGAAACCCATCAGACTCCCTGTTTGATGCCTGCCGCTGCTGGTCCGACAGCCCGGCTGGTGGCTGCAGCGGCCAGAGAGCACCTGGCTGCTCGACTGCGTGGCTGCCCACCCTCTCTTTCCAGCTTAGCTCCTGCCTCATTATCAGCTGTATGCCCAGTACAGTGGTCCCTCTTGAGGACATGCAGAGACTGGGACTGTTTGGTGTAGTGGTCAGGACTTGTTGTGAGGATAATAAGAACACACATTGTAAAGTGCTCTGAGTGGGCGTTCAGTTGTCCTGAAGGGCGGTATATAAATCAAATGTTATTGTTGTTGTTATTATTATGGGGCAGCTCTGCCTGTTCCTCTGCGGCTTGCTGGACTGGGATCGGATGGGAGAGATTGCCCGACTTGGCTCCAGGGCTGCTGATCTTCAGTAATGGTGCGGATCGCTCTATAAGCTCTGGCTTGCTTTGAAATAACAACAACAGTGTGTTATGTCGCCTTCTTCTAGACAGGTCAGTGCCCCACTCAGAGCAGTGAACCAATTCTTATCCCCACAATACAGCTGGGCTGAGAGGAGGGGCTGCCCCGCGGCCACCTGCTGAGCTCACGGCGAGAGTGGGAGTCGAGCCGGCAGAGTGCTTGAGTCACAGCCCTGCCCCTTAACTGCTGTGCCACAGCAGCTCTCGGCTCTGTCTCCCAGCTGTCTTCATCATGCAGTTTGCACCAGGAGGGGGCTGAGGAGATGGCTGAAGGGGACACGGGGTGAGGGGTGCTCTGGAAAGGGGGAGGGGCCTCCAGGTCAGACACTCCCCCCCCACCAGTCTCTGCTAAGCCGGGCAGCTGGCCTGCTGTGTGTGTGTGTGGGGGCAAATGGGAGTGGGGAGTGGTAAGTGCAGAAGGCAAATGGTGCGAGGGGCCTCGCCAGCCAAAGTTATGGATGTGCGGGCAGCCGATGAGCTTGCGTGTCCCACCCCACCAGAATGTGGCTGCAGCTGGGGGAGGGGGTGGGGTGGGGGTCAAACCCATCTCTCCCACAGGGAAGGGCTTAACTCCAGGGCTTCTGCCAGTTGCGCCATGGCGGTCCTTCCAGTGGGGGGCGCTGTGGTCCCTGGGTTCCCTCCTTCAGCATGTGCCTTCGGTGCCGTCACTCTGCGACCTGAGTTTGGGCAAGGCGTGTTTGTGTCATGAATTCCTCTCCGTTGAAGGACTACAGGGTGCCCGTCAGTCGGGCTAGCCGGTGCCCTGCCTGTGTTGGCTCCCCACACGTCTCGGGTCTCCAGGCGGGACTGCTCACGTGAAAGGAGATGTTCACTTCTAGGAGGCTCTTATTTTTATCCCAAGCCTCAAACCTTTCGCCGTTAAATTCTCAAAAACACACGTGGAGGAGGGACGGTGGCCTGGCCTGGCCTGGCCTCAGAAGCCAAGCTGGGCGGGCCACAGTCAGTACGTGGACGGGAGCTGGCCAAGGAAGACGGGGGTCACGCTGCAGAGAAAGGCAATGGCAAACCGCCCCCGCCCCCGCCCCCGCCCCCGCCCCCGCCGCTCACTCGCCTTGAAAGCCCCTTGCCGGGGCCGCCAGAAGTCCGTTGCGACTTCACGGCATATATACACACACGTGGTAGAAATGGAAAGCCCTCCCCGTTCTCTAACTTGGGCTACTGGACACACCAACCATCCCGAGGGTCAGATCCGACCAGCTTTTCTGCCAGTGAAAGGGGCAGCGGGGTTCAGTGCCGGACCCCAGGAAAGGCTGCGCTGGGGGTTCTGGGATCTGCACGGACAAAAGTGTCTGGGGGGGGGGGGCTGCAGCAAAGTGGGGGGGGGATGCTGGGACTGGAAAGGGCTGGCGGGACCCCACGCATCGAGCTCAGTGAAGTCTTCACAGGTTTTCATGACACTTCCAAAGAAGTATAAAAAGCCCTGAAGTCTAACTCTAATTTATTCAGAAACAAAGACTAGCTGTTTCAAAGGGATTCGCTTTCAGACAAGAGCGCACAGTATGACGGCCTTAAATATCTCAAGTATCTCCCAACAACTAGCAGTAATACCAAGTCTACGAGTTTACTTGCACAAGCCATTTCAAAACCAGAGTGCAAAGCTCAGGGTTCCTTCCTCCGCCGGCCCTGTCCCTGGACCCCGAGGAGGGCCGCCCGCCCCGGGTTCCTCACTCCTGGCTGCTTCCGCTGCTGCTCCCCAGTTTGCTGAACCAGAACGTGCTCTTCTCGGCACACCCAGTCCAAGCATATTCTGAAGATCTCCGTAAGGAAGATAATCAAATCATAGGAATAATCATCTTCCTTCAGAGTATACAACGCGAAGGCAGCGAGTCACATGGTGCCGTAAGCTTCGTCCGGCCTTCGGTGTTTTTGTGAACTAGATTCCCAGGGAGTGAGCTTCCAAGAGTCAGAGCTTCCTCCCTGGAAATCTCGGGGGTCTCTAAGGTGCTACCGGACCTGAATCTTGCTCTTCTACTACAGACCCTCACGGCTACCCACCTGAAAATATACAGACCGTTCTGTTTTTCTGCTGCTCTCAACTTTACAGACAGAGCCAGGGAAGGGATCGACAAACACTGTTCTTTTATAGTTACAAAGACGGAAACTCAAGTTTTATTACATTACGGTTGTTTTTTGGAGGAATTTGGAAATTCACAAGAAGGCATGAGATGCTTTCCCTTAAAATTACTTGGTTTAAGAAATCATTTAAAGCCTAAGGAGCAGAAAACACAAATGGAACTACTAACCGCCACCCTGTCAGCCGCAGCCACGGTGCCTCTCACCGCCTAGAACAAAGGGAAGGCTGGCCAAGCCCTGCTTCGACTCCATCAATTCAACAGAAAACTGCATTCATGTTTGGCCTTCTGCCTCCTGGTCTAGGGTCAAACTACACGTTATGCGTAACATGGGGTCACCCTAGGGCTGGCGGGGTGCAGCTTGCAACCCTGGGGTAATTTGGGGGCAGGGCCTGGTGTGCCAGCCTCATGCCAGCAGGCTGATGTCCCTTCCAGTTTTCCCGTTTCCCCTACCCGAGACAACCTGTGAGCTGCTACTTGCCCCATGGGGATGGCTCCAAGGGCAGGTGTTCAGCGCACATGTAGTCTCCTCAGGCCTGGGGCGGGGGCGGGGGAGAAGGGAATATAGCACAGTACCCCATAGGTTTGCCAAGCTCCAGGTGCAGCCTGGAAATCTCCCAAAATTACAACAGATCTCCAGACTACAGGGATAGGTTCCCCTGGAGAAAATGGCTGTTTGGGAGGATGGACTGCATGGCATTATATTGTGCTGAGCCCCCTCCCCTTCCCGGGCTCCACGTCCAACTCTCCAGGCATTTCCCAGCCCAGAGCTGGCAGCTCTAATGTGTCCAAGTCACAGTAGACGTGGCTTTATTCACCTCATTGGACTTGCAAATACGCCTATAGAAGCTTGGCATTCTATGAGCTGGCATCAAGAGCGGGCAAATGAAGCCGCCTGCTGACTGCTCGTAACACCATCGCTGAGCAACTTTGCATGGATGTGACAGCAGCAGACAGGTGCTGCTCGAGCACGACAACGTGGTCTGGGCTCCGTCCGTTCCTGTTTATCAGACGTTTTCCTCCATCTGTGCATGAATTTGTCCGCCAGTTTATTTCCTTTTCCCAGGTTCCTTGGTGAAGCAAAGATCTGAGCAGGCTGTATGAGAAGGAAGAGGATTGCCTGGGAGCAATCCTGCCAATTGCCTGAGTCATCTCCACATTCCAGAGCTTGTCCTGGGCATTGGACAGCCCTGCCAGCATGCAACTCTCTAGGCCTGTGGGCTAAGCTCCTGGACCTCCTTGCGGGGCGGGGGGGGGGGGACCATCTTAACGAGTTCTCCGTCTCTGAAGATGTTTCTAGGATCCATCAGTATACCTAACCAGGCATCCGTTCATCCATGGGAACAAATGACTCCCCTCCCCCCATGACCAAACTGCCTAGCCTTGAGCTAGAGCAAAACATCAGAGAGTCTGAGCACCTGCCACATGACGAGGAAAATGACATGGGCCCCACGGTGCCTGGACTGCCAGGCTCAGGCAAGCCCCTCCACGATACAGCTGATCTTGTTCAACTGCAAACCAACATGGCGAACCACCTGAAACTTTCCACCACAGTTGGGGAGGCTGTTCCTAGGCTGTACAGCTGCACAGGGTGCCAGCTGATTCCAGTCACACCCCTGGGTCTGATCCTTCCTGAGCTGGCATGGGGGCATCTGCAGAAGGCCCCCTGCTGTGGCCAGGTGGTGCCAGAGGCTGGGACTTGTGTTGCCGCTCCAAGGCGCTGTGCTGGCGCAGCTCTGGCTTATGCTGACATACGTGGAAGATATGCCAGTGTATCAGCTAGTTGGCTCCCTAATCGCTCCCCACCCCCCGGATTGTGCTGAAAGGACTCCCAATTTCTGGTGGCTGCCCTTTTTATCCAGAGGAGCTTCCAAAAAGAAGTGATGTTCCATGGTGAGCATGTTGCCTGTACGAGTGTTGATCCATTTGCGTTTGCAGTGAAAATCCCACACAGCAGAAGCTGATCCATTTTTTGGTTTCCAATCATAGTTTCCCTTTCATACAAGATACAAATCACATCTTGCATCTGACGAAGAGAGCTGTGGTTCTCAAAAGCTTATGCTACAGTAAAGTTGGTTAGTCTTAAAGGTGCTACTGGACTCTTTTCTACAAATCACATCTGCTCTCTGGGGTGGTCACTGCATCATCATTGCCCCCCCCACTTTAACATTATTTGGCATATGAGTAGCACTGCTCTAAAATGAATGAATGAATGAATGAATGATAACAACAACAACAACAACTGCACTTATATATTCCACCCTTCTGGACAGAAGAGTGACGCACTCAGAGCAGTGAACACTGTCAATATTATTATTATCCCTACACTCCAGCTGGGGAGTTGGGAGGAGAGGAAGGGCTGACTCAAGGCTTCCATGCTGAGCTCATGGCAGTCACGGGAGTCGAACCAGTAGAGTGCCGATTCCCAGCCCAGCCACTTAACTGTCCTGCTACAGCGGCTCTCACAGCCAGGCCTACCAGCCTTTTTAGGTTTTGGCGCGTGCAAGATGCTGCGCTGGAATAGGGTCACGCAGTAATCCCTCCACTGTACGCAGAAGGATCCTCTCCGTTGCTCGCCTTCACCTGTTACCTTAGCTCACTAGGCCAAGGTCTTCCTGATCACTGGCTGGCGGGTGAGACCTTTTGTGTTTGGCAGTTTTCATCATAGTGCGATTTAAATATTGCCCTTATTGTGGCAAGGAAGTGGGGCGGAGCTGTGCAGAGCATCTGCTGGGCTTGCATGAAGGCCCCCCCGGTTTAATTCCCAGCATCCCCAGGCAGCAAAGGATCAGGTAGCAGGTGGTGATGTGAAAGCGCTTTCTCTACCCGAGCCCTTGGGGAGGCAGCCGCTGCCGTTCAGAGGAAACGGGCCAAGCCTCTGGGGCAGTATAAAGCAGCTTCGTGGGTTCGTGTACTTCAGTAGCATAAAAATTCAGGATATTGACCGCAGTTTTATAATGTGCGTAGAACAGTGTGATTGTGCTGTTCCGGCAATCGTTAGAAAATACAATACAGCTTTGGCAAAAGTGAAACACCGCACAGGCACTCATGCGCCGCCACCAGACCTCCCTCTTTCTGTTCCAGCCACTGGATCGTTCTCACTCACTGTCCTCTTTCCCAACAGTTGTGTGCGAGGGGCGGGGGGGGGGGATCTCAATACCACCCTACAGTTTCACGATTCAGCCAGAATACTGTTATCTGCTACGTTCTGCAATATACGGGGGGAAATTATATAGTTTTAGCTAAACGGATCTGAAGGTTGGTGGCAGACACATGCATTCCCCCCGTCCCCCATGGAGTGCAGTACACGGTGGCTACGTGCCTCAGTCTCCACCAGAAGATTGGCATTTCATAGAATCATAGAATCATAGAGTTGGAAGGGGCCATACAGACCATCTAGTCCAACCCCCTGCCCAGTGCAGGATCAGCCTAAAGCATCTCTGACAAGTATTCATCCAGCCTCTTCTTGGAAACTGCCAGTGAAGGGGAGCTCACCACCTCCCTAGGCAGCTGATTCCACTTTTGAACTACTCTGACCGTGAATTTTTTTCCCCTAATATCCAGTCGGTACCTTTGTGCATGTAGTTTTAGCCCATTGCTTCGCGTCCTACCCTCTGCTGCCAACTGGAACAGCTCCTTGCCCTCCTCCAAATGACAGCCTTTCAAATATTTAAAGAGAGCAATCATGTCCCCCCTCAACCTCCTCTTCTCCAAACTAAACATTCCCAAGGCCCTCAGCCTTTCCTCCTAGGGCTCAGTCTCCAGACCCCTGATCATTCTCGTCACTCTCCTCTGCACCCTCTCGATTTTGTCCACATCCTTTTTGAAGTGAGGCCTCCAGAACTGCACACAATACTCCAGGTGTGGCCTGACCAAGGCAGTATAGAGAGGGGCTATGACCTCCTGCGATTTCGACGCTATGGCCCCTTTGATACAACCCAAGATTGAATTAGCCTTTTTTGCCACCGCATCACACTGACTGCTCACATTCAGTTTACAGTCCACTCTTACCCCAAGATCCCTTTCACATATACTACTGCCCAGAAGTGTATCCCCCATCCAGTATTTGTGCTTCCCAGTTTTGTGGCCCAGATGTAATACTGTGCACTTGTCTTTGTTGAATTGCATCCTATTCACAGCTGCCCACTTCTCCAGAGTATTCAGGTCTTGTTGAATTTTAATTCTGTCTTCTTGGGTGTTTGCTACTCCTCCCAATTTGGTATCATCAGCAAATTTAATGAGCAGCCCTTCCACTCCTTCATCCAGATCATTGATAAAAATATTGAAAAGTACCGGGCCCAAAACCGAGCCCTGCGGCACCCCACTGGACACCTCCCTCCAATCTGATGAAAAGCATTTGTTATGCTTCATATTGCTATGGATCTGCCCTGACAAAAAAGAAAGATTTTTAAGTGGGAGAGCTGGCCCCATCACAACTAAGTAGTCTGCTCTCATGCATGTTTACTCCCACGCACGCATGCTCTCTGGCATCTGCCCTGGGCCATCACCAAACTGTTGGCACAGCATCAACATAGAACCTGGGGCACGCAGTGTGATGGCCATGATTCTCTAGGCTCATGATAGTCATCGCCTGTAATTAACTGAAATCTTGCTTTCTGATTGATGGCACATTACGCAAAATGCTTAGCTACACTCCACCCCAGGGAAGGGAGGCAGAGCAGGAGGGAGCCCCGTGCCACCCAGAGGGGCAATGAGTCTGCACAGCAGCCCACCACTAAGGAGTAGTCATGGCCCCAGCCAGGGGCTGAGGGGTGGGTCATGGAGGGCTCCTTCGTGACTGACTTGGCACCTTCTTGGATCTGAGGAAGAGTCGTTAAGAACTGTGAGTCCTAAGGAACTCGGGGCAGCCCTTCTGGGTCAGACCAAAGGTCCGTCTGGTGGAGCACCCTGCTTCCCACAGTGATCCACAAGGTGCCCCCAGCGGGTCTATTGTATATTAGTCCACTGATTTCAAAATATTTCCTGGAGATTTGGGAGTGCAGCCTAGAGCTGGGTGCGTTTGGGGAGGGACCTCCACAGGGTACAAAGTCCCCCTTCAAAGTCCCCCTTCAAAGCTGTCATTTTCACCAGGGCGACTGATCTCTGTCACCTAGAGATCAGGTGTAATTCTGGGGGCATCTCCAGCCACCACCTGGAGGCTGGCAACCCTGCATCATCATCTTCATCATCATCATCATCACCACCACCACCTTGTGCTTATATACTGCCCTTCAGGGCAACGTAACATCCACTCAGAGTGGTTTACAAAGTGTGCTATGATTATCCTCGAACAATCACCCTGTGAGGTGGGTGGGGCTGAGAGAGCTCTGAGAGAGCTGTGACTGGCCCAAGGCCACCCAGCTGGCTTCAAGCGGAGGAGCGGGGAATCCAACCTGGCTCTTCAGATTAGGGTCCTGCCGCTCTTACCCACTACCCCAAACTGGCGTAGGGAGGGAAGGAGCCAGTGATGCTGAATGACAAGGTTTCCAGCTCCGGGTTGGGAAATTCCTGGAGATTTTGGAGGTGGAGCCTGGGGAGGGCAGAGTCTCAGAAGGGGAGGGAGCTCAGTGGAGCCTCATGCCACAAAGCAGCCGTTTTCTTCAAGGGAACTGGTCTCTGTGGCCAGGAGGTCAGGCACAATTCTAGGAGATCTGCAGGTCACACCTGGAAGTTGGCCACCCTACTTCCCCCCCCCAAAAAAGGCCCCAAGCGTATATAGTACTATGCAAACAGAAAAGGCCTCGGTACCAATCATTACCAACTTCAAACAAACAGCAAGCAAGAATTGCCCCCTGCCCCGATCCCTTTCTCAACCACGATCACCCGCCACCAGAGCGACCAGAGCCGGGCGTGGCACCGGGGCAGGGGGAACCTCTCGGGAGGGGCCCGTGGTGTTCCCAAGGGCAGCCCCTGCCACGGATCCTTTGACCTGCAGAGGGCTCGGGGAGAGCCTGGGAGGCGAAGTCTCTCACCAGGACGAGGCCGGACCGCATCCGGCCTCTCCCACCGCCGGGCGGCCCAAGCCTGCCTCGGCCCGAAGCCATTCCGACGGAGCTCAGGAGCAACAGCGCCGCCTGCTGCCCGCCTCAGGAGGAAGGCAGGTCACAAATGTTTCAAGGACAGAAAGCGCAGCTCAGCCTATTTAAACGCAGATTGTTGTTCAGCGAACGCTATCCTGGGCCTAGCGTTATTTGGGGGGGGGGCAGTACAAACTTGTAAAATGTCCCCCCAGTGCCACAATCCCTCAGCCCATACCTATAATCTCATAAACCATGAAAAAAGTTCGTTTTAAATATAAAATTACTGTTCTACATTGCTGAAAAATGCCCGTGTTTGCAATTTTTGTTTCATACTAACACACAGCCTGTGAGTCCGACAAGTTTGCTAACTGTTTTGTAATTTTTGGTCACTAAAAAGGGATTATCCTGTCAATATCTTTAAAAAAAATTCTAACAGGATTTGAGTCCAGTAGCTCCTTAGAGACCAACCAGATTGTCAGATACTGAAGAAGGGAGCCTCATGCTCTGAAAATGTTGTTCTCTCCGAGTCTCTCTATACAAGACTTCTGACACATGTTCTTCACGGATCGGGAGACAAAATGTTAGGCGGGAAGCGTAGTTGAAAAGACAGAGCCGGCAGAGATCATGCCAGAGGGGATAGATTCTCTCACAGCCCCCTGCTGCCTCTGGTGTGCCAGACTGTCTCCCCTTCCAGAGCGTTGTCCTGCTGAGGCACGGTTAATTCAAAGTTTTGAGCAATGAGGGCAGCAGCCCAAAGGCTCCAGAAGGGGAGACAGTCCAGCATGCCAGAAGTGGGGGGGAGGCTGTGAGAGAATCTGTCCCCTCCAAAGCAATCTCCGCCAGTTCTGTCTTTTAAAACTATGCTTCCTGGCTAACGTATCTCCTGGAACTTGATGAACACGTACCCAGGCGCCTCGTATAGAGAGACGCTAAGGTGCCACTGGACATGTGCAATGAATCAGTAGGGCTATGCATACTTCACTGAGAATTAGTTGCCACAGTTTGGTGTAGTGGTTATGAGCAGCAGGAGCGGGTTTGATTCCCCACTCCTCCACTTGTGGCCAGCTGGGTGACCTTGGATCAGTCACAGCTTCTAGGAGCTATCTCAGCCCCACCCACCTCACAGGGTGATTATTGTTGTGGGGATGATAATACCACACTTTGTAAACTGCTCTGAGTGGGCATTAAGTCGTCCTGAATGACGGTATAAAAATCTATCATCATCATTATTGATATTGATATTATTGAAATCGTTTTCATCTTGATTTCGTTCCCTCTGCTTCTCTGATTACTGTATTGCTGCCTGACTGCAGAAAGGCCTTGAAAAACCGAAGCGTAGATTGATTCGCTTTTTTGGTCCCCTTTCTTTTACGTCGTTACATTTCTGGCTGCCTGATTTGTATTTACAGCGAGCTCCAGACATGGCAGCATGGGGTGTATGGGTGTGTGTCTGTGTGTGAATCGTGACTGTGTGTGCATCAGACACTTGCGTATATTTTGGGCCTGCAAATCCAACCAGCAGCAGCAGCAGTTGCTCCCACCGTCTTCCGGTGCTTTGCTCTGCTCTTCCCACCGGGCGTCCCAGCCTCCCTCCCTGCCTCCTGCCTGTGCAAAGGAACTCTGGGCCTGGGAGGCCTTGACAGGATCGACCCAAAGGAGGCCGAGCGGTTCAGCAGGGGGCTTGAAGCGGCTGCTCGAATGCTGCTTCGGATGGGTTCCAGCAAATCTCGCAAGGCCCGGACAACAGATACGGAGAAATAAGTTTCAATAAATGTCCTCAGGCACGATCTAGAGTTGATCCTCATGTTGTTCCCCTCATGGTAACGGGATTGCAGCCGGGGCTGGTGCCCTCTGGGCCTTCTGGCCCCAGTAAAGTGTCCCCCCCCCCACAAATGGGCATTCAGATGGAAAAGCTTCTTCCCCCGCCCTGCAGCCTGCTTGGACGTGGACCCCTGCCTGCCGCTTCCCTTTCGGTCCTGCTGGGAAGAGCTGCTCCTGGTTCTCCCAGCTTCTCGCCTAGTTTGCCCCTTCAGAAAGGGGTGGTCAACGGGGCCTGCTTCTTTCCCCTCATCATTAGGGTGTGTGTGTGTGTGTGTGTGTGTGCATGTTTGGGTTGGGAAATTCCTGGAGCTTTGTGGGTGAAGCCTAGGGACAGGTGGGCTTTGGGAGGGGACGGTGGCCAGCAGAGTATAATACCACAAGCTCCACCTCCGAAACAGCCATTTTCTCTGGGGGAACTAACCTCTGTGGGCTGAAGATCAGTCATAATTCTGGGAGATCTCCAGGCGCACCTGAAGACTGGCGGCAACCCTGGTGTGTGTGGCATTATCCTGACGCAACTGAATTTTTTGGATGTGTGAGTTGCCCGGGGATCACAGAGTCCAAAGACGCGCTGACGGCCCCGGGTTCACAATGTCACTCCCCCCGCCGCCTGCCACGCTCCATCCCCGTTCGCTGCTGCTCCCATCTCCCATCTCTGGCTCATGGGTCAAGCATAAGGCCTGGCACGTGAGAGATGTGCGGTTGCCTTTTTTGCTGCTGTGGACCAGGATTCAAAATCTGCCACGGCTGGAGGGGAGACCCCTTGCCCCCTTCGCAGGAATGGCTGCTGCTCATCCTCAGCCCCCCTCCCTCCCGTCAGCCTTGTGAGAGATCGACTGGCCTGAGCAAGGATCGGAACCCGCGCCTGCCCAGTCCAAAGCTAGTCCTGTCAAGAAGCCTCACAAGATGCCCTCTCCCCCAGCCTGCCTTCACAGCATCCGGTCCCTCAAGCTAAATTTCGTAGCCCTCCAGGAAATCCTCCCCATCTCCCCTTACCCGAGAACGGCCTGCCTCAGGCCGCAGGGAAGCCACTGCGTTCCTCTTGGCCGCCATTTTGTGAGCCTCTTGGCGCAGGCTCACCTGTGCCACCCGGAGGCCTCCGTCTCCTAGGCAACGCCCGTCTGCCATTGCTGTGGCGACCGGGAGGCCGGGCCTGTGGGGACCTGGCTGGCAGTGTGTGTGTGACCCGGGGCAGGGTCCTTTTCACCCTGGGGCCTCTGCCATGGTCCCCAGCTAGGGATGCCAGCCTCCAGGTAGTGGCTGGAGATCTCCCGGAATTACAACTGGCCTCCAGGCCACAGAGATCAGTTCCCCTGGAGAAAATGGCTGCTTTGGGGTATGGACTCTATGGAATTACGCCATGCCAAGGTCCTTTCCCTCCCCAAACCCCACTTTCTCCAGGTTTCACCCCCCAGATCTCCAGGAATTTCCCAACTTGGAGCTGGCAACCCTATCCCCAGCCCCCCTGTCAGAACAGAGAGCTATCCTGACCCACAGAAGGTGCAGCAACAAAGACCGCATCTGCTCAGCCAGGAACTGGAAATGCCGCTTCTGCTCAGAGATCAGAGAGCTAAGGGAGGAATTGCAGTTCCAGAGTTGCTTGCAATCAAGCCCGAGTCGGTGAAGGGAGGCCTCTGTTTTCTTTGAATGCACCACCAAAACACCTCCCAACATTTTCCCCTTCCAAGGCCAGAAAAGGGGCAGCCTGAATTGTTTGGCTCTTTTTGTCCAGCGGTCAAAAAGGGCAGAGAGAACCTTTGGAAAAAACCACTACAACTTGTAGAAAAATGTTGTTTAATGACTGGGGCATGCCATAGGCCGAGGGACCCCAAAACTCTTGAGCCTGTAATCACGTCTGGAATTGAAAGAAAGAACTGCGAGTGACACCACAGAATGGCTCCTTTAGCACTGCAGTTAACAAAAGACCTAACATAGCACCTCTGTTTTTGTAAAATTGTGAGACAATTCAGGGATAACTGTAATAAAAGTTTGAAGAAGACTCAATTCTTTGACAATTCTACAAACAAAGAGAGAACACATCAGGCCTTTTGTTAATTGAGGACCACAAAATGGCTGCCATGGGGAGTAACAATCACAAAATGGCTGCCAAGAGGGCAGGAGGGCCAATCGCCCAGTGTCTGTTTTTGGTTCATCCCCCTCCCAAAAGCAATGCACTGCAGCAGCAAGCCAGAGTGCGCCTTCCTCCCCATCCTCTTACCCCTTTTGCCATGTCAGGGCCAAACACTCTCCGTTCCACCAGTGTATGAGCCCCACTACAGTCCTCTCCCCCAGCCAGTCTTCACAGCATGCAGCGTCACGGCTGCATGTCTGGCAACCAGATAGTTAAAATCCCTCTCCCACCCCCACCCCCCACCGCAAGCGCCACCAATACACTGCTGTGGGGCAGAAAAGAACAACAGCAGGGGAAACCACCAGAGCTCGATGTTTCACTCAGACTTCTCTGCGGTGGGGTTATACCTAACACTCACTTTTTTTCTTTTTTTCTTCACTTCTGGAAGTGACTGGCAACCCTCCAGCCATGTTGGTGAAGCCTGGCTGGGGCTGGTCGTTGACATCGTCGGCTCTGTTCTCCCACGGCTGGATGGCCTGGACAGACCAGGTCTCCACTGCAACTCCATCTCCTCCAGGCGCGGTGGCAGTGGCCACCCTGCCTGCGAGTCTGTCCCAAGATCTGTGTGTCTTCTCTGGTGGGGTACCAGGGCAGAGCCCGGGTCAGGGGCCAGCAGCCAGATTGCAGCTGGGCTGGGTGCCTCCTCCAGTGGCCCCTGTGGTGACTGGGCCAGTCCAGGGTGGGTGCTGGTGGCCAGGTTGGGGGAAGACACCATCCTTTGGCACTCTGCTCAGCCTAGACACTCCCTGTGCGACCTTGGACCCCCCCCCCTCTCTCTGATTATCCTACTTCACAGGAACGTTGTGAGGATAAAATGGGGAGGGGGCAAGCCCGCTGCCCTCAGCTCCTTGGAGCAGGTTGGGGGGATAAACACATAAGTGGCAGGTGTTTGGTGAGCTCTGAAGGCCTGAGCAAGATGCTTCACTGCCTACACTACGATTCAGCCTGCCTACTTCTCCCCACAGCCCCCCTGCAGCCCAGGAAGGCAGGGCACTCCTAAAACTGGGAAGGGTAAGCAGACAGACACAAGCGTGCCCTGGCCAAAGAGGAACTCGATGAGACCCGAGGGGAATGCAGAATTATGGGCACGCATGCAAGGGGATTGTGGGCTGTCATGTGCACGCATTCCAAGCACAGTCTCCAGAATGGCCCCTTATACGTGACCCCTGAGCAGACACAACGGATGTCAGTGACTTTGTGTAGCAGAAATGGCAGGGACAACTTTTGCCAGTGGAGTCAACTGGGGACTTTCTTCGTTTTTGTCTCTCCCAGTCGGAAGAAAGAGGGTCACTTGAACTGAATTTTGGCATCCAAACCTAATACTGCCTTACGTAGAGAGTTACGGGACTGCTTGATTGGAGCTGATTTTTCTTTTGAGGGGTGTTATGGTGGGGGCTGGGTGGGGGTTCTGTTCCATCCCGTTTTGTTGATGGCCGCAAGCGGATCTCCTCAGAGACCCCCTCCGATTGGTTCCCTCCCAAATAATGGAACTGGCTGGTGGACCAAGTTGGTGGGGGGTCCCCTCTGTTGAGCACTGAGCATAAGACAGTTTGGCTAAGAATTTTCAGACTGTTTATTGTCCTTGCAGTGGGACGCACATGGTCATCGACGGTGTTTGAGAGATCACCAGATGAACAAAGGCTTCCCATCCTCCAGCGACAGTTTATGGAGGCAATTGAGCAGCAGCATGCAATCGGCGCTCTTTTCCGGGGGGGCAGCTGTTTGGACCACGTTGCGCAGGTACTCTATGTCATTGTACAGATCTCCCTCCGTGGCCCTCATATCTGGCCGCTCCCGGAGGATCCCGTAAGTGTTCACAATCTGTTCTGTGAACCTGGGGTGGACGCTTGGGTCATAGCCCAGGGGCTTCAGCTGAGTCATGATGGAGTTGTACCGCTCCATCATGCTTGCGCACTGGTCCGTGGTCAGTCCGGCTTCGCTTCCATTCTGTGGGGAGAGGGGCAAGGTTAGTGTGGTGTAAGTGGGTACAGTGTCAGGTTAGGATACAGGAGACCCATTTCAAAGACCCACTCTGCCATGAAGCTTTCTGGGTGGCCTTAGGCCAATCATTCAACCTAGCCTGCCTGGTATGGTTGTTGTGAGGATAAAATAGGGAGGGGAAAGCCATGTAATCTGCCGAGCTCCAGGCAGTGTAAGGAGGTGTGTCTTGACTTTCCCCAAAGCAGCTGGGGTTGCACAGGTATCTTAGCGTGTGTTTACACAGTCCATGGAAATAGCTGCTAAAGACACTGTGTTGGATCGAACCCCTAGGTGTTCCTGGCAATAAAGAGAGGGCATGAATAATGAGTCACTGGGAAAGAAACTTTTTCCAACATGGGTCCCAGGTCTGGAAGGCTACAGCCTTTACCTTCCTGCCATGCAGTTTTTGCTTGCAAACTTTGTGTGTGCCTGGAAACAAGAGAAAGCTCAGGCCCTCATGAGCCTCGATTGAGTGAGGCCTGGCTTGCTTTGAGAGACCTTGAGCAGGAGCAGAGATGCCTGGTGAATGCAGCCAAGGCATTGAATCCACATTTCCACGACTCAAGTACATGATCTCCATCTTCATAGGGTTCAATTTCAGCCGGCTTTTAACACCCTCCCTTTTGGTGGGGTTGAAAAAAAAAATTATGCCCTCCCGCCCAATGTCACCTTTTGTCCTTCACATAGTTGCTGTAAAATGCTCACATGCTGCCAGGTTCTTTGTTTTTACATTTGTATTTATGTAGTTGTAGTATATATTTTAATTGAATGACATGTATTATTTATGTTTTTAATGATGATGTGATTAGTTGTGTGGTGTATTTTAAGTCTGTTGTGATCCGCCCTGAGCCCACTTGTGTGGAGAGGGAGGACTATAAATGGAAGAAAATAAATAAATAATAATAAATGTGCTGCAGCCTGGGAAAGAGGCCAGGCGAGTGAAGTGTGCAGTCTTCTCATTGCTACATCGATGGTGGCAGGCTAGAACTTTATTTTTTCCATGCTATGTACATGTTGGTCTGTGGAATTCTCTGCCACTGAAGCATAGTGGTCAGTCACTACATTTGGAAAAAAAGGATCAGGCCCATTTGTTCTGAGAGAGAGAAAAGAACCCCTGTTACCCTTCCCTACCTGCCTGCTGATATGAGTACCAAAAACCCAGGGGGAACTGAGGGCAGGTTTTGACTGAGGTTCACAAAGGAATGGATGTTGGTGGGGAAGTAAAAAGTACTCTTACTTTTCCACCCACCCCCCACCCCCCCTGGGAGGTCAGAGGAAGAGGGGTGCTGCGGTGCCCCCTTCTGCTTCTTGTCCCCCAACCAGGTCTTTTTTTCTGGGAAAGGAGGTGGCGGGACTCAGTGGGTTGCCAGCACAGGGGGCAACTCCTGGTGGGAGGTGGTGCCCCTGGTACCATGTACACACACGCAAAGTGTGCGCACACTTCCGGGACCGTGCAATGACATCACTTTGGGTCAGCTGGAACAAGGGGGGAGTTTTTAAAAGTTTAAGTCACCCTCAGCGAAAATGGTCACATGGCTGGTGGCCCCGCCCCCTGATCTCCAGACAGAGGGGAGTTGAGATTGCCCTCCACGCGCCCAGCAGTGCGGAGGGCAATCTCAACTCCCCTCTGCCTGGAGATCAGGGGGCGGGGCCACCGGCCATGTGACCATTTTCAAGAGGTGCCGGAACTCCGTTCCACCTGCTCTCAACCAACTACTCATCCGTGGCTGCGTCCACAGAGGGATGTAAGGCCCTCCCCCCTGCCCGTTGCGCAGGCAGCAGTAAGTGGAGCGGGTGAAGAAGGCGGAGGAGTGCCCCCCCCCTCTCTCTCTCACACACACACACACACACACACACACCGGCACTGCTTGCTTCTGATGCTTCCCTACACACACTCTGTTGCATTGGCACAGAAATGGCAACACAATGACCACTGTGCGCAGCTACAACAAAATAAAAAATAAAATTAAGAAGTGTCCTCCCTCCCGCACCCAGCACCTCCCTTTCCTCCCCAGCACAGATCCGCACTGTGGTCTGATGCATATTTATTTATTTTCATCTACAGTTTGCCGTTTTCACTGAGACTCAGACGACAAGCACGGTACAACTATTAAGTCAATCAAGACGCTGATTACGATACATGATAACAGCCTTTGAATGACAGCAATATTTGAATCTAGCAGCAAAGATCCCTAGTAAAACAAAGCCATTCATTCATTCATTCATTCATTCATTCATTCATTCAATGGGTCTAACAGCAAAAATTCTTCAGAAGACAGTTTAATGCAGTAGGACTGAAGAACTGGAAGAAAAAAAAACACAGCCTGCCCAATAGAGGTCAAGCTGTGACTCATGACAAACTAATTAAATCCAACTAAATGGTTCACTGGGTGACAGAACTGCCACTCAAAGATTTCAGAAAGTGACTAAAAATTCACTGATACTGGGGTACTATTCTTCTCTAGCCTCCTCCCTCCCCTCAAAACCCTGCTGAAATGACTCTGTGACAGCTAACATGGCTAGCTAGCATTGTTACAACAACCCTGCAAGGTAGATCAATGCTATCATCCTGATGTATCAAATGGTAGGGCTGAGGCCTAGCCAAGTGTCTTGACCTGTGCCTGCCGCTGTTTCTCTCTTTCCATCTGTCCTAGAAATTGGTAGGCAGAAGAGCATTTCAAAATGTGCTTTAAGCTCTGGAAAAGACATAATCTCTGCTTAAAATACTCTGCGTCCCCGGGGGCTGGATGGATTTTGCTTTTCGGGATTGCAGACGCACAAATCCATTTTGCAGGATTGTACTTCAATCCGTGGAAGGAGGGCGAGATGCCTCTGTGAGGAGCTGCTGCTGCTGCTGCTTCGGGGGTCCGTGTGGCTCTCCTCCCGCTCCGCTGTGCCAAGCCCTACAAGGACCACAGCAAAGACTCCCCCCCTCACCTGTCTGATCTTCTCCGGGATGTTGCTAACAGTGAAGCCGTAGAGGCGGACCTGGTCGGGGAAGATGCTGGAGAGGATCCTGCGGTCCAGTTGGAAGGCGATCTCCCCGACGATGCGATCCATGGTCCTGTGCTTGGAATCTGAAAGGAGACGGGGAGCCTGCAGCAGTGGCCCTTCTCCTCCTCCGCCTCCGCCCCAGCAGCCTTCCCTTCAGGACCCAGCCCTGCCCAGGGAATGAATTCTTTGGGGGCAGAGAGACGCTTGCTGCTCTTCGCTGCCAGCCTGGCAGCTGCTCTTTTTGTGGGGCATAGCAGGTGCTTCCTGCCTGGGGGCTGCTTAGGGAACCCGCTGGGTGCTTAAATGCATCCCCTGGGCACACAGGGGCCAAGGAACACGGAGCGGCCTTACCGGGGGATGCCTGTAAAATCAGGTTGTGCGTGCCTTCATGCCCGGAAAAATCTGCCTCCTATCACTTGATCCTGTTAATTTTTGTAACCTCTAGCTTGTGCTGGTGAACTTGAAAGCTTGCCCAATGTTTCGTGTCAATTTGTCCTAATAAAAGGCATGACGCAGTCTTTGTTCTTGTTTGGAGTCTCAGGGGTTATGCTATCTTGAGTCCTCAGCATCAGGAACGGGTTTGGACTCTGGGTAAGAACCGGGTGGGTGCTGTAGGGGCCCAATAGACTCCCCACCCACCAAATGGCAGGTTGTATCAAGAAACTGTAACAGGCCGATTTATCTGTACCTCTTTAGAACTTCTGAGCTCTCCAGGCAGCTATATTCATTTCCCAAAACCTGGACAGCCCCAGAGCTTCAGATGAGGTCTGAAAACGAAGATCTCCTTTTGAGAACTTGTCTCTCAGTATACAAATTATTTCTGTGGGTTCTTCTTGTTTAACTCTTTCCCATGAAGGTACACAGAGACTTTCCCAGAGTTTAAATCTTTACACTTTATTGAAATAAACCCTAATCCTTTCAATTAAGCAAGATACTAGAATATAAATAAATAAAATTTAACTGTGATTAATGTATGCATGCAATAAAAATTAACAGCGCAATCCTGAATGGGGGGGGGGGGCAAAAGCACACCGGAAGCTGACACGGGCCGTTTCCACGCTACTCACCTTCTTCTGGAATGGGGCGCAACGTCACGAAAAAATGCAGAAGATAGCGTCTTCTCGCGTGAGTTTTGCGCGACATTGCGCAGAACTCGTGCGAGAAGACACAATCTTCCGCGGTTTTTTTGTGACATTGTGCCCCATTCCAGAAGAAGGTGAGTAGCGTGGAAACGGCCTTGCAGTTACACCAGTGTATCTCGGACGTATGCCGGCGCAACCCCCCCCCTTACAACAGTGCAACAGCCCAGTGCTGCTCTGCCGGGGTCATTCGCCGGCACCTGGCCACAGTGGCTGGGCACAGGCGTAACCGGGGTGTAAGTCCCTGTGCTGGTAGACCAGGGGGTGGGCTGGGGGCGGGGCATGAGTCGGCTTGCTAAGCCATTCTGGGCACAGGCATGCTCCCAGCACCAGTGAAAAGTGATGCCACAAAAATTTACAGTGTAGCCAATAGATGCTCGTTGTGGGGAAGAAGTCGATCCCCCCCCCCAAATGCCTGGCCCTGCCCAAGCAGCCTGGCAGAGCATAGGATGCTGACTACGGTGGGGATCAATCCGCTTCTGCCCCCGTGGCCCCCTACATAGCCTCCGGCCAGGGCATCCATGCCCCCAGGTAAGTAGGGAGGCAGCCAGAGGCTCTGCCTGGGAGCCCCCTGCCATGGGGACTTAGAGCACGAGGTGGGAGAGGGTGCTCATGGTGGTGGGGCAAAGGTGCACAGGGGGAACCTTGCAAAATTTGGGGCATTCCTCACACTCATGTATGAGAAGAGAGCCACGTGCAGAATGTCCGACTAGTATCAACTACCACCCAAGCTTCCTTGCAGGTTCCCTGTCTCCTGGGACCTGGCTCGGGGAAGGGTGAGGGCACACCGACAGGTAAGAAGGATCTGGGGAGGCGGCTGCCCCGGCTTGTTCATTCACACCAGCCTCTCCTCTCCCCTCACCCATACCCCCTAAACACCAGCCTCTGTGGTTGGGGCTCACGGGGGGGGGGGGGGCTGCGGTCCCTGTCCATGAGCCAGCTCGGCTCATGCCTGCCACACAGACAGTTGCCCAGGGAGCCATGTTCAGCACAGCTCTTGCGGCGAGAGCTTCCAGCAGCCCATGTTGGGGCTCTACTCGGACTCCCTTGGCCAGGCAGAAGACCGCTGCATATGGCGGGGGGGCAGCGATGTCCTGGGATCTCTGGGACTCCTCCCCCACGAGGCTAGACCACTCTCCCTTTTGCTATTCGTGGAGGCAGGGATGGGCTTCAGGAATCTTGTGCTGGGGGTGGGATGACAGCCCCCGGAGCAGTTTATCCGGTGCTGGAGGCCATCATTCCACTCTGGGGACCGTCATCCCGGCACCTGAGCACAGCTCCCAAGGTCCACCCCACATTCTCCTCGCATCCTTTCGACGCAGTGATGTATTTCAATGGAGCTGCTGCAATTCGATGGGCATTCATGGCTCCCATCGTGTCCGAAGGGCCTTCCCGCCTCTCCTGTGGTTTCCAACGGGCATTCTCGTCATTTGCTTCAGAACCCACCTCCCGCTTGCCTCCAAGGAGCTGCCTCTCTGAGGCTTGAGGGGCTGATCCTGAGTGCCAGGGCTGTGGGTGTGACCCTCGCCAGGTCCCACTACCTTTCTGGTCTTACTTTTCAAGGAGGGGGGTGCATGTTTCTCGGAGTGGCGGTGGCAGGATGGGAGTTTGCACGTGACCAGTGCTTCAGCTACCAGCCTGACCGGTGGGGGAGGCACGGACCTCATGGGTGCACTCCCGGGTGGCACAGTGCGCTCCTGTGGCCCTGAAATGACCCGGATCAGGCCTGGATCTGGTTCCTGCAGTGTGGGGAAGTGCTCCCTTGCGCGGCGGCAGCCTGTTCCAGGCCAATTCAGGCCCAAAGCATTCCAATTCGGGCCCGAAACGGTCCGGATTGGGCCGCTGCTAGGCGGGGGACTGTTTCTCCACACCGCAGCAGCCCATTCCAGGCTGATTCGGACTGGCTTGTCACTGACCAGCAGCTGACGCTCAGCTTCATCTCAGACTTTCAGAGCCAAGCTACAAGTGACGCCTGACACAGGTTGGACACTTGTCAGCTTCCCTCAAGTTTTGATGGGAAATGTAGGCGTCCTGGTCTCGCAGCTGTAATGGAGAGTCAAGCTGCAAGACCAGGATGCCTACATTTCCCATCAAAACTTGAGGGAAGCTGACAAGTGTCCAACCTGCGTCAGGCGTCACTTGTAGCTTGGCTCCCAGCCAATCCCAGGGAGGCTATAGGAACCCTGAGCTGGTGCTTGGAGGCAGTTTTGGACTGGGGAGAATAAACTGAAGTTTAATTCTGACCTGATGGAAGTGCTACTGGTGAGTGGGAAGTCTGACCTGAGACGTAAGGCGTCACCCATTCTGGATGAGGATGCATTCCCCTTGGAGGAACAGGCCCATAGTTTGGGGGCGCTCTTGGACCCAGGCGTACTGCTAGGTAAGTAGGTGGCGGCTGTGCCCAAGAGTGCCTTTTACTGGCTCTGACTGCTTAGCCAGTCTGCCTTTCCTAGACAGAAAAAGATGTAGCTGCTGTGGTGTATGCCCTGGTTACATCTAGATTACTGCAATGTTTTCTATGTGGGACTGCCATTGAAAGATGTCCGGAAGCTTTAACTGGTGCCGAACGCTCCAGCCAGGATATTGACTGACGTGGCCCATAGGGATCATATCCCTCCAGCCTCGGCCTGTCTGCACGGGCTCCTAATTTATGGGCACAATTGAAGGCGCAGGTGTTGACCTTCACAGGCAATGTAGGGTAGAGGCTAGAGTGATCGATTGGCATCTGGGTGGCCCAGGCTTGATGCCCCACTCTGCCAGGGAGGCTGTCCGGGTGACCTTGGCCAGTCACAAACTCGCAACCTTACCTGCTGCACAAGTCACTTTGGAGCCCAATTGGGGAGAAAGGTGGGGGAGAAATGACGTTACACAAACAAACTAGCTGTGTGGCTTGGGGCCAACTTACCAGAAGGCCTGCCTGCTCCTTTAGGAACCTGCCCGGCCCCAGAGGCCCTCTCCGGAGGCCCCGCTTTGGGTGCCCTGGCAGTCTGAGGTTAGGCAGGAGGTGAGCCGGGAGAGGGCCTTCTTGGTCCAGACTCCGGAAGCCTCTCCCTGGGGAGACTCGTCTGTCCCCTTCCGTTGCCATTTTGTGCAGGTGGGTGAAGACTTTTTGTTTCGTTCGGCGTTCCCTCAGCGATCCTTCCTTCGTGCCCAATGTTTAAACTGTTTTAATTGTTGCTTTATGTCTTTGTCTGCTTTTAGCTCTGGTTTGTTTCAGTAATGTGCTGCTATTGTCATTGTTTTAGTTGATTTTAATTGTTTTAAAATGTAGTTTTATTACATATATCTTAACTTGTTACCCGTCTTGTGGCCCTTGTGAGGGTAAACAGTTGGGATATAACTTTAGTTAGTTAACTAAATAACGTGCGCACTTCGGCTTGCATCTGGGCCGATTCCAGATGGCCAGAAATTGCGGTTTTTCTGCGGAAATAATCGCTTACCGGCCACACGTTCACTTTCGTCTCCATCCGCTTTGTCTCGCAGCGTGCCATGCCATCCCGCTTCCGGATGTTCGCACGGCCAACTGAGGTACCCGGGATTGGTTGTTTCCTCCCCGTCACAGTTGACGTCGGGGGCCTTCATTGGTTCGCATTTCAGTTTTTTTTTAAAAAAAAATTACGTGTTTTGCGCAAATGCGCAAATGTGCAGGTATGCGAATACGCAGCGTCAACTTTTGTGCATTTGTGCATTTGTGCAAACGTGCGACTGCGCAAATGGCGCCCGGTTTTAAAAAAAAAATTAAGGGAATATTGTTGCCGGCCAGCCGACAAAGGAAGGAGGAAAAGGGGAGGGCCTCTCCACGGCGACGAAGTGTCCAGAAGTGTGCAAACCCGCAATACGGCGTTCACACCGTCCACTTCTGGAGCGCAACACAGCGCCATGAACCGGAGGTAAGCAGGGACGGGACATTACGGGTTTTTACGAGTGAGGTCGCTGGAAAAGCGAAAGCACTCGCTTTACTTGTGCCCGTCTGGAATCGGCCCTGGTGCTGCAGGGGGAGTTGGAGCAAACCCTCCCATCCAGGTTGTTGGTGGCGGCCTACCTCGGGTTGCCAGGCCCCCCTGTCCTCCCAGTAGGAGGTGGGGGACCCGGCACGTACCTTCCCCCTTTCTTCCAGGAAGTGATGTCATCGTGCGGGCCACGGCTGCCCCCGGGAGCGATCTTGCGCTCCACAGCAGCCAGATCGGTCCCGTGGGAGTGCGCAGCACTGCCTGGGAGCATGCCCCCGGGAGGCGTGTTCCTCCTCCACCGGCCAGGTAAGCAGGGGCAGGGGGTGGAGGGGGGGGCAGGGGATTCCCCCATCCCCAGCGGGAGACTGGCAACCCGAGGCCTACCCAACCCGCCCAGTGGTCAAGCAAGACTTGGTGCGGCTGCAGAGTTCTGACACCTGGGAGGGGAGCTTCAATCAAAAGGAACAGGGACGCTCTTGTGAGGCCGTTCCTTCCCACTGCAACCTGCCCCCGTGCCTTCTGCTGCTTCTTACCTTTGGATGGTTTTTTCAGGATCACAGACGTGGCTTGCCTATCTGCCTCTCCACGCTCCTTTGCCTTGGGCTCCTTTGCCTTGGGCTCGGTAGTCTGTGGCTTTGCCCCTGTGTCTGTGCCTTGCGCCTGTGTCTGGTGTGGAGTGGACTGGGGAGAGGAGGGGAATATGAAATATGGTGCAGGAGACTGGGGGCCCAGCATCTCCGTAGTCAGAGCGCCTGGGGAGGGTGGCGGGATCTTTCTCGCTGGAGGCTGGGAGGTGTCAGGGCTGTATGCTAAGCCAGAAGGTGAAAAGCTCTGCATGTAGTTGGGGGAGAAAGGCACGTAACCTTGTTGCGGGGTGCGTGGAGAGTCGTAGTCGCTCTGGGAAGCCTGGCCACTAGAAGAAGAGGCTGAAATGTCCTGTGGGGAGGCGGGATGAGAGGGCTTCACAGCAGGGCTGAAGGTGACACCCGCTCGCGGCAACTGTGGGGTGTTAGGCAAAGACAAGCCGGGGGAATGGGGGCTGCTTGGAGGGCTTCCCGGGCCATAGGAGGAGCCGGCTGCTTCTGACCGCTGGTTTCCAGGCACAGTTGAGCTGGATGAAAAATCCTGCGAAGACGCATCTGCATCCGAAGAGTTGCCACTTTGATGGCTCCTCCCACTCATGGCAGAGTCAGCCAGGCTGCCTTGCGGGAGGTGGGGGTGGAAGGGGATGGCACAGTCCACACAGTAGCCCCGGCCGCCAAGTCTGGACCCTTGAGAGCTGCTCCGGAAGCTGAATTCCTGGCTAGAATTGTCGGGCGAGATATAGCCAGCGCCGCCTGCAAGGAGGAATGGAGAGAGAGCCTCCAATGAGTCTTTGGCTACAGGCCCCAAACAGCATTTGGCCTCTCTCGCCCCTCACAGCTTTTCAGGACCCAAAGGACAGGGTGCCCATTGGCACACCGAGCGGCAGCAGCCATTTGGTTTGAGCAGGTGGCCAACTGTTGTACCTTCGCCAACCTTCTGGATTGTCCAGTTCCCCAATTTTACATTTTTCATCTATTCCTTTGCCACGTGTGAGGTTGTTTGAGGTGGCTGACAATGATATGCAACGAATCAGAACACTCGAAGCAGTCAACAAAATAAAAGCAACGGAATAATCACAAAAGAGCCCAGACTCACAAAAGGAACAATGATCAACAACATTTTGGCTAGCCCAGCCAGCCGAGTGTGCCTCGCTCAGCCAGGCCTCTGCCTCCACCCCACCCCCTTCTCCTCTCCAGGTTTCTCTGGGATGGACTTGGCAGCCGGGTCTCTGGTGCTGGCACACCCCGGTGTGATTGGCTTGTGGTGAGGGAGGAGGGATTCTTCCTGGCACTCAACTGGCCCCTTGCCCTGCTGGTGGGTCGTATCATCAGGTCTCTCACAGAGGTCTCCAGACCATTGTCGAGTCGAGTGGCTTGGAATGCTCCTGTTCCCCCACATCAGACACCCCCAGAGTGGTGTCCATGGGCACCAGAATGCCCGCCAAAGTTCCCTGGCTCCCGCTTGCTTCCCCCAACCCTGAATCCTCCCTTATGTCTTTTAATTCCCTTCTTCCCCTTTGCAAATGTAAGTATGAGAAGGGCTGAGCAAAGAGGAGAAGAATGAAGAATTCATGTCACCCCAGCCTCAGCCCAGTTTCTGTTCACCCGTCATGAGCCAGGGACTATTTCTTTTCACAGAGTGGCTTAATTGTTTGTGAGGAGGTGGAGGCTGCTTGGAGGGTTGTTTCCCACACATCCGAACAATACAGCGCACTGCCGCTGGCAGCGTTTTGGGCACGTATGCGCTCCAGGGGTCTGATGGGAGTCCAGGAGCTGATGTCACCTCTGGACAGCCAAGCATTTAAGAAAAGAATGGCCGACGAGTCAGTCGGCCTGTTAGTAAACATAAACACTTCCAAAGACCCCTCACGGCTTGTGGTGCTCATCTAAGCCCATGTTATTGGCACTATTTCACACTGAGTGCATTTTCTCACAGCCTCATGGAAGTCCACCCACATCATTTAATTGCCTCACCCCACCTTCTGTTACTCTGAGGAGAAGCCATTTCCTGTCCTATACAGCTGGAAAAGCTTCTGCAAGGCAAAATTCTCAAAACGCCCCAAAGCGCCCCCAGGCTCACCAGGGGTGGGGGGCCCCTGCCTTTGACCCTTGAGGGTGAAGAGAGAGAGAGCAGAGCGTGGGGCCAGATGGAGACACATCCGCAAGAGGGCTGGGAGAGAAGGCAGTGATGACACACAAAATTGCCACATGGGTTCATGCAAGGAGAGGCAGTCCTTTCAGAATGTGGGGCCCAGTTCTGGAAGGGCTTTCAAGGTAGGAACCAGCACCTTGGACCAGGAAGCAAGCAAGCAGAGCAATGATTTCGAGATGGTAGAGGTACATGCCAAGTGGCTCAGAGCAGATGACAGTCAGGGCCAACAGCCATTTCCAGGTGGCCTCCAGGCCACTCCACATACACTGTGTAGCAGTCGTCTAGGCCTGAGGGACTCACAGTGGGTCACCTTGGCTAACTGCACGGAGTTAGATAAAACTGCAAGGAATTGTTTTGGCCACCATACAGCCTTGTTTTTCTTGTGGAAAAGCTGAGCCCAACAGAACTCCTCAGCCGGGTCTGTGAAGGACAGACTCACCTCCTCAAGGGTGGGCACCGCAGTCCTGTCCACAGCACCAGCCTTGCCAACCAGCATCACGTCTGTTTTTTCTGGACTGTTTCAGTTTGTTCTCCCTCAGCCACTTGACCATGGCAGACAGACATGGGCCTAGAACAGAAAGAGCTGCTTGTGGAGCCTTGTCGAAGAAATGTATGGCTGGGGGCCGTCCCATTTGGGCACGCAGGGGTGACAGTGCAGAGCCCAAGGAGCCCCCCTCCCCCAGATTTAGAACCCCAGCAATGAATACCCCTGGGAATGTGGACAGAAAGAAGACTTCGGCCTTCCCCGTGCCATTCTGCTAACCTCTCCTGCCCTCACCAAATGCTTCAGTATTGAGCGACCGACTGGCAAAAGCAGCTGGGCGCTCAGCCACATCCCAAAGATTAGGAACACCTTTCTTAATGTCCGGGCAGGAGTTGTCTACAGAGAACCAAAGCCACTTCCGCTCTGTGGACAGGTCTGATGGCAGAGAGGGAAAAAACAAAGGGCAGAACTGATTATGCGGGAAATCTGGGCGTTTCTCTGCTCCCTGCCCCCCACATTCTTCATTACTTTCTCTAGGACCGCAGCCAGCCTGATGGTTTCTCCTCAAGAGAAGGGTTCTTCATCAAAGGAGGAGATACGGCCTTTGGGTCAAAGACTTTGGGTGGCCCTCCTCTATTATAGAAGCACTGATGATTTTCAACGCCTTATTCCAGGACGAGCCAGGGTCTGAACTGTATGTGGCAGCCTTCAGACCATTAGATCCAGAGGAGTTAGCTGTGTTAGTCTGTAGTTGCAAAGTAGTAAAAAGTCCAGTGACACCTTTAAGACTAACCAACTTTATTGAGGCATAAGCTTTTGAGAACCACAGCTGTCTTCATCAGATGCATCATCAGCTTTTGAGAACCACAGCTCTCTTTGTCAGTATTAAAGGTGCTACTGGATTTTTAACTATTTTTCAGACCATTAGTCCACCAAGGTCAGTAAGATCTACTGAAGGACTGGGGGCATGGCTTGGAGTAGTTCTAGAATCAATAGTAACCTACCAAGCATCAGAAGGTGCCCAGGATACCTTTTACCAACGGAGTCTGGTTCCCCAACTGCAGCCTTCCCTGGAGAAAGCTGACTACTGTAATGCAGTGCATGTGGGGCTACCCTTAAAGGTGGTTCAGGAGCTTTCACGTCCAAACCGCAGCAGGTGGGGTCATTACAGACACCCACTGGAGTGACCATAAGAAGACCCATTGTTATACCCTCTTTACTTGCTTCCAGTCTGTTTTCAGGCTCAGTTCAAGGTGCTGGTTTTGACCAAGTTCTAAACGGATTAGTCCCAGAGTGCCCGGAGAACTGCCTCCACCTGTATCAACCAACCCAAGTCTTGAGGCTGGTCCAGAGGACCTTCCTCTGGGAAACAGTCGTAGCAGAGGTTCAGCTGGTGGGAACCCAAGGTTGGTCTTTTTTTGAGTGTTGCCCACAACTTTGGAAACCACCCCCCTTAGGAACTGGGAATGACTGCTTCTTTAATGGGCTCCCAGAGGTTTTGAAGACCTTCTCTTTTCCGGTGGGCCTTTGAATTAAACTAATAAAAATGGTGCGCCTCTATGGGGAATCTGACTTGTACTGATTTTACTACATTCAAACTGATTTTCTATTACATTATACTGCTTCTTAATTGACTTTTTATTGTATTTTATTCCTTGCAGCTAGTTGAAGAGTTGTCTATAAGCAAACTGAAATAAATGAAAAGATGGCATGTGGCGGCTATGCAGCTGCAGGCAGTCTTGACACAGAGAGAATTCAGGCCTGGGAGGGAGACGGACTCGGTTGCCCGGAATGATTATCTTTGCCAGGAGAGCGACCAGGGGAGGGCGTCCCTCTTGATTCTCCTGCCCCTCTCTGTGGCCTTCGATGCCATCGGCCACGGAGCGCCCCCCCCCGGAGAGGCTGGCTGGGTTGGGAGTGGGGCACTGCACTTCAGTGGGCCCGTCTTATTTGGCTGGCTGATTCCAGGAGGTGGCGCTGGGACTGCTGCGTGGCCCCGTGGCATTTAGGCTACGGGGGTCCTGCAGGGTTCCATCTTGTGTCCCCCCCCCACTGTTTAACATCTGCATGAAACCAATCTGATCACATCCAGATTAAATTGCTGTATTGTAGCCTACAAGGAATAGCCTTGGAAAACTGTAAATTTCAGTTTAAATTTCCTTGGAAAACTATAAATTTCTGGTGAAATTGTGGCAGCCAAGTTATTGTCAGGGGTAGATACGGAGATTATGCCACTCTGGTGTGGAAAGATCTGCCTGGGTTGTCTTTCCGGTTCTGGGCACAACTCAAAGGGTGGTTCTTCGCTCCAAGGCCCTAAATGTCATGCAGCCAGGGCATATGACGGGCATGTCTCCCGCCGTGCTGTCCCGCGTGCCAGCTGAGGAGAGCTTCCCAAGCCACGCACCCCGTGGCCCCCCCTTCAGAGGAAAAGTGGGTGGCCCGCTCCATACAGAGCATTTCCATTGGTGCCGCCTTGCCTTTGGCTTGTCTGGCACCCACCATGCCATCTTTCTTTTACCTAGGCATGGGGCACCCCAGTCCTGAGGGCTGCTGTGGTGGTGGCTGGCTGCAAGCCTCATAGCAACACTGCTGGTCAGCTCCCTGTGGACATGCCGTGTGTGCGTGTGCGTGTGTGTGCGTGCGTGCGTGCGCGGAGACAACTCGGGCCCCTCCACCAGATAAAGACCCAAAGTGGGCATTCCAGAGCAACCCGGGCAACACCAATCATGGGGTGGAAGCCAATGGCACGCCTCTGATTGGCAGCCAGTCAGCGCTTGCCAGTGCAGCCCTGCCTCCTTGATGCCAGTATCTTCGGATGGATTGCACAGCTGACTGAGTTTCAGTGGAGCCAAGTTGCCAGCAACACGTGAGAGAAAGGCTGGGGGAAACCCATAGCGGCCACACCACGGGCCAAGCAGGCACCTGCAAGGGAGGAATGCCGTCGGGTATGAGGCGTTCCACTGAAGCTCTGGCGCCACCCCCAGCCTTATGGGGCCGGGCAAGGAACATCACAAAGGCAGCCATGGCTCAGTGTGCTTTGTGCAGAATTTTTCTTTTCAAGTGGCATGGCAATGGGAAATGACCACTGGCAGTCTTCATCCAAAAGTGAACAACCGCAAGAAGATCCAGGGACTCAAAGCAACTTGCACCCTCCATATTATCCTAACAACCATCCTGTGAGGGAGGCTGGGCGGAGAGAGAGTGACATGGCCCAGGTTAGCCAGCCAGCTTCCACGGCCGAGGGGGGAATGGAACCCCCCCCCGGGTCTCCCAGACCCGGGTCCGACACACCACGTGAGGTGTTTGGAGGGAGAAGTGGGGGTCAAAGGCTCTGCTTTGGGTTGATTTGAGGGTCGGAAGACTGCGCTTGTCAGCCAGCTGTCCTCAGAGTGGGATTTGTCTCGTGGGGATCCTCAGGACTCACAGCACGGTCCTGAGGAGGGACACCCAAGCCGCTGTTACGCCGGTGTACTTCAGAGGGGTGCTGGCACAGAGCCCCACAGCTGCTGCCTGTCCGAAGGTGACATTTTGCCCAGCAGGCACAGTGCACACCACGCAGCAGCACGGCATCTGGGAAGCTGTGGAGGCAGCGTCTCGCAGAGGATGGGGACACCTCCAGCCCCTCGGCCACAACTGCCTGGCATGAGCCTGGAGTGAAGAACTGGAAAGCGGCACTGGAAAGATAGCAGCAGGGGGCATGGGAGGGAGGGGTGAAGGGGGGAGGTAGCTGCGAACAGGGCTTTATTCCAGCTGGAACGCTGTGGAACGGCATTCCGGCACCGCTTAAAAATACCCATGTAACTGATGGGTCTTTGGCCAGGATCTGGTCACTGCTGGGCGGGGAAGGGCTCCCTCGTGCAGCAGCAGCCCGTTCCAGGCCGATTCGGGCCCGTTTCAGGCCTGTTTCGGCCCAATTCGGGCCCAAAATGGCGAAGATCAGGCCACTGCTGGGTGGGGGTGAGTTCCTCTGCATAGCAGCAGCCCGTTCCAAGCCAATTCGGGCCTGATCCAGGCTGTTTTGGGCCCAAAATGGCCAGGATCGGGCTGCTGCCAGGCAGGGGAGTGCTCTCCCACGTGGTCTCAGGTAGATGAGCCATTCAGGACATTCTGAAGTAGCCTGACAGTAGCCAGACAGCCAGTACCTTTCCCCACCCTACAGCCTGGCCTGAAACTAGACAGAAACAGGTCCAGAGCTATCCAGAAAGTGATCCAGAAAGACCCGGAGTTGTTCTGCAGCTGCTCTGCCTATCATTTTGCTTAGAAAGGACAGATTAGAGATTGGGCCAGAATTGGCTCCGTCATTCCGTAGAGGTGGTTTTTAAAGTGACAGATTGATAAGTGCCTCTTTGCACGGCTCAGGAAAAGCACCCTGCGTCAGTGACTGATCAGTGATCGGCCCCAGGGACTCACGAATGTGTTCCACCCGTGATTTCAGCAGGCCAGATGGACAAGGATCCAGAGCACCCGGGGGTGGGGGGGCGGGGTGCACAGATCCTGTCAGCTTCCATCCCGGTAACTCGATCAAAATGATCCATAAATGCATCAGGCGTTGCATTACACATTTCTTCTGTCTGAGCTGTATGAGAACCAGCATCTAAATCAGAATGAATGCGAGAGTTTATCAGCACTGATGAAGAAGCAGAGGAGGCCGGAGACCTCGCAGCAGCATCTCTTGGGATGGGGTGGAGGTTAGATGAGCAGGGGACACGTTTCAGATCACCAGCTCATCTGAAAACTCCCATCTCCCGATCTTTCAGCTCCCATCAGGACTGAAATAGAACATTCATCAAACATCCTTCAGGCCAATTTGGATGTCTGAATGAACACCACCAAGCAACACTCACCTTGCATGCCGGAGTCCGGTGTGCCTGGGGCCCTGAGGCGGAAAGGGGGTGACTGGAGGTTGAGTCGTGCGACTGGAGCATCCTGGAATGGTGGGGGGGATTGGAACTGTTGCATGCGTACGGCACGGGGGGCTTGCGGGGCCTGCCCGATACCTACAGACCCCGGCGTGAGTGGGGGAGGAGTGAACATCTGAGGAGTATGGGCGGAAAGAGGCGTCGAGTCAAGCCTGAGCGGGATCTGCCCCATAAAAACCGGCCCTGCGCCCACAGGGGTGACGGGAGGAGAGGAGAGTTGCGGTGCAGGTAGCCGGAAGCTGGTATTGGGGTCCAGGAACGCTGCCGGCCCTCCGAATTGATCTGTGGGATTGAAGACACACAGGGAGAGCCTGGTCAGGGCGCCGCTCTTGCCTGCCCTCGGCCCCCCAGCCTTTGGCTTCGATTGAGTGGGGCCCGAGCACCAGCCCGCCCTCCGTGGCCACCCGCTCTTGGGACCAGGGGCTCTGCCCACAGCTCCCCTTCCTGGGGATACCTTGGCCATCCAGCCGGGTGGACTCATAGAGCGGCGACAGGGCGGAGCCGTCACTGAACTGGCTGCGGAGGACGTTCTTGAGGTCATGGTTCTCCAACAGCAGCTGCACCATCTGTTTCAGCTCCTCGTTCTCCGCGGCCAGCACTTGGATCTCCCTCCTCAGGTCGTCGGTGTTACTGTAACCTGCCATCCCCAAAAGCCCGCCTGGGGGAGTGGAGACTGTGCCACCTGGCAATACCCCAGCCGAGTGGCGTGCAGAGGCCCAGCCAGGGCTTTCAGGCTGCCCACCAGCTCCTCAGTCCTTGCCACTGCTGGGCAGGCAGGCAGGTCCGGCCTAAGTGTCCTGGGCAGGTATTGTGATGCAAGCGGCCAGGAGTATGCTATGGAGTCCTAGGAGCCCTGGACCTTGAGGGGTGGGGGTAAGGCTACGGGGGGAGCATCAGCCATAGTGGCCTCCGCAGCTCTTGCACTGGAGATGTAAAATCAGAAGTGCCCTATTGAGGGGGGGGGCAGACTGAGGGCCTCAGGACCCCAACCATGCCCATTGCTCCCAGTTCCATCTGTCCGAAGGGCTCGGTTTTTCCGGCTGTTCTGCCAGCAGAGCTCTCAGAAGAGGCGCTCTCACCTGGTGGTCTGTGAAAGTCTCTGGGGGTGCGAACTCCACAACCTCCCAGGAGATCGTTTGGGCTGCAGGTCTGCTCAGCTGCTGCCTGGGCTGGGCTGGGGTCTTCTGTGACGTGAGCAGATTCCCTTGCTAGTGTGCCTGTTATGGAGGGATCCTGCCTCTTCAATGAACTGCAGCTCTGCAAACCCAAATCATTTAATTATCAAAGTAAATGGGAAACAAATATTACACAAGACCAGTGGCAAGAAGTCTGGTCCTCTGGTTTATTTAAACCTCAAGCAATAAATACAAAGTTTCGGACATTTAAAATCATGACACGCTGGTATTTAACACCCAAAAAACTAGCGGCAATCTTTTCAACCACATCACCTCTTTGTTGAAAAAAATGCGGCAATATCGGTTCATGTGCTCACTGTTGGTGGCAATGCCCCATACTTAATAAAAGAGGTCTTAGATCAAACTGAACAAACCACGAGTTATAAAATTCCATTAAAACCCCAAATAATCTTCTTAAATTTATGGCAAGACACAAGAATTTCAGCACTAAGATGTGATTTAATAAATAGTTTATTAGTGGTAGCAAAGACGTTAATAGCACTACATTGGAACAATCAATCACCTCCTACACTCCATCGATGGCTTTTAAAAGTTTGGGACCAATTTACTATTGAAAAAATAACAGAAAACTTACAACAAAAAAACCCATCTTCAAGTGGATCGCATTTCTTTGATGGTGGCCCTTCTTTGATCATATTTACAGAAAAGATCTACAACCCCCAAACTTGTTATAGCCGTTTCCACACGGTCTAGATATAGCGAGAAACTCCCGCATACTTTCGCTCCAAAACTCGTCAAAACCCGACCATGCCCGACATCACCTGTCTTGTTCCGCCTCCATTTATTCCGCGTCAGTCCGGATTTTCAGCAGTCCGTGTGTTCCTCTGATGACGATTCCTAACGTTTGGGAACACTCCGTCATTGTGGAAGCCCGCCCCTGTTGTCGCCGCAGCTAGGCAGCCCAACCTTTTTTTGTTTTTAAAAGAAAAGGCACGTTTTGCGCAGTTTCGTAATATCAATGGATGAAGGGCACGATATTATGAGGGGTGAGGGGCTCTCTTTGCCTGTGCATGGCTGCGAGGAGCAGCAGGTACTTGGCGGTGTGCAGGGCTGGAGCGAGCTGCGGGTTATTGCTGGGCAGGAAGACAAGCCGGCGACGGCTCCTCTGGGAGGAAAGGAGGCAGCGGCAACACAGGCGCCTTTGGCCACGGGGGCAAGAGAGGCGGGAGAAGGAGCCAAGGTGGACGTTGGGGAGAGCGCTTGGAGCTCCCCGAGGGAAGGAAGGAACATTCCACCATCGTGGAAGCCCGCCCCCCTTTTCTTTTTTGTCTCCGCCGCCAGGCAGCCCAACCAATTTTTTTTTTTAAGAAACATTTTGCGCAGTTTCGTAATTTCAATGGATGAAGGGCACGATATTATGAGTTGGACCCATGTTTCAGGAACCCTGGCGGGCATCGCAAAAAAAAAAATTGGTGCATGAAAAAAGTGATCTTTTTTTTTAAGGTGCAAAGGAAAAAGTGATTTTTTTAAAAATGGAGAGGCAGAACCCAACGTGCTGTGGGGGGCTGTTTTGATCAGCAGCAGCCTGCAACACCCCTCGCCCCGCCAACTACTTGCTTTGCCCTTGGCGCCCCTGCAGCTCCTCGCAGACCTCCACCCTGCTTGGCTAGGAGCGCTGGGGCAAGAGGCTCTCTTCCCCTGTGCGTGGCTGCGAGAAGTGGCCGGTGCTTTGGGGCGTGCAGGGCTGGAGTGAGCCACCGGTTGCTGCTGACAAGAGAGGCGGGAGAAGGAGCCGAGGTGGGACGTTGGGGAGAGCGCCTGAAGCTCCCCGAGGCAGCACAAGAAAACTGTAAAGAAAACATGGAATGGGTTTTAAGAGCCTTGCTGCTCTGGTGCTTGGAATGGCAGCCCCTAATGTGGAGTTTGCCCATAAACCAGTGCAACCAATAGCCCCCCCCCCAGAGATTTTCACGGGCAAACTAGCAGTCCTATCACAAGCCGTCCTTGGAGGAGCGTCAGATTTATCTATTGAAATCCCGAACTAACGCAAAACTCAGCTCCCAAACAAAAAAAAAAGGCGGAGACAGGGGGCGGCCAAGCCGCCCACTGCCCTGAAGTTTCTAATGCCCGTGTGGGCTGTTGGGAGCGGAACAATGCGGCACGATGCGGAAGAAGCCGCAATGAGGAGGGTGATCATGGGGTTGTGGGAAGGTGATTAATTGCGCCTGATTCGCGGGATTTTTGACCGTCTGGAAACGGCCAAAGTATACTTAACCTTTAGATATCAATAAGATATTTGACCATATATAATGTATATAGTTATTAGAGTTGTTATTAAGTTATGCATTGTACCTTATAAGTAATGTTATCTTATATTTGTAAATTTATTGTATATTTATGTTCTAAAAAAAGATAGAAGCTTTTTAAAAAATGCAGCTGTCACTAGGGCTGCCAGCCTCCAGGTGGGGTCTGGAGATCTCCTGGAATTCCAACTGCTCTCCAGACCACAGAGAACAGTTTCCCTGGAGAACATGGCTGCTTTGGAGGGTGGGCTCGATCACGTTACATTCCTGCTGAAGTCCCTCCTCTCCCCTCTTCGCTCCAACCCCTGCCCTACCCTGGCTGCACCCCCAAATCTCAGGAATTTCCGAAACCAGAGTTTGCAACCCTAGCTTGTGCCTCTGTAATGGGTCTGAATGTATGTGGTGGGCACCTATTGGCTAGTGCCTGTAACTTCAAGGGACTGTGACCCTCCTTGATAAAACGGAAGCCCCGAGGTGCCTTGAAGACTAACAAATGTGTTACTGCATACACTTGCAAAAGTCAGAGCTTACTTCAGCAGATGCACTAAAGTGTAAATCCATCAGCCCTGATGCAGGGGGCGGGGGTGGGGATGCGACAGAGCGAGGCCTGAGGAAAGCAATGTCCGGTCTACACAGCAAGAAGGCTGCAAGCTGTTGATGATGGAGTAGGCGGGTTTTAGTTGCAAGCTATGTAGGGAACAGCCAGGGGGGTTCTTTTAGTATCTCTTTAGGGCATGTCTTCAAGCAGGCTGTTTCTGGGAACCTTTCTGACTTTGCCAGGTTTTTTCCTTTATTTTTTCTTTATTTTTGGTATTGTAATTCCAAGAAGTTCTGTTGTGAATCCTTGTTAGGAAAGGAACTGAAAAAAAGGGCCAGTCAGGTGTGTGGCTTCATTTGGAATGCTGTGTACAGTTCTGGTTGCTGTATCTTAAAAAGGATATTCCAGACCTGAATTAATTAGCCTTAATAATTATAATAACTGCACCTATATACCAATCTTCTAGACAGATTAGTGCCCCATTCAGAGTGATGAACAAGGTCAGTGTTATCATTATCCCCACAATTCACCTGGGCGGAGAGGAGTGGCTGACCCAAGGCCACCTGCTGAGCTCTTGGAGTAGTGAGAGTCAAACCAACAGAGTGCTAATTCACAGCCCAACCACTTAACCACTATACTACAGCAGTCTTTAGGTACTAATTATTTTATTTTGAAGACAATAATGTGTTCAAGTTAGATTCATTTCAGTTCCTGTCACCTTCTCTGTAACGTGTCCCCTAAAGGTCTTTCCACTTGTGGCTTCCAAAGGAGACCTGACACTTGATGAGCGTATCTCATACAATGGGCTTCCCCTTTTGCACAGCACTCTGCCTATCAACTTAAAACCTGGTTTGCCTTCATTTTAGAGAATTGTAATAGTTATTTAAAGGTGTTAAGTTTTTAAAATACGGTGCTCACTAGAACCAGAGTCCTGTACCAAGGATAATATAGTCCTCTGATGGTTGTTTTGGGTATGTAGCTGTGTTGGGCTGTAGAGCAAAATTTGAGTCGAGTAGCACCTTAACCACCAACAAGATTTCCAGGTATACGATTTTAGAGTCCAAGCTTTGCATCTGATAAAGAGAGCTTGACTCTCCAAAGCTTATACCCTAAAAATCTTGTTAGTCTTTAAGGTGCTATTCACACAGTACTCTGACTTCCTTGTGTGTCCCTTCTCAAGGCGCTTTGTCTCTGGGGTTCTGCCCTGCTCTTCCTCTGTTGGTGCACACCCAGGAAACCCATGCCTTTTCTTGGAGAGCTTGAACTCCAGTTACCAGTGGCTCACAGCTATGAGCTGTGGCTGCACCTCTAAACCTCAGAGAATAGCGGACTGCAGACTCTGCTGGCTGACTCACCTCAATCAACTCCCACTCCGACCAGATCCAACTTAGTCCTCCCACTCGGGCCAGAAGCAAGTTTTCGGCAAACAGACAATCCCCCAAGAGTCCAGGAACCAAACAACTTCCAAGAAAAGGGAACCCACTCTTTGCTTCTTGCACCAGTTTCACACTGGAACCAGAAAAGATCCCCTTCTTGTATGCCCAGGGTAATGCCAATCGCCACCTTGAGGTCAGGTAGCAATTTCCCCCAGGCCATTTTGGCCGGGGATCCTGACGGTGTTTTGCCATCTTCTGGGCATGGAGCAGGGGGCACTGGTGGTGCTGGAGGAGACCATGGATGGCCAAAAAGACAAATAAGTGGGGACTAGATCAAATCTCATCAGATCACAGAAGCTAAGCAGGGTTGGCCTTGGCTGGTGATTGGATGGGAGACCTCCAACGAAGACCAGGGCCGATTCCAGACGGCCCTCCCCATCCCGAAACGTCGTACGTCGTCGCACGGAAAACACGAAATATCACGTTTTTTCGGGCGAGTTTTGCGCGACGTCGCACGAGAAAACGCAATATTTCACGTTTTCTGCGCGACGTGCGACGTTTCAGGATGGGGAGGGCCGTCTGGAATCAGCCCAGGGTTGCAGAGGCAGGCAATGGCAAATCACCTCTGAAGGTCTCTTGCTATGAAAACCCCACCAGGGGTCGCCATCAGTCAGCTATGAATTGGGGGCACTCTCCACCACCACCAGGTCAAATCAAACCTGAATTCTTCCTAGAAGCTAAAATGACAAAACCAAGGCTATCATATTTTGGTCACCTCATGAGAAGACAAGGCTCTCTGGAAAAGTCAATAATGCTAGGAAAAGTGGAAGGCGGTAGGAAAAGAGGCAGACCTAAAACTGGACTCAATCAAAGAAGCCACATCCTCCAGTTTGCAGGATCTGAGCAAGTCTGTAAATGATAGGATGTTATGGAGGTCTTTCATTCATACAGTTGCTGTAAGTCAGAATTGACTTGATGGCACATAACACACACACACACTATCAATGGATCTTTCCCTTTAAACTGACACTAAGCTATAAGGGAACAAGGCTAACAGCAATCAGAGTGCAGCCCCCAGCCCACTGACAGCCCCAAGGGTCAAGTAAAGACAAGAGAGTCGAGAGAGAGTGAACGGGGTGGGTCCCTGGAACTCAGTGCCACAAGGAGGGGCATCAAAAACACGGAAGCCTGGAAGATGATCTGTTCAGTCGTACCTGGAGTAAACTCTCTTTGCTCATTTGAAGTCAGAATGCAGCCTTTTCTTTGAGTGGAACATCAGGAAAGCACTTCATTTTCACGATAACTAACCATTTAGTTGCTGGCTGCATCCTGAGGGGAGGGCAGAAAGCGCTTGGGGCGCCGACCAGGCATTCTGCTCTTGGGGCTTGGCGTTACGGGGGTGCGTCACGGAGTTCTCCCAGTGACACTGTGGTGGCCAACGGCCAGTGAATGGACGTGCTCCGATGGCACTCCCACGCAGGGGATGAGTGAGTGTCAGTTGGATGACGGGGAGGGGGGAGGCCTGCAAGCAAGGCAGCGGGGGCTCCACTGCCGTGGTTCTCGCCAGCAAGGCCACTTTGCTGTTCATCAGAGGCACTGGCCATCACTGCCCTCGGCTGCAACCCGAGCGTGGCTTTCCCAGGAGTAATTTCCCATTCTTTGTACCGGAGTATGTCCAGGGTAATCAGGCCAATCGCCACTGTGGGAGAAGAGGGGATTTTCCTCCAGGCCAGACGCTGCTGCCACCAGGAGCCCCCATCGGGGCTGCGTTGTCAGGGGGTCGTTCCTCCCAACCTTCTGGTCAGCAACGCAGGCCCAATGGAGGCTGTGGGGAGGCAGCGTGACCACGACTGGCTTGGAGGGTGGTGATTGGCTGTGTGCGTCCGCCTGTCACAGGGGTGTCATAGGGTGCTGCTCCCGGATTTGGTGGGTGTCACCGCTGGGTTGCTTGGACGCCTGCACGCTCCCTATGCAACCTGGGCTTGCAGAGAGGCGCACGTCGTGTCCCCCTGACGTAGAATGCCCACAGGGAAGCAACCGCTGTGGCGCCGCTGTTGCGCCAGTGCCCAGCTGCTGGCACTGCAGCAGCCCGGAGGAGTGGGCTGCCCACTAGAGAGTATAAGAAATAAATGACAGCCAGACACGCTCGGGACTCCTGTTTGCTAGAAAGGGGAATGGAATGGGTAGAAATGGAAGAAATGCCTTTTACAGAAAGAACAAATAGTGAAAGAAATTTACTTGGGAGTGTGGTAGATGGGGATCAGACCCCCACGCTTTGCTCCTGACTCACCTCTGCTGCCTTCAGCAGGGGACACACCCAGGAGAGCAGCGGAGAGTGTCCTTTGCTGCCTGGGCCTGCTCTTGCCGGGGGGGTGGAAGGCCCCTCTGGTTGCGCACCCCCCTGCGAGCCCCTCATGCCTTCCTCTGCAGCCGGGCACGTGAGGCTGGCTTTGGCCCCCGGAGGGCTGCTGGATTCCTAAACCCCACCTATCAGCTGGGGGTGGTGGTGGTGGTTAGAGGTCTGCTAATGAGGGTGTGAGGTGTGGGTTCTGTCTTGGGCTTTTCTGTCAGTTTTGCCACATTTGGGGTGTTGCTAGCCCAAGCTTATATGTTCATTGGTTTGTTTTTATTTATAGTTCACCTTTCTCACTGAGAACCAAGGTGGATTACGCAGTGCAAGTCAACTGGAACAATGGCGAGGACACTCAGTGAACAAATAAAATAGGGTATGGGGTTGCAGAAATGTGAAAACAGGCATAAATCCAAACAAAGAGAGGAAACATTGCTGAAACAAAGAATAAGTAATTAAATACCTTTAACAAGGTAGAAACTACCCAATAGGAGCATCCTGACACCAACAGACAGTACCCAGTAGGACAGTCTAGAGTCCCTGTCCCTTTACCAAGGCATCTCTCTGAGCCATTTCTTACATCACAGCCCTACTGCCTGAGTAGAAAGCCCTCCTGAATCATTCAGTTTAGCAGAGTTTGCTGAAAGCCAGGAGGGCGGGCGCTTTCCTGACCTGCTCAGGCAGGCCATTCTGTAAGGTGGGGGCCACCACAGAGAAGGCATGTGCGTGAGCAGCTGTTGATTTTGCCCAGCTGCAGAAAGGGGAGATAGGCGTTGTAGTCACCAACTCCTTTAGTGAACCCCTGGCTCCCCTAGGCGACTGAGGCGCCTCTCCCCAGTGAAGTACTTGCTGGGGCATGTTCCTGCTCAAGGTTCACCTGTCTGCCGCCCCTGTCTGCACCACGGAGCATGCTCCACTGGTGGTGGTGGAGAGCGGCAGTCCCTCTAAGCATTCTGCAACTGGGTTGCAGTGGGCTGATGTCAGTGGGTCACCCCGGCCATGCCATGGGCTGCTTGGCTGCCAGTGTCACAGGCACAGGACATCTCTGACCTGCCCCTCCGTAACCGGGGGGTTGGATTTGCTAGGGACCCTGGGGCAGTTGCTACTCTCTCCACACCATGGGGTGGATCTCTTTAAAAATATGGCCCTCCAGCTGAATGAGCAGAGGACAGCAACAAGTCATGCCGTGGCCCGTCAGCAATGTGCTGGTGTCAGAGGCCTGGGATTCTGCTGTGAGTCGGTTGCAGAAGAGAGAGAGAGAGAGATTGCATTTGGTGAAGCAGGCTCCAGCACTCAAAAAACCACACTGAAAAAACCTCATTCACCTTTGAGGAGCCCTGAGGCTCTGCTGGAGCCCTTGAGGGGAGCCTTGGGGTGGAGTCTTCGCTTGGCCTGCGTGTCGGCCTCCTGCCATTCAGACCATTGGCCTATCAAGGTTGGTTGTGGGTTCTCTGACTGCCCCTAGCTCTCCAGGGTCTCCAGCCAAGGCCTTTCCCATTACCAAGTACCGGAGATGTGGGGGGATGAACCAGGGTGCTTCTGCATGCACGACGGATGCTCCACCCCTGAGCTGCAGCCCCCTCCAAGCTGCCTGGCCCTGGGGCCAGACTCTGCTCTCCAGTGGGTTCCCGAGAAAGGCTCCCTCCCTGCCTCGTGCTCTGGAGCAGAGTAGGCGAGGGGTCCCTTTGTGGCCCCCTCCCTGGCTGCAAACCTAGTGCCACCCCGAGCAAGCAGCTGTTTACGGCACTGCTGTTTGTGACTTGATTTTTCTTCTGTGGGTTTTGGCTTGAATTCCAGGCAGCCAAGGAGTTTTGAGGTTGGGACTTGGGTTGGGTTCCCTTCCACTCTTTTCCGTTTTGTGGAAAGCCACAAGAGGGACCCCCTTGAATTAGTCCCCTCCCAAGTAATGGAGCAACTGTGCCAGGAGCCGGGGACCCCCCTCCTCTGTGGGGCGCTGAGCACAAGACACTTTGGCCAGGCAATTGCAGGTGGTTTATTGCCCTTGCAGTGGGACGTGCGCTGGGTGTTCGGGGGTCACTAGATGAACAGAGGCTTCCCATCGTCCTGTGACAACAGATGGAGGCAGTCGCGTAGCATCATGCAGGTGGCACACTTAGCCAAAGGAACGACATTCTGGACAGCACTGCGCAGGGACTCAGGGTCATTGGAGACGCCTCCCTCGATGCTGCTCTGTTTGGCTGCTCCTGGAGGACCCCGTAAGTGTTCACAATGTGTTCTGTGGAACTGGGGTGGATGTTTGGGTCACAGCCCAAGGGCTTCAGCCAGGACATGAGGTGGTGGTACCACTCCGACAGGCTTGTGTGCCAATCTTCAGTCCGTCCAGGCTGGGTATCACTTCCATTCTGTGGGGAGAAGAGCAGCATTAGACCCTCCAGGGACACAGGCATTTTCTCCCCTCCTTATTGGAGATGGAATTGCACAGGAATCTCGGGGTTTGTTCATATAGTCTGCAGAATTAGGAGCTAAAGCATCTCCAAGACTAACCAGATCAGGATGCGAGTGGCGCTTGCAAGGGTGAACGCCGCCCACGGGGCTAGTTTCATGTGGGTGCTGTGTTGGTCTGAAGTAGGACAGCGGGATTTGAGTCCAGTGGCACCTTAGAGACCGACAAGGTCCGGAGAAGGGAGCTGGACTTTATACCCTGAAAATCTTGTTGGTCTTTAAGGTGCCCCGGGACTCCTCAAAGACGTGCCCTCAAGTGCTGATCCTCTTGGTCTTACCCTGCTGCTGGTAAAATAACCCATGCCAGTTTGGGAGGGGGGCATTCCCCCCCCCAACCTCAGTATTCCCAGGGTCATTCCTAGCATCAGAGGCAGCAAGTGGCATTGGTGAGCCTCTGAGCCCTGCCCCATCCGTTGATCCTCTGGGGGCCTCTGGCTGCTTCCAGGCACTGTGACGCAAGCCCAGGGGCAGCTGTGGGCAAAATCCCCCGTCAAAGCAAGTCTTTGCTTTATGGCAGATGTCCTGCTCTGAGTAAGGGGAGGGGAGTAAGCTGAAAGGGAGGGGTGCTGCGTATGCCTGCCCACAGGTTCCTCCCTTCGCCGTGTGTCATATCCAGCCACCCCATAAGGTTTTCTTGGTCAAAGCTGACAGACACGTGGGGGTGTTGAGTGGCTGCAGGCCCCAGCAGAGCTACTTCGGCATGGCAGCTGTGAACGCCACTGCTCCTGACCTTCTCAGCGGCCCGCTTGCCCTCCACTGCCGTTGTCTATATGATGGGGCTCCCTGTCACAGCCACAGAATTGAACACCTGAACTTGCTTTCTCAACAGGGAGTTAGTCACCAGTGTGGCTCTCCAGGGCATCAGGCAGAGAAAGAAGGGGCTTTCAAACACCAGTTCCCTCTTACCTTTGGATGGTTTCTTCAGGGTCACAGGCGTGGCTTGCCTATCGGACCCTCCGCACGTCGTCTTGGGCTCTGCTGGTATCTGTGGCACTTCTGTGCCTTGAGCCTGGGGCTGGGGTGGAGTGGAGTGGACTGGAAAGAGGAGGGGGATGTGAAATGTGGCCACAGACTGGAGGGCCAGCATCTCCACAGTCAGGGCGCCTGAGGGAGGGGAGGCCAGATCTTTCTAGCTGGAGGCTGGGAGAAGATGTCAGGGCCGGATGCAAACTTCAAAGGTGGGAAGCTCTGCATGTTGTTTGGGGGAGAAAGGCACATGACCTTGTTGCGGGGCTCATGGAGAATTGTAGTCACTTTGGGAAGACTGGCCACTAGAAGAAGAGGCTGAAATATCCTGAGGGGAGGCGGGATAAGGTGCTCTCACAGCAGGGCCAGCTGCTGCTGAGAGATGGTTTCCAGGCAGTGACTAGCCGAATGAAGAGTCCTGTGAGGATCCTTCTGCCGAGCTGCCACTCTGGTTCCTCCCGCCACTTAGGACAGAGTCAGCCAGGCTGCCTTGCGGGAGGTGGGGGTGGAAGGGGATGGCACAGTCCACACAGTAGCCCCGGCCGCCAAGTCTGGACCCTTGAGAGCTGCTCCGGAAGCTGAATTCCTGGCTAGAATTGTCGGGCGAGATATAGCCAGCGCCGCCTGCAAGGAGGAATGGAGAGAGAGCCTCCAATGAGTCTTTGGCTACAGGCCCCAAACAGCATTTGGCCTCTCTCGCCCCTCACAGCTTTTCAGGACCCAAAGGACAGGGTGCCCATTGGCACACCGAGGGGCAGCAGCCATTTGGTTTGAGCAGGTGGCTGCAACTTCGCCAACCTCCTGGATTCTCTCACTGCCTATTTTTACGTATTTCATCTATTTCTTTGCCATGTGTCTGAGATGAGGCTGCTTCTTGTGGCTAAGAACAATATCCAGCAAATTCAAATCATTAAAGCAATCAAAACTTAAAATAAAAAGCAACAGAATTAACCATCAAAGACCCCAGAAAGCATCGATAAAAGAACATAAGAACAGCCCTGCAGGATCGGGACAACGAGGGTCCATCTAGCCCCCTGCGTCACATAGTAGCCAACCAGTTGCCCTACAGGGCTGACAAATGGGGCAGAGAGGCTGAGGGCTTCCCACTGCTGCTTCCCTGTGCTGAGTTTCAAAGCCTTGGTGATGTCGAAGTTCCTTTATTCACCTGCCCCATTCTTCATGAGTCTATCAAACCCCCTTTCAAAACCAACTACACCCATGGCTATCACTGCATCCTCTGGCAGTGAATTCCACATCTTAATAATAGCTGCACTTATATACTGCTCTTCTAGACAGATTAGTGCCTCACCCAGAGTGGTGAACAAGTTAGTGTTATAATTATCCCCACAATACAGCTGGGGAGCTGGGGCTGAGAGGAGTGGCTGACCCAAGGCCACCTACTGAGCTCATGGCAGGAGTGGGATTCGAACCAATACTGATTCATAGCCAAATCACTTAACCACTGCGCTACAGCAGCTGTCTTAATTGCACATTGAGTAAAGAAGTATTTTGCTTTGTTTGTCCAAAATCTATTACATTAACTTCATTGAGTGCCCTTGACTTCTAATATTAATGAAAGTGCAAAAAAGTTCTCTCTGTCCACTTTCTCCTCACATGTGCACAATTTTATAAACCTCTACCCTGTACCGCCTTTAGGGCTGATCTAGACAAGACAGTGTCCCTCGGTCTTGCCCCAGGAGGTGCTGCCATTTTGTAGCCATGAGTTCCCAGCAGAGAACTCCTTTTCACGGCCCCCCAAGAGCCTGATTCTGGCTGGGACCGCTGTGTCACAGGGGGAGAGGGGTCCCTGCCTTCCCACACACCATTTCCCTGGGGACTGGACCCGGGCCCTTCCGCAGGCCCAGCCGGCGACCTCCCATTGAGCCACAGCCCTTCGCTGAAGTACAGAAGCCACTTCTAGCGAGACGTTCCACATACTGATTAGGCAGTCAGCAGTTTCACGCCTGAGTTCCTTAGGAACCCTTTGGGTCTGTGTCGTCTGGACCTGGAGATGTATTCGTTTTCGGTTTGCACAGGTAACCTCGAGTGACCTTAATTCAGCTCAGTTCTTCAGACACTCTTACAAAAACAGTGGTGCTGGCCTGGATGCTTGGCCCGGCTTTTTGTTTTGTAAAGTTCATTATGTATACCTTTCAACTAATAAAAAGAATATTAAAAACAGTGAAAATAATATCAAGCACCACCATAGAGATAAAGCAGCAACGGATTTAAAACTTCTCCAGCCCTCTCTACTACCCAAAGAGTAGGTCAAAAGGGCCTCACAAGAAGGTCCTCAGCTGGGCTTCCTTACCCACTCCAAGTGATAATACAGCCTCCAAAGGGAACAGCCTGGGAACTGATCTCTGTAGTCTGGAGATGTAATTCTAGGGATCTCCAGGTCCAACCAGGAGGTTGGCAAGCCTAGATGGAGGGCATCCTCTGGGTGCCACGCTTGGAAGAAGGGGCAGAGTCCAAAGGCAGGTCAGCCCCCACTGGGTCTTCCACACTGGTTGCTGGGAGAGTTCCCGTGTGTCGTCGGATGGGCTGGGGGCTTCCCCTGCTGCTGACTGGGAACTGGCAAAACTGGTATGGTTGGACTGGGCTGCAGTGGGACCATTTGAGGCACACTGGATAATTCTGCGCTTTGCTATGCTGCGTATGGCAGGCTAGAGTCGGGTGCCAAATGGATGGTTCTGGTTGGACCATGGCAGAAAAGGCAGCAGAAGCCACAAGGCCTTGTGAGTAACACAAGAACGCATCCATGTTCTCCTCGCCCTGTCCTTCCCCCACAGAGCTCTTCCATTTCCCCTTCACAATAATCCTGTAAGGTAGGTTAGGCTGAGAGTCGGCGACCGACCCAAGGTCACCCAACTCACGTGGATTTCCTTCCTGGGTCTCCCCAATTCTCACCCGACACTTCAAGCACTACTACACCACACTGGCTCTAGGGTGGTGCTTTGAGGCACACGCCCCAGTTGTGTGAACTAAAACGTTTGCCCACAACCAGCTTTTGAGAGAAGACCCAGAAGCTGCTCCAAGCGTCGAAGCGCACGTTGTCAGGAGAAAGGGTCTTTTGTGATGGCATCTGATGGTAGCTGAGGCAGCACCAGTACCCGTCTGCATTGGACCCTTCCGAGTGGGTGGGACGCAATGGGGCTGCAGTCAGGATCAGATGTCACTTAGGGGATCTCGGCGGCCAGCTGGGCCTCACTGTGTCAGGATGAAACCGTCACCTTGCCTTGAACCGAGAAGTCAGAACCATCCTCTTTGTGTGGCCCTGGAGGGAGCTTATTCCTTCTTTGCTGTATGGCGTTCCTTTGTGTTATCTTTGTGAGCCTTACCAGGTTTGATAATATTGTTTGCTACCATGCTGGCTGATTCCCCCACTTGGTGTTTGTGTTATACCCCTCAACAAATCTTTTCTGCATGCGGCCACATTTCTGGGCCATGAATGTCCTTTTCTCCCAGAGGCCGGAGCCATTCTCACCACTTTTGTCCTGGATCCCATAACGTGATTGGTGGGTGGGTCACTGCTTAAGTTTTTTTGTGGTTTTCGAAGCTGCTGGAGCTACTGCTTGCTGGCCCTTCCGTCCATGTTCCTCTTAAGCATGGCGAAAGGTGGGAGGTAAACACTAACTAATTAAAGCCCAGCAGCCCCACACAACAGTGGGGTGTGAGGGAAGATCGCTTTCTCCCTCCTGCGGCTGTTTCCTTGAAGCCAACTTCTCAAGCATGAGTCTATGGACATATGAGCCAACTTCCATGGAAGACATGGGCTCAGCTAGCGTGGTAACGCAGTGGTGCCTCGTTTTGCTTAAAAGGACAGTCAGGAGGGCCAGCCCCCTACCTGGTTCAAGATCCACACTGCCTGAATGAACTCCACCAGCAGCACTCACCTTGCATGCCGGAGTCCGGCGAGCCCGGGGACCTGAAGCGGTTAGGGGGCGACCGGAGGTTGAGTCGTGCGACTGGTGCAGCCTGGAATGGTGGTGGGGATTGGAACCGTTGCATGCGTGGGGCGCGGGGGGCTGGTGGGGCCTGCCCGATACCTACAGACCCCGGTGTGAGTGGGGGAGGAGTGAACATCTGAGGAGTATGGGCGGAAAGAGGCGTCGAGTCAAGCCTGAGTGGGATCTGCCCCATAAAAACCGGCCCTGCACCCACAGGTGTGACGGGAGGAGAGGAGAGTTGCGGTGCAGGTAGCCGGAAGCTGGTATTGGGGTCCAGGAACGCTGCCGGCCCTCCGAATTGATCTGTGGGATTGAAGACACACAGGGAGAGCCTGGTCAGGGCGCCGCTCTTGCCTGCCCTCGGCCCCCCAGCCTTTGGCCTCGATTGAGTGGGGCCCGAGCACCAGCCCGCCCTCCGTGGCCACCCGCTCTTGGGACCAGGGGCTCTGCCCACAGCTCCCCTTCCTGGGGATACCTTGGCCATCCAGCCGGGTGGACTCATAGAGCGGCGACAAGGCGGAGCCGTCACTGAACTGGCTGCGGAGGACGTTCTTGAGGTCATGGTTCTCCAACAGCAGCTGCACCATCTGTTTCAGCTCCTCGTTCTCCGCGGCCAGCACTTGGATCTCCCTCCTCAGGTCGTCGGTGTTACTGTAACCTGCCATCCCCAAAAGCCCGCCTGGGGGAGTGGAGACTGTGCCACCTGGCAATACCCCAGCCGAGTGGTGTGCAGAGACCCAGCCAGGCTGCCCACCAGCTCCTCAGTCCTTGCCACTGCTGGGCAGGCAGGCAGCTCCGGCCTAAGTGTCCTGGGCAGGTATTGTGATGCAAGCGGCCAGGAGTATGCTGTGGAACTCCTAGCAACCGTGGGCTCCTTGGCTGTTACATCACTCCCAAGTCACACTTCCCTGCCTTGGGGATGTGCAATTCACAGGTTTCTTAGTTATTTAGTTTGTTTAAAAAATCCCTTCGGTAAAAACCTATTGAATAGACTTACAAAGTAAAACATAATAAAAACATAAAATAGGATTAGACTTGTTAAATGTTAACAAACTATTTAAACCCAGAATTAAAAACCCAGTCAGAGCATAGCCTGATAAAACAGTTCCCAAGCTAGAAGCAGAATGTAAAAGCAATAATAAAAGTTCAACCTGCATTGCTTCAATCAGGATTTATTAAAAGAAGGCACATGATATGGAACTGTAGGAGACTGATAAGTGAAGTACTTGCTTGAGCGTTAACAAATTCCAACAATATTCTACTTTATAAAGGCTGAACATTTTTTTGATAAAGTCTTTTCCTATGGAAAGGATGGGCTTTGAAGTCAACCTGAAGAATACCTCGGCCCTGGATCCCTTCCAGTCCAGTTTCTGGCTGGGACATGGGATGGAGACATTGCTGGTCGCTCTCACGGATGATCTTCACATACACCTGGATCAAGGCAGATCAGCGCTGCTGATATTATTAGATCTTTCAGCAGCATTTGATACAGCCAGTTATGATCTTCTGACCCACCACCTTGCTGCCATGGGGATACGAGGGACAGCCTTACACTGGCTTGTCTCTTTTCTCCATGGTCCAGGACAGAGGGTGACGCAGGGGGAGAACTTGTCGTCTCGCCACCCACTGGCATGCGTTGTGCCACAGGGGGCAATACTCTCCCCCATTGCTGTTTAATATGCGCACCCTCGCCCAGTTGGTGCAAAGTTTCAGATTTGGGTGTCACCAATATGGTGATGAGACCCAGTTATATCTGTTGATGGATGGCCAGCCTGGCTCGGCCCTGGATGTCCTAGAGCATGCTTTTGAAGCCGTGACTGGATGTTTGAAGCAGAGTCGGCTGAAATTAAACCCTACGAAGATGGAAGTCCTGTGCTTGAGACGCAGGCGTGTGGATTCGGGACTCCGGCTTCTGGCCCTCGATGGGGCGTTACTTACGCCAGTCCTCCTGAAGGTCAGGAGCTTGAGTGTGATCGTAGATGCCTCCCTGAAAATGGAGGCTCAGATTGCAGCGGTTGCCAGGTCGTCTTTTTTCCACCTGCGACAGACCAGGCAGCTTGTCCCCCATCTCTCGGCCTGCGATTTAACTACAGTGATTCAGGCAACAGTCACTGTAACGCGCTCTACACAGGGCTTCCCCTGAATCTGATCTGGCATTTATAGCTGGTCCAAAATGCAGCGGTGCATGTCATCACCGGAGTATCATCATCATCATCATCATCATCATCATCATCATCATCATCATCATCATCATCATCATCAACAACAACAACAACAACAACAACAACAATAATAATAATCCACCCATCCTCGGGGGCTCTGGGCACTGAACAACAGTTAAAATCAATAAAAACAAGGAAACAATAATTCTAAAATCAACATACAATAAACAATAATAAAATAAATTAACCATATACATTAAGGTGCAATGGTGGGGAGAACCCCCCCACCCCAAAGGTGGGAGGCCGACATGGCACCGCCCCCTTCAGCCACCGAACACCTGGCGGAACAGCTTCGTCTTACAGGCCCGGTGGAACAATAATATGTCCCGCTGGGCCCAGGTCTCCATTGACAGAGCGTTCCACCAGGCTGGGGCCAGGACTGAAAAGGCCCTGGCCCTGGTTGATTCGAGGCGGGCTTCCTTAGGGCCAGGGACCACCAGTAAACATTTATCCGCTAATCGAAGCGGTCTCTGGGGAACATACAGGGAGAGGCGGTCCCGAAGATATGTTGGTCCCAACCCGCTCAGGGCTTTAAAAGTAAGAACCAACACCTTGAACCTGATTCAGAATTCAACCGGAAGCCAGTGTAGCTGGCGCAGGACCAGTGTGATATGTGACTGGTAGGATATACTGGTCAGGACCCGTGCCACCACATTCTGGACCAGTTGTAGTCTCTGGATCAGGCCCAGGGGTAGCCCAGCATAGCGTGAGTTACAGTAATCTAGCCTGGAGGTGACCGTTGCATGGGTCACTGTGGCCAGGTCCTGGGGCGCCAGGTAGGGGGCAAGTTGCCTGACCTGACGGAGATGGAAAAATGCAGACTTGGCAACCGCCGTGACCGGGGCCTCCAAGTAATGTACATATAACACTGGTACTGCGCTAGTTGCATTGGCTACCAGTGGAGTATCGAATCAGATTCAAGGTTTTGGTACTAACCTATAAAGCCCTGTGTGGCCTGGGACTGTGTATCTGTGGAACTGCCTTTCCCTGGACGTGCCCCAGAGGACGCTCTGATCAAGGGATATACAACTATCGGTGGTCCCTGGCCCAAGGGAGGCCTACCTATCATCAACCAGAGCCAGGGCCTTTTTGGTCCTGGCTCCAAAACCTGGTGGAACTCTCTGTCTGATGAGACCAGGGCCCGGCAGGATTTACTATCCTTCCACTGGAGCTGTAAGACGGAGATGTTCCACCAGGCATATAGTTGAGGTTGGGCTAGGTCTCCACCGGCCGAACAGAATAGAACAGAGGAAATCGGAGCCCTCCCCATTAGAGGCATCCACCATCTAGCCTTTTTTAAGTGATAGGAGGCGGTAGATCGATTACCTCCTATTGTTCGAGTGCTGCTATTTTATATTCTTTTAAATATTTATACTGGACTGTTTATCGTCATTTTAAATTATTTTAAAGTGTAAATTATATTGTAATGTTTTTATTTGAGTGTAATGTGCCCTGAGCCTGCCTGTGTGGGGAGGGCGGAATAAAAATCGAAAACCAACCAACCAACCAACAAATAATTTTTGTAGATGATTGTTATCTTTTTATATTCCTGCCCTAGAGCCTGTGTTACATATAGTTTCAGGCATGCAGCCAGCCGTGTTGGTCTGTAGTAGAAGTAGTTTAGGGTTGCCAGTTCTGGGTTGGGAAATTCCTGGAGGGGGGTGGAGCCTGGCGAGGGTGGGGTTTGGGGAGGGGAGGGGCCTCAGCAGGGTATAATGCTATAGACTCCGCCTTCCAAAGCTGCTGTTTTCTCTCCAGGGGACCTGATCTCTGTTGGCTGGAGATCAGTTGTGATGCCAGGAGATCTCCAGCCACCAGGTAGGAAGTATGACAAGAGCAAGTCCTTTTACTCTGGCGCAGGCCTCTCTTTCATGGACGGGAGGTTGGCCCCCAGACTGTCTTTTGGGTTGCCAGGTCCCCTTACCCTCCCAGCAGGAATGTCTTCTTGCATTCTTTATTGTTTATGCACTGTGCGTGAGTGGTCCTGCGACTGTGCAGTGACGTCACTGCCCAGGCACAGAGGCACGCCTGCTTCACCGCAGGCTGATTTGGACCTCAAATGGGCCCAGTTCGGCCTGTTTGGGGCCCAAATTGGCATAAGGTGAAGCGCAGAAGTGCTCCTGGGGCAGTGCAATGACATCAGTGACATCATCGCACCACCCTGGAAGTGCACCTGGGAGGCCCATTCCCGTGCCGACGAGGGAGCAGTCCTGGCAGGCCTTCCTCCCCCACCAACCAGGTAAGTCAAGGTGGGGGGGGGCAGAGGGTGAAAGTGGGGGATCCCCCTCTGGGGGAATGGGTTCCCTAGTTGGAGCTAGGTTTGCCAGCTATGGGTTGGGAAATTCCTGGAGATCTGAGGGATGGAACCTGGAGAGGGCAGGGTTTGGGGAGGGGAAGGAGGGTAGCAAGGTGTGCTGCCAGAGACTCTGCCCTCCACAGCAGCCATTTTCTCCAGGGGAACTGATCTCTGTTGGCTGAAGATCAGTCATAATTCCGGGAGATCTCCAGGCACCACCTGGAGGATGGTAGCCCTAGTTGGAGCCGATTGCTTCTGGTGGGGGCCCTCCTCGTCTGTGGCTGAATCCACTCCCTGGGAAGACAGCAGCCCTGAGACCTGCTCTTTGCGTGGGGCGCCTTGAACTCACGAGCTGCGGATTCGGTGAGGCGGCAGTGCTCCCAGGGGAGTTGGCTGCAGGACAGCTACGGGCAATACCTGAGACCTGTTCTCTTCGGGGGCTGTGAGGAAGGCCCTGCCTTGATAGGACCCCTCTCCTCCTGCGAGGGGGAGGGGGAGTTCCATATCGAGGATTACAGGTTCTTTGACCGTTTACAGTCCATACAGTTTTGCTTATCCCAAGGTGCATGAGTAGAAAGTGGGGTACTTTAAGGCTGTTTCCAACTAATGAAATGCTGGCAACGTCTCCATTTGCAAAACAGATACGGGCCATTTGGTTTCTGATTTTTCGGTACCTTTTCTGGGACCACGGAAATTGCGTTCCCAAAAAAGGTGCCCCAAAAATGGAATCTAGATGGACCGCAACCATTTTGCAAACGGAGAAGGCTGGATTCATGAGGAAAAGCCGCCAGCATTTGGTGAGTAAGCCGTTCCTTTAAGAGCCTGTGGAAATGGCCTAAGAAAGGAGATTCTACTGTAAGGCTGTACTTGGAAAAAGGGTTTGGGGCCTAGGTCTTCTTAGTAGACTGCTGATACTTAGATAGGCCTTAGGCTAGACCAGACTAGGAGATAACTGATGTGTACATGTGTGTGGGTATGTGCTGTCAAGTCGCCTCCGACCGATGGCGACCCTATGAATGAAAGACCTCCAAAACGTTCTCTCTCTAACAGACCTGCTCAGATCCTGCAAACTGGAGGACGTGGCTTCTTCTTTTGAGTCCAGCCATCTCGTTTTAGGGCTTCCTCTTTTCCTGTTGCCTTCCTCTTTTCCTAGCATTATTGACTTTTCCAGAGAATCTCATGATGTGACCAAAGCAAGCTAGCCTTGGTTTTGTCATTTTAGTGTGCACATAGGTTTGTATTTATTTGCATGTTTAGCAAAGGCTCATGGGACATGCGTTTGAAAGGGCCTCCATGACTAGTAGAGGTGGTATAAAGCAAGGCTGGGCTAGCTGAAAAGACTGGGAGGGAGAGAGGAGCGCTGAGGGCAGTGCTGCCTGAGAGGCAAAGCTGGTTTTCAAGCTTTGGATCCAAATCAGACACAGAGCTGAAACTGCTAGGTAGGGGGGTGGGTGGGCGGGACTGAACACCTGTCTCTGGGAGAGCAGCGGCAGCTGCAGCGGCTGAAGAAGCTGGGAAGAGCAAAGAGCCGGAATTGCTGGCATCTGAACCCTTCACTGACTGCCCGAGGCCAACACCCTAGTGCAGGGCAACAAGCAAGCTCAAGGATTCATCCAGCATCTTCCTAAAAAGAGTTTCCTGCTGTTGCAAGACGGCCTTCTGGATATTTGGGACTCTGTTCCAGGCACGGCCTCTGGAAGAACCCACAGTACGGTCTGCACCCTCTACCAAGTGGACTGTGCGTAGGACTCTGCTCTGGGGACGCTGGTTAGGGAACCGCAATGGGTAGCTTTGGGAACCTTTTCACAGCTGTAGATCCAGAGGAGTTGGCCGCGTTAGTCTGTAGTGGCAAAATAGTAAAGAGTCCAGTAGCACCTTTAAGACTAGCCAGCTTTACTGTAGCATAAGCTTTCAAGAACCACAGCTCTCTTCGTCAGATGCATCTGATGAAAAGAACTGTGATTCTCGAAAGCTTATGCTACAGTGAAGTTGGTTAGTCTTAAAGGTGCTACTGGACTCTTTTTTGTGTTCCGTTATATTTAAATAAATTGGATTTACATTTTGAATTTCTGAACCTTACTCTAGAAATTGAACCTGGCCCTTGGGACTGTGGGGGGTTACACTAGACTGTGAACTTATGTTTGATTCCAGCTCTTGGGTTACACCTATGTCTCTGTTCAGCATCTTTGCAGGCAGTGATTCAACAGGGAGGAGACCTGGTGCAGTACTGGCTGGTTGCAGTAGGGTTGCTAGGTGTCTGGTTTTGGCCTGGACAGTCTGGTATTTTGGGGTACTGTCCAGGAAAACAGTCCCCCAAATACCTGACACCTGGCCTGGATTCTCCCCCTTACCTATTGGTTGCCCAGCCTGTTATAGCTGCATAGTGCTGGTGCCGGTATAGGAAAGTGGCCTGCCACTCTGGGCAGCTGGGCAGCATCCTGCGTCAGTGCTGCTCTGCCCACACTGCCTGGGAGTGCATGAGCGCTGTGTGTGCACACAAAAAATAAGCCCCCCCCCTCTGCCCAGGCTTCTGTTGTGCTCAACTACAACAAGCTGTGATGGCCCTCTCCATGGTCCCCCACCCTCTTCCCACTCACACACACTGCAGGCGGTGTAGCTCATGGGGAGCGGCCGGTGGTCTGGGGGACACACGCATGCCTTTGCAAGGGGGGTGGCCTCTAGGTGGAGGAGGAGCTGATGGGAGCCAAACTAGACTGTGAAAGTCCGGCTTCCTTGTAATCAGATGTCTGCAATCGTAGTCCTTTCAGATTGCTCATTAGCTGCCTCCTCCTGTACTGGAGGGGGGAGGGAGCTCCATCCAGGGCGTAGAGAGGTCAGTCCCCCAGCTGGTCCTCCTCTTTTCCTGAGGCCTCACTTGACCCATGTTCTGTGAGATCTGTACCGCTGTTTGGTGTCTACTGTGGTATGTTCCGTATGATTTCTTAATTGTAAGTCAAATTGGATCCTGCTTTGCAGGAGAAAGGCAGGGTAAAAATATCTGACACAAATAAATAAATTAATTAATAAATGTGATCTACCTTGAGTCTCAGGGAGAAAGACGGACTACAAATAACTAGAAATGCCCCCTGCTTGTTTCTGACGCCAGGTTTCCTTAAACTGACAGAAGTCTTGTGGCCTGTGAAATTCTCAAAGATTGTATGTCTGGCTGGATCCTCAGAGGGCTGGACCGAGATGGAGTTATGAAGCAAAGTGCGGGATGGAAGCCTCCGGAGGGGGTCAAATTGAAATGCCATCGGAGCCCTCCGTTCACAAGAGCAAGGGTAGTCCCCCCAGTCCCCAACAAGAGGGCTTTATCCCCCCCCACCACCACCCATGGCTCCATTTTCAAATTGCTTCTCCCAAATATACACAGTGGCTTTAAACCTATCGTTCCCTCACAGCTGTAACTCTGACAGCCTTTGGCTTTCCAGCTTCTTCAGCCCTGGAGACACTTTAAAGGCCGGGGATCCAGGGAAGGGGATCCCGCTTCTTCAGCCCTTCCCCCTCAGCGTCCTGGCTGGAGGCCTGAGGAGAAGCTGGCCTCTGCGGTCTCCTTGGGAGGGGGAAAGAGAGCTGGTCGAGGCCTTGCTCACCCAGGGAGGCTGCATTCACAGTGTCCTGAGGGGAAGGAAAGCAGACTGGCCCCCCCTGTCGGTTGGGCTCTCGGGTCTTCTTGGGGCCGGGGGGGAGGGGGGGCGCAAATTCCCTGAAGCAAAGCCTGAAGCAGCCCCTTGGCCGCTACTCTCCTGACTCGTGGGGACAGCCGAGAGGCTCTTCCAGGCAGCGTCTCTCGCCCACGCTCCAGACCATAATGGAATGAATATCTGGGTGCAGCTTCAGCCCCCTCCAGATTGGATTACTGTCACTCGCTCTACGCAGGGCTTCCCTTGGGCCTGACCCGGAAACTGCAGCGGGTCCAAATTGCTGCTGACAGGAATTTCCTTCAGGGCACATGAGACTCCAACTCTGCAGCAGCTGCATTGGCTCCCCGTGGAGTTCCGGATCAGGTTCAAGGTTCTGGTTCTGACCTATGAAGCCCTAAACGGACTGGGACCAGCATACCTGAGGGACCGCCACTCCCCGTATGTACCTCGGAGGCCTCTTAGATCTGCAAGTAAACACCTACTGGTGGTCCCCGGTCCCAGGAAGGCTCGGCTGGCCTCGGCCAGGGCCAGGGCATTTTCTGTCCTGGCCCCAACCTGGTGGAACTCTCTGTCGGAAGACACCTGGGCCCGCCAAGACCTTGTATCTTTTTGGTGGGCCTGTAAGACAGAGATGTTCCGCCAGGCGTATGGTGGAGGCCAGCACTGGATCCATCTAATTAGCCTCCCTGCCGGTCTCCTGTCAGAGGGGGGGGCATATGGTCCATCTGCCTCCCCATGCTTGAGGAGGTAGAGGTTCGCCCACCCACACCTCCACCCTTTTCTTCCCTTGTGTATGGTGGGCAGGGAAAGGGGGAAGGGTGCCCCATCTGGAATGCGGATATCCATGTTTGCAATGAGACGTTATTTTATTGGTTTTACCTATTGTACCTTATTTATGATTGTAACCTGCCCTGAGCCTACTTGCAGGGAGGGCGGGCTAAAAATCCAATCAATCAATCACCCACTCCAGCCTCATTTTCATTAACTAGCTCCCAGGTGGGTGGGAGAGCACAAGGCAGTCCCCGGCACCTCAAGCGGACAGGGAGGGAGGAAGATTCAGTCCGGGGGGGGGGGGCTGCCTGGTGCGGATGAGGCCGCTTGGCTAGGCCAGCCTCCTCATTCTGCTGCCGTGAGAAGAACAAGGCCGCCTCAAAGGCCTGCTGCCTGCACTGAGGCTGAAGTGTGCTTGTGGGGTAGGCCTGCGTTGTCTCTGGCTTGTGTGTACCTTGGGATAATAACCTAGCACCACTTCGGCCATCAAATACCTGGCCTAACTTTCCCTTACGGAACTAGGACCTGAGGAGGGAAATTTAGTTTTGAAAAACAGCACAAGAGGAAAGTTTTAAAGCTCCTCTAGCACCACTTCGGCCATCAAATTAGCAGCCCACGTGGTTGCTCGAAAGGGTTGTTTTAAATGAAGGAGATCTCACAGATCCCCTCCCTTGTCTAGCTTCAGCCCCAAGCAAAGTTTCACCCCCGTCTCTCGCGGAAAGAGCAGTGAGAGTGTGGCGGGAGGGCGAGCTGGTCATTCCTCTCCAGGTTGAGCTTGCTAAAGAAACCAATTGCAAAGCTCCCCCCCCCCCCAGAGATCCTGTGCGGCAGCAGCAGCAGCTCTGTCTTGGGAAGCTGCACTCCAAAGTAAAATCGCGTCACGTTGATGAACACGAGCCCGCCAGCTCATTGACCCTCAGGGCCACGTCCCTTCGCAAACAACCTGGGAAGAGGACGACCAGGAGGAACCGTGGCCTCCCAGAGAGTTCCCTTGCCCCAAAGAGGGGGCGCCGGGCACAGCTGCCAGCCCCAGGAGCGCGCGGGTGGCAGGACAGGTGAAAGGCAGCACGGGTGGCTGGGAGGCCGCCCGCGCCATTCGCCTGCCCCGCAGGACAGGGGGCGCGTGGCAAGCTGGCCGCCCCCTGTCCTGCAGGGCAGGCGAATGGCGCGGGCGGCCTCCCAACCACTCGCACTGCCACCGCCAGCTCCGCAGTGTGCCGGGACAGTCGGCTTGCCACGGGGTGGCATGTGCTGCCCTGTGTGATGACGTCATGGTAGTGACATCATCACGCAGCGCTGGGAGTGCGTGTGTGCTGTGCGCACGCGTGAGTGGCCAGTATTCAGTTGCCCTGGGCGCCGGCAACTGTAGATCCAGCCATGGCCATGGCGGTGGCCACCCTCCTGCCTGCTAGTTTGTCTCAAGTGGCCACTGTGGTGGTTGGGCCAGTCCAGGGTGGGTGCCAGTATCCAGGTTGGGGGCAGACACCGTCCTTGGACATTGTTCAGCTCAGACACCCCCTGGGCAACCTTGGGCCTGCCACACTCTCTCAGCCTACACAGGACTGTTGTGAGGATAAAATGGGGAGGAGGCCAAGCCTGTTGCCCTTGGCTCCTTGGATGAGGGGGAGGGGATAAGCAGGCGCAGCACAAGCGTGCCCTGGCCAAAGAGGAACCCGATGAGACCTGAGGGGAATGCAGAATTATGGGCATGCATGCAAGGGGATTGTGGGCTGTCATGTGCACGCATTCCAAGCACAGTCTCCAGAATGGCCCCTTATACGTGACCCCTGAGCAGACACAATGGATGTCAGTGACTTTGTGTAGCAGAAATGGCAGGGACAACTTTTGCCAGTGGAGTCAACTGGGGACTTTCTTCGTTTTTGTCTCTCCCAGTCGGGAGAAAGAGGGTCACTCGAACTGAATTTTGGCATCCAAACCTAATACTGCCTTACGTAGAGAGTTACGGGACTGCTTGATTGGAGCTGATTTTTCTTTTGAGGGGTGTTATGGTGGGGGCTGGGTGGGGGTTCTGTTCCATCCCGTTTTGTTGATGGCCGCAAGCGGATCTCCTCAGGGACCCCCTCCCAAGTAATGGAGCAACTGTGCCAGGAGCCGGGGACCCCCCTCCTCTGTGGGGCGCTGAGCGTAAGACACTTTAGCCAGGCAGTTGAAGGTGGTTTATTGCCCTTGCAGTGGGACACACGCTGGGTGTTCAGGGGCTACCAGATGAACAGAGGCTTCCCATCGTTCTGTGACAATTGATGGAGGCAGTTGAGTAGCATCATGCAGTCGGCATACTTATCCGAAGTAACGACATTCTGGACAACGTTGCGCAGGAAGTTGAAGTCATTGTAGACGTCTCCCTCAATCCCGGTTGTGTCTGGGCGCTCCCGGAGGATCCCGTAAGTGTTCACAATGTGTTCTGTGAAAGTGGCATGGTATTTTGGGTCATAGCCAAAGTACTTCAGCTGGGACATGAGGTTGTTGTACCGTTCTGACAGGCTTTTGCGCTCCTCCTCGGTCAGTCCAAGCTGGGTATCACTTCCATTCTGTGGGGATAAGAGCAGCATTAGACCCTCCAGGGACACAGATCCTTTCTCCCCTCCTTATTGGAGATGGACTTCCACGGCATTGGAATCTCGGGGTCAGTTCGTACAGTCCACAGAATTAGGAGCTAAAGCAGCTCCAAGACTAATCAGGGCCGTTTCCACACGGCTTACCTTCCCTCGGAACGACCCGGAACATCGCGCAAAAAATGCAGAAGATCGCGCTTTCTCGCACGAGATTTGCGCGACATTATGCAAATCTCGTGCGAGAAAACGCGATCTTCCGTGCGATGTTCTGGGTCGTTCTGAGGGAAGGTAAGCCGTGTGGAAACAGCCCCTATCAGGATGCGATTGGTGCTTGCAAGGGTGAAAGCCATCCAAGACCCACCCCCCAAGGCTACGTTCACATGAGTACCATGTTGGTCTGCAGTAGAACAGCAGGATTTGAGTCCAGTGGCACCTTGGAGACCAACAAGATCTGAAGAAGGGAGCTTGACTCTCAAAAGCTTATACCCTGACAACCTTGTTGGTCTCTAAGTTGCCACGAGACCCAAATCCTCCTTTAGGATCTGGAGAGGGAAGGGGTTTGGGTAAGAGAGGGGCCTCAACAGGATATGCCATAGGACCAAAGGAGCCATTTTTTCCGGGGGAACTGATTTCTATGGTCTGGAGGTCAGTTGTAATTCTGGGAGATAGCCAGTCACCACCTGGGAGTTGGCAACCAATCTGAACTACTTCCACCCCCACCCCGGTCTCCACTGCTGGGTTGGCCCATGCCCCCATCCTGGACTGAACTGTGGATCTCCTTCTGGCTCAAGTGGATTGACAGCCTCCCCCCTCCCGCCCCCCGCCTTGGAATCTAACTGTCTGAGGCTTGGCCAAGGGCCAAAGTGTTCAACAGCAGACGGTAATTGCCTAGCCAGAGAATCCTGATTTACATTAAGGGTAATTCATTGGGCTCCATTTCATAAACAGGTTATGAAGTCTGCCCTGCTCAGCTTGGTTCTGGGTTAGAGTTGCCAGGTTGGTCCAGGTTGGGAAATTCCTGGAGATTTTGGGGACAAAGCCTGAAGAGGGTGGGGTTTGGGGAAGGGAGGGGCCTCAGTGGGGTATATAATTCCATAGAGTTCACCCTTCAAAGCAGCCATTTTCTCCAGGGAAACTATCTCTGTTGCCTGGAGATCCGTTGTAATTCCGGGAGATCTCCAGCTAGCACCTGGAGGCTGGCAACCCTACTCTGGGTGGGGTGAATTTAAGTATTCTCAGGGTTGAAAGAAGTTGTAAGCAGCTATATCTGTCCAAGTTTATATGCCTATTGAGCATTTTGCGCAGGATGCTGACAAGACCAGGTCTTAAGACTTGAGACGTTCTGCCCTGCCCCCTCTCCCATATTACTTTTTAGAATTTTTGCAACATGCCTAATGAAGCCTGGTGCACTCAACTTGTTCACTGTTTTGTGTAGTTCAGGGTGGACCTGATAAAACGTATTGCATGGATTTTGTTCTTGTCTTTTGGATTTTGCTTTGGACCAGCATGGCAGCATACAATTTGTTTTGATTTGAGGACATTTTTCCACTTTTTAAAAGAAGCCTTTTTGCCTTTTATAACATTTTTGACTTGGGCTGTAAACCACGTGAACAACCTTCTTTTTAAGCTTGATGGTGTCTTTCCCGAGTGGAGAAACACAATTCTTCCTCAACTTCCATTTATTTAGGTTTGAACAGTTTTAAGGCATCCCATAGGGATTGACCTTCGAGTTTCCCTTTCAGTTTGTTTGATTTGTTTGGTAAAATTCCCTCTTTGGAAATCAGTTGTGATTGTGTTAGACTTTGGGGCATTTTTCCACCTTAACCGGGAGAGCAGGAGAGCCATTCCAAAGCACTGGAAACAACATGATCTCTGCTGGAAAGACTCCCATCCCCAGAGGTGGATGGATCTTGCTTTCTGGGCTGTTGTGGGCACATACTATAAATCCACTTTGCAGGGCTGCCCTCTGTACCAGAGGACAACATGCGTCTGTAAGGAGCGGCTGCTGCTCTTTCAGAGGTTCCCTCCACACCCCCAAACCTTGCCTGCCGTTGCCAGCACACCACAGCCAGGAGTCAGTGAGGAGTGGTGGCGGCAGCACAAATCCCCGCTCAGCCGCATGAAGCTCCCTGAATGATCTTTGTCCGGAAACCTTCTTTTCTCCTGGCTATGGCTGTGGCCCTCACGAGCCTCCCGTAGGCTGCCACCCACCCTAACCTCCCCTCACAGGTTTGGGGCTCCCAGGCAGGTCAGGGCCGGGCCGCCACACGCCGCCTGCCTGGCCTCCACTAGAGTAGGCTGAGAGCCCCGGCCCAGTCCTCACAGAGGCGCCGCCAGACAGGCAGCCGGAGGGTCCCCTGCACTTGCCTCCCTCGCCCAGCTACAGCGCAGGGCTGTTGGGGAAAAGGCAGCTCGGGGGTCACTTTCCCTCTCAGAAGATGCTGCCTCCATTTAGACTAGGCCCATTTAACGTGGCCGGTGTGTGTGGTATTCCCCCCCTCCCTGGGCCAACTATTTCAAGCCAGCCAGGGTCAAACCAAACAAAAGTAAACTTTATTTACAAGAGGGAACATACGAGTGAATGATGGTTGTTGTGGGTTTTCCGGGCTGTATTGCCGTGGTCTTGGCATTGTAGTTCCTGACGTCCATTGCTTCTCAATGGACAAGTGAGATTATCGACCTACATCGATTATGACCTACATCGATTATCGATTATGACCTACATCTTTTCCACACTGTGACACTGAGAGATCTCTGTCTTTTGGTGCTACACCTCTGAAGATGCCAGCCACAGCTGCCGGCGAAACGTCAGGAACTACAATGCCAAGACCACGGCAGTACAGCCCGGAAAACCCACAACAGCCATCGTTCTCCGGCCGTGAAAGCCTTCGACAATACATACGAGCGAATGTTTTTAAAACTGCTTAATATGCTGGGGTGAGTGGGACAGAAGGGGCTTGGGACCCGCCAGCCATTCCGCCGCTCCAAAGCCACCTTTTCCCCTCCAAGGGACGCCGACCCGCTCTGCCCGCTCCCATTGGCTGTCCCTCAGGAGGGGCGGGGCTGGAGCCCCTCCCACTGACCTCCCGCACGGGATCGCTGAGGGGCCCGAGCAGAGGCGGGGAGGGCCGCGGAGAGCTCCGGAGCGACTTGGGGGCGGGGCGGCGTCAAAGGAGAGGCGGGAGGGCGCGAGACGCGAAGACCCCCCCTCACCTGCGCGACTTTCTCGGGGATGTCGCTGACGTTGAAGCCGTAGAGGCGGACCCGGTCAGGAAAGAGGTGGGAGAGGATCCTGCGGTCCAGTTGGAAGGCGATCTCCCCGACGATGCGCTCCATGGTCGCCCGCTTGGGATCTGAAAGGAGACGGGGAGCCTGCAGCAGCGGCCGTTCTCCTGCCTCAGGACCCAGCTCTGCCCAGACAAGCCTGCTGCTGCTGCTGCTGCTCTCCCCCGGAGGGCCGCTCGCTCAGCGGTTGCAGCTGCTGCTGTGAGCAACCGTGTCAACTCTATCCCCCGAGAAGTCAGCAGACGCGCCCCGAATTACGCGGCCCAATGGTCTCTCAGTCACCCTGGCCCCTCTTTCTAGGCTCCTCTAGCTGCCCAGCCCTGTTTGCCGTGGGCTTCTGGTTAAAGAGCCAGGAGAGCGAGTGCCTGCTAACATGGCAGTCCTATGAGGAACTGTGCCTGACCTGGACAGCCCAGGCCAGCCCAGTTTCATCAGACCTCAGACGCTGAGCAGGGTCTGCCTTGGTTCGTAGTTGGATGGGAGACCTGCAACGGAGACCAGAGACGTGGAGCCAGGAAATGGCAAACCACCTCTGTTAGTCTTTTGCCATAAAAAACCCTAGTAAGGGTGGCCATGTCAGCTATGACTTGACAGCACTCTCCACCACTGCCATGGGGAACTCGGTAAGCATTTTTGCATCTATGATATAGAATTGTTTCTTTCTGACGTTTGTATCCCACATTATCAACCCTGCAGACTCTCAAAGCAGCTCTTACGCTATAATAGAAAATGTTACAATCTCAATGGAGAAAAAAGCCTCAGTACAACCCACCCCAATCACCTCCTGGTCACACACCTGCCTAAATGAAAAAACGTAAGCCATCCTTCTACAAGCCTGCTGGGGCTGAGTTCCCTTTCGTAGGGAAGTCAAAAGTTCTACAGGGAGATAACGGGGAGGGGGCCCCATTCAGGCAGGTCCACTGTATAAAAAAAACAACAGCCTCCTCTTCCATGGCTGTTAGCAAAGCCCCGGGAATGTATGCTTGTCCTGACAGATCCTGGTTAAAACCCCAGCTTGCCACTGCATTTTGTAGCATTGTTGTACGGAGAGGAATTTTTTCTGAAATTCACTTTTGTAGATACAGCCATCGATTCCTCTTACTCTTTTTTCTCTTTTAAAAGAGAGATTTGTCTTTGATTGCTTTTTGTAGAGAAACCAGTGTACCCTTTTCTAACTTCAGCCCTTGCAGCTGTTTTATGTTACACAACACAGAGTGATGCTCTAGCAGGAGGATAGAACACTGCGGGAAAACATCGCTTGTCTCTGAGCATCTACAGAGTGAAATTCTGAGGAACCTCCCTTCCTGCCCCTCCTAATTTCTCTTTAATCAAAACAGAATGGATTTTAAACTGACTCCAAATTAGTAAAAAGAGGAAAAGAAATAGATTGTTGAATTTCAGAGACAAACTGGGGAAAGAGAATTTATTTATTTGTTGGTTGGTTGGTTGGTTTATAGTCCACCTTCCTCAAGGAGACTCCAGGTGGATTATGTAATATAATTCAATACGATCAACGGCTGGGACAGTCAATAAACAAAACAATAGGCTGTAGGGAGGGAAGGTGGCATGGAGTAGGCCAATCTCCTCAGATCTTGGGAGCTAAGCAGGGTCAGTACTTGGCTGGGGGGGCCACCAAGGAACACTCTGCAGTGGAAGGCACTGGCAACCCACCTCTGCTTCTCACTTGCCTTGAAAGCCCCCTGATGGGGTCACCATAAGTCAGTTGTGACTTGATGGTACTTTACACATACACACAATAAAGATTTGAATATCCTTTACTGCCACCTCTTATCATAGATCCAGAGGAGTTGGCCGTGTTAGTCTGTAGTAGCAAAATAGAAAAGAGTCCAGTAGCACCTTTAAGACTAACCAACGTTACTGTAGCATAAGCTTTTGAGAATCACAGTTCTCTTCGTCAGATGTGTGGAGGGTAAGAAGAAACTGGTCAGATATATAGGTGGAGAGGAGAGGGGGGAGTAGATGCAATCAGTAGCTTCTGATAATGGGATCAGTTACTTCTGATAATGAAATAACCATTCATAGTCTCTATTCAATCCAAGCCTGACTGAGTCAAATTTACATAAGAATTCCAATTCAGCAGCTTCCCCTTGGATTGAGTAGAGACTATGAATGGTTATCTCATTATCAGAAGCCAAATGATCCCATTATCAGAAGCCAAATGATCCCATTATCAGAAGCTACTGATTGCATCTACTCCCCCCTCCCCTCTCCACCTATATATCTGACCAGTTTCATAGAATCATAGAGTTGGAAGGGGCCATACAGACCATCTAGTCCAACCCCCTGCCCTGTGCAGGATCAGCCTAAAGCATCTCTGACAAATATTCATCCAGCCTCTTCTTGAGAACTGCCAGTGAGGGGGAGCTCACCACCTCCCTAGGCAGCTGATTCCACTTTTGAACTACTCTGAACGTGAAAAAGTTTTTCCTAATATCCAGCTGGTACCTTTGTGCATGTAATTTAAGCCCATTGCTTCGGGTCCTACCCTCTGCTGCCAACTGGAACAGCTCCTTGCCCTCCTCCAAATGATAGCCTTTCAAATATTTAAAGAGAGCAATCATGTCCCCCCTCTTCTCCAAACTAAACATTCCCAAGGCCCTCAGCCTTTCCTCGTGGGGCTCAGTCTCCCGACCCCTGATCATCCTCGTTGCTCTCCTCTGCACCCTCTCGATTTTGTCCACATCCTTTTTGAAGTGAGGCCTCCAGAACTGCACACAAAACTCCAGGTGTGGCCTGACCAAGGCAGTATAGAGAGGGGCTATGACTGCCTGCGATTTCAACGCTATGGCCCCTTTGATACAACCCAAGATTGAATTAGCCTTTTTTGCCACCACATCACACTGACTGCTCATATTTAGTTTACAGTCCACTCTTACCCCAAGATCCTTTTCACATATACTACTGCCCAGAAGTGTATCCAGAAGTGGCCCAGATGTAATACTGTGCACTTGTCTTTGTTGAATTGCATCCTATTCACAGCTGCCCACTTCTCCAGAGTATTCAGGTCTTGTTGAATTTTAATTCTATCTTCTTGGGTGTTTGCTACTCCTCCCAATTTGGTATCATCATGAAATTTAATGAGCAGCCCTTCCCCTCCTTCATCCAGATCATTGATAAAAATATTGAAAAGTACTGGGCCCAAAACCGAGCCCTGCAGCGCCCCACTGGACACCTCCCTCCAATCTGATGAAACGCCGTTGACCACCACACTTTGAGTGCGGTCCTCTAACCATTTCCCTGTCCACCGAACTGTCCTATAGTCCAGTCCAGTCTTCCAGTTTGCCCATCAGAATGTCATGGGGGACCTTATCAAAAGCTTTACTGAAATCCAGATAAATCACGTCAACAGAGTTCCCCAGATCCAGTAAGCTGGTCACTCGATCAAAGAAGGAAACCAGTTTGGTCTGGCAAGATCTGTTAGGAACAAAACCATGCTGACTTCCGCGGATCACTGAGCGGTTCTTCAGATGCTTACAGATTGAACCCTTTAAAATCTGTTCTAATATCTTCCCAGCAACAGAAGTCAGACTGACCGGCCTGTAGTTTCCCGGGTCATCCTTCCCTTCCCGGGATAACATTCGCTCTTCTCCAATCTTGTGGCACATCCCCAGTCCTCCAGGAGGCCTTGAAGATGATGGACAGGGGTTCTGCAAGTTCTCTGGAAAGTTCTTTCAGCACTCTTGGGTGGACCCCATCCGGCCCAGGGGATTTGTATTCATCCAGTGCTGCCAGATGCCTCTCCACTACCTCTCTGTCAATGTCAATTAGCCACTCAGGTGTCCTGCCACATTTTCTACTATCTCTAGATGTGCCTGAGTTCTTCAGGGAGAAAACAGAGGCAAAAAAGTCATTAAGCCTGTCTGCTTTTTCTCTGTCCTGCATCAGAGTTTCTCCATCTACTCCCAACAGAGGTCCAATTGCCTTTTTTACCTTGCGTTTGCTTCTCACACATCTGTAGAAGTTTTTTGTTGTTGTAGCGAGCCCTCCTGGCCAGACCCAGCTCGTAGTGGGCTTTGGCCTCTCTGATGGCTGATCTGCAGTACCTAGTAACCCTCATATACTCCTCTTTAGATCCTGAGGAGTTAGCCGTGTTAGTCTGTAGTAGCAAAATCAAAAAGAGTCCAGTAGCACCTTTAAGACTAACCAATTTTATTATAGCATAAGCTTTCGAGAATCAAGTTCTCTTCATCAGATGCCTGATCAGGCATCTGATGAAGAGAACTTGATTCTCGAAAGCTTATGCTATAATAAAATTGGTTAGTCTTAAAGGTGCTACTGGACTCTTTTTGATTATACTCCTCTTTAGAGGTCTGTCCTTCTCTCCATTTCCTGAACATTTCCTTTTTCTCCCTTAGCTTATTCTGGAGCTCTCTGTGCATCCACATCGGTTTCTTGGAGCCCTTACCATGTTTCCGTCTTGCTGGGATAGTGAGGGCTTGAGCTTGCAAAAGCTCGTGTTTGAGAATGGCCCACCCTTCACTCGCTCCTTTCCCTTCCAGCACACTCCCCCACGGAATGACTCTCATCAAGCCTCTGAGTTCATCGAAGTCGGCCCTACGAAAATCTAAACTACGAGTCTGGCTACGAACTTCCTTGGCTCCCCACAGCAACTGGAATTCAAGGAGGACATGGTCACTTCCCCCTAAGGTCCCCACCACCTTCATCTCATCTACCAATTCTTCCCTGTTGGTTAATATCAAGTCTAGTATGGCCGAACCCCTTGTAGCTTCCTCCACCTTTTGAAAAAGGAAGTTATCGGCCAAGCAGGTCAGGAAATTGCGTGATTCATGACACTTTGCTGAGCCTGTCTCCCAGCACACATCAGGGAAGTTGAAGTCACCCATAATTACAAGGTTCTGATGTCTGGATACTCTGCCAATCTGTTCAAGGAGGGCAGCATCCATTTCCTCTCCCTGGTCAGGTGGTCTGTAGCAGACTCCAACAACAATACCCTTTGTCCTTCCTCCCCTTATTTCTACCCATATGCTTTCCACTGGGCTGTCTGCCCCATTCTCCATAACTTCTTGACAATCAAGCCCTCTCCTCACACACAATGCCACTCCACCTCCTCTTCTGCACTTCCGGTTTTTCTTGAACAACTCATACCCATCCACTAGCACATTCCAGTCATGGGAATCATCCCACCCATTCTCCTTCCCCTTGCGGGATCAGTTTCTTCTTACCCGCCACGCATCTGACGAAGAGAACTGTGATTCTCGAAACCTTATGCTACAGTAAAGTTGGTTAGTCTTAAAGGTGCTACTGGACTCTTTTCGATTTTGCCACCTCTGATGTCAACAAATTCATTTACATGTGGATCGAAGCCCCCCCCCCCCCACACACAGTATTGGAGCGAAGGAGCCTTTTGAGGCTCCCAATGGCTTGTTTTTGTGTGTGTTGTGCAAAAAATACCCTTTTTTTTGCACAGCCTGCCTCCATAATTGTAAAAGGTGTGTAGCACACAGCTGCCGTTATCAGGACTAGAGGTTTGACATCTTTCTACTCCCAGGCTGATTGCTGGTTGCAGCAGGCAGCAGCGGGTGGTCTGTTCGAATGACTCCTCTCCGCTGATGTTTCTTGACAGTGCTTCCAGCTGTCTCTTCCATGTTGGGAAAGTCTGTCCTTTCAGGATAATTGATACTTGTACATTGATTTCAATGGGCTTAGACTGGAGTAACTCTGCTTAGGATTGCATGGGTAGTCTGTGGCAGTTACCAGTCTTTCCTATTTGTTTAACTCTTTCAAGCCTCAGCTTGCCCTGGGACTCTATCCTTTAGTAAGCAGCTTTGCTTTTCCAGGGGGAATATTTTTCAGTAGAATTATAGCCTGCCCATAACCTGTTAGGAGGGTTATATGCAGGGCTTTTTTTCAGCTGGAACGCGGTGGAATGGAGTTCCGGCATCTCTTGAAAATGGTCACATGGCTGGTGGCCCCACCCCCTGATCTCCAGACAGAGGGGAGTTGAGATTGCCCTCCGCGCTGCTGAGGGGTGGGGCCACCAGCCATGTGTCCATTTTCTCTGAGGGCAACCCACTGAGTTCCACCACCTCTTTTCCCAGAAAAAAAGCCCTGGTTATATGGAAGAGGAAGGGGAGGAGACTGCTTTATAATAAAGTCTATATGAGGCTTGTTAAGACAGGAAATGACGTTCTTTATTACTAAAGATATCCGTGCTTTGATAGGAAAGGTAAAATAGGCGTTCTAGCTGTTTAACCAGGTGACGGAGACAAACTCAGAAAACATACAGTAGCGTCTTGGAAGGTTGGAGAGAGAGAGAAGAAAAGGAGAAAGTGGAGGGAACTGGAAGGAAGGCGACCCCTAAGAAGGGCAGTCTGAGAGCCAAGCTACAAGTGACGAATGATACTTGAACCACAAGTGACCAGACTCACATGTATTCCTCCCTGTTCACTTGCCCTCCACTTGCCCTCCAGTCGATCATGAGTGGAGTGCAAGTGGAGGGCAAGTGAACACGGAGGAATATACGTGAGTCTGGTCACTTGCCGTTCAAGTGTCATTTGTCACTTGTAGCTTGGCCCTGAGAACAAAGAGACAGCAGCAGAACAGACAAGGGCAAGCAGGCAGAACGACCTGAGCTGTCTACTACGTTACAGCATTTGTGCAAAGAAAGATTGCACCGCCCTTCACACTCAGCCCCTGTAAACATTATCCTCCTTATTTCACTGTTATTATTTCCACTACAGTTCGAGTGTTTCTCCTTCCCTCACTCTGCTCAGGATGGGACCCTGTGCTTGAGGAACTGCTCCTCAAGTCGCAGGCAGAAGTAGGCCTGCAAACACGAGCGCTGCAGCGGAATCATGTTCTTTTCTCAAAGCTATCAAAGAATCGCCTTGAGAGCCAAAGTTACAACTTGTATGAAAAAATGACTCCACGAGCTTGTTGGACCCCAGTCAGTTCTCACTAATGGGGTCTCAGAGATCATAAAAACTGCTGGGCGTCATCTGCACCGAGAGAGACCTTGACACACAAGTTATGGACTGGCCCTCTTATCTTGACGAGAGGTGGAGATTCATAGTCACACTGTCCTGGACTCAGCGTTTCAGCGCTAGCTAATCTTACTAGGCGCATCTTCACACTGGAAACCTAATTGGGCCAGAAACTTTGGAATAAACACCACTGTTCTCACCACCATCCTTATCATACCAAACTGGAGAGCTGTAACCCTAGTGCGTGTAAAAACTGGACAACATGATTAAAGATACAAGATGCAGACCTGAAATTCAGCAGCATTCTGACTGAATCCTTAGTGTTTCATGAATCTTGGCATTGTATTGATTTATAACTGTTTGCATAAGGTTCAATTTCATTTCTGCCTCTCTTATTCTCTCTTTTTACTTTTGTTTCCCCCCTCTGTTTCATCCTTCCCTTTTCCAAAATATCCTTCAGTTCATCTCTCACTATTACCTGTTTCTGGATAGCGTATAGGATGTCTTGATGGAAGGAGGAGGTGTTTGCTATTAACTGTTTTACATTATCCCAAAATGGTAATACATTTTATATTTTAAAAAATAAAAGAGCAGCTCTTGTAACTCAGTTCTCCTGAAAGGGATGACCAATGCGCTAATGTTTATGCTGAGACAAGCTGTCGGTCCTTGAGTTCACAACAGTCTCCTCTGACTGGTTTGGCTCTCCAGCACATCAAGCAGAGATCTTTCCAGTATCTACTAATGGAAACCCTTTATCTGGACTGGAGATACCAGGAATTAACCTTTAGACTGCCGGCATAGGAATCAAGTGCTCCATCAGTGACCCACAGTCCTGCCCCAGTGCCGCACATTGTGTTACGCACACTCCCACCTCATCTGCCCCGTTCCCTTCCTTCTGTGCAACCCCCACATCCTCCTTACCTTTTGATGGTTTGGTGTGGCTTATGCTCATGGACATGGCATGCCGATCAGCCCCGCGACGTTCCTTTCGGGTTCTTTCTGGAGCTGTTTGTGGCAATTCTTTCACTTGAGCCCGTGACCGAGGTGGCATGAGCACAAAAGGAGAGACGGATGTAAAGTATGGTGCACCCTCTCGAGTAGGCTGCAGTTTCAGAGGGGGGTAATCAGGAGTCCTGGGTCCTGGGGGGGGCAGTTGCAGAGGAGGCGGCCTAGTCCTCCTTCCTGGCGCTGCCAGTGCCTGCAGGGAGGTGGGGGAGAAACGAAACAACTCCGGAGAGGTGTTTGGAAAGGAACTGCTCTCAACGCTGTCAGAGGGGTACGTGGATGTTAAAACATCCTGTGGGGAGAAAGAGAATGTTTGCCCCAAACCAACATTGGTGCCAGCAGGGCTGGGAAAACTGAAGGTTTGCCCCCCAGACATTTGAGGGCATGCAGGGCTGAAGACTGAGCCAGCTTGTGACAGTTGCTGGGTGCTAGGAAAAGACCAGGTGGAAGAAAAATCTTGTGGGACAACATCTGACAGGGTGCCAAGCCCAATGCTCCCAGCGGGATAGGTGGTGTCACACACAACAGTCGGGGCACAGGGTAAAGGAGTTGAAGCAGCCTGTGGGGAAGCCATATATGCCTGATCCAGACTGCCTATAGGCCTGGGGAAAGAGTATGCCTGTCCCAGAGCACTTAGACCATAGCTGTGTGAAATACCCTGTGAAGGGAGTTTTGAAAGGGCATCACTTTGAAGGTTCTCAGAGTGTAAGTATCTCAGAGAAGGTGGAGGGAAAGGAAAATGGGCATATTCTTCCAGTGGCACACCAGAGAAAAGATAAGGGCTATCAGCAATGAAGGTAGTGCTGGCTAAGTCAGATGGTAAATCTTGTGGCGAGACAGAGTATGTCTGCCCCGTACCAGTGCTTGCAGGGCTAAAGACAGAGGTGGCTTGTGACAGTTGCTGGGTACTGGGGAAAGACCAAGTTGACTCCTCTGGGGAGACAGAGAATGTCTGCGCCAAAGCCCTCCGAGTGCGTGCTGGACTGAAGACAGAGGTGGCTTGTGACAGTTGCTGGGTACTGGGGAAATACCAGGTTGACTCCTCTGGGGAGACAGAGAATGTCCTACCCCTCGGAGTGTGTGCTGCACTGAAAACAGAGGGGGCTTGTGACAGTTGCTGGGTGCTGGGGAAATACCAAGTTGACTCCTCTGGGGAGACAGGGAATGTCTGCGCCAAAGCCCTTGGAATGCGTGCTGGACTGAAGACAGAGGGGGCTTGTGACAGTTGCTGGGTACTGGGGAAAGACCAAGTTGACTCCTCTGGGGAGACAGAGAATGTCCTACCCCTTGGAGTGCGTGCCGGACTGAAGACAGAGGTGGCTTGCGACAGTTGCTGGGTGCTGGGGAAAGACCAAGATGACTCCTCTGGGGAGACAGAGAATGTCTGCGCCAAAGCCCTCGGAGTGCATGCCGGACTGAAGACAGAGGTGGCTTGTGACAATTGCTGGGTACTGGGGAAAGACCAAGTTGACTCCTGTGGGGAGATAGAGAATGTCTGCGCCAAAGCCCTTGGAATGCGTGCCGGACTGAAGACCGAGGTGGCTTGTGACAGTTGCTGGGTGCTGGGGAAAGACCATGTTGACTCATCTGGGGAGACAGAGAATGTCTGCTCCAAAGCCCTCGGAGTGCGTGGCGGACTGAAGACAGAGGTGGCTTGCGACAATTGCTGGGTGCTGGGGACAGACCAAGTTGACTCCTGTGGGGAAACAGAGAATGTCCTACCCCTTGGAGTGCGTGCCGGACTAAAGACAGAGGTGGCTTGTGACAGATGCTGGGTGCTGGGGAAAGACCAAGTTGACTCCTCTGGGGAGACAGAGAATGTCACAGCCCTTGGAGTGCGTGCCGGACTGAAGACAGAGGTGGCTTGTGACAGTTGCTGGGTGCTGGGGAAAGACCAAGTTGGCTCCTGTGGGGAGACAGAGAATGTCCTACCCCTTGGAGTGCGTGCCGGACTAAAGACAGAGGTGGCTTGTGACAGATGCTGGGTGCTGGGGAAAGACCAAGTTGACTCCTCTGGGGAGACAGAGAATGTCACAGCCCTTGGAGTGCGTGCCGGACTGAAGACAGAGGTGGCTTGTGACAGTTGCTGGGTGCTGGGGAAAGACCAAGTTGGCTCCTGTGGGGAGACAGAGAATGTCCTACCCCTTGGAGTGCGTGCCGGACTAAAGACAGAGGTGGCTTGTGACAGATGCTGGGTGCTGGGGAAAGACCAAGTTGACTCCTGTGGGGAGACAGAGAATGTCTGCGCCAAAGCCCTAGGAGTGCGTGCCGGACTGAAGACAGAGGTGGCTTGTGACAATTGCTGGGTACTGGGGAAAGACCAAGTTGACTCCTCTGGGGAGACAGAGAATGTCTGCGCCAAAGCCCTCGGAGTGCGTGCCGGACTGAAGACCGAGGTGGCTTGTGACAGTTGCTGGGTGCTGGGAAAAGACCATGTTTTCTCCTCTGGGGAGACAGAGAATGTCACAGCCCTTGGAGTGCGTGCCGGACTGAAGACAGAGGTGGCTTGTGACAATTGCTGGGTACTGGGGAAAGACCAAGTTGACTCCTCTGGGGAGACAGAGAATGTCTGCGCCAAAGCCCTCGGAGTGCGTGCCGGACTGAAGACCGAGGTGGCTTGTGACAGTTGCTGGGTGCTGGGAAAAGACCATGTTTTCTCCTCTGGGGAGACAGAGAATGTCACAGCCCTTGGAGTGCGTGCCGGACTGAAGACAGAGGTGGCTTGTGACAATTGCTGGGTACTGGGGAAAGACCAAGTTGGCTCCTGTGGGGAGACAGAGAATGTCCTACCCCTTGGAGTGCGTGCCGGACTAAAGACAGAGGTGGCTTGTGACAGTTGCTGGGTGCTGGGGAAAGACCAAGTTGACTTGTCTGGGGAGACACAGAATGTCTGCGCCAAAGCTCTCGGAGTGCGTGCCGGACTGAAGACCGAGGTGGCTTGTGACAGTTGCTGGGTACTGGGGAAAGACCAAGTTGATTCCTCTGGGGAGACAGAGAATGTCTGCGCCAAAGCCCTAGGAATGCGTGCCGGACTGAAGACAGAGGTGGCTTGTGACAGTTGCTGGGTACTGGGCAATGACCAAGTTGACTCCTCTGGGGAGACAGAGAATGTCCTACCCCTCGGAGTGCGTGCTGGACTGAAGACAGAGGTGGCTTGTGACAGTTGCTGGGTGCTGGGGAAAGACCAAGTTGACTCCTCTGGGGATACAGAGAATGTTTTACCCCTTGGAGAGCGTGCCGGACTGAAGACAGAGGTGGCTTGTGACAGTTGCTGGGTGCTGGGGAATGACCATGTTGACTCTTCTGGGGAAACAGAGAATGTCTTACCCCTTGGAGTGCGTGCTGGACTGAAGACAGAAGTGGCTTGTGACAGTTGCTGTGTACTGGGGAAAGACCAAGTTGACTTCTCTGGAGAGACAGAGAATGTCTTACCCCTCGGAGTGTGTGCCGGACTGAAGACAGAGGTGGCTTGTGACAGTTGCTGGGTGCTGGGGAAAGACCAAGTTGACTCCTGTGGGGAGACAGAGAATGTACTTCCCCTTGGACTGCGTGCCGGACTAAAGACAGAGGTGGCTTGTGACAGTTGCTGTGTACTGGGGAAATACCAAGTTGACTCCTCTGGGGAGACAGAGAATGTCTGCGCCATAGCCCTTGGAATGCGTGCTGGACTGAAGACAGAGGTGGCTTGTGACAGTTGCTGGGTGCTGGGGAAAGACCAAGCTGACCCCGCTGGGGAGACAGAAAATGTCCTATCCCTTGGAGTGCGTGCCGGACTGAAGACAGAGGTGGCTTGTGACAGTTGCTGTGTACTGGGGAAATACCAAGTTGACTCCTCTGGGGAGACAGAGAATGTCTGTGCCATAGCCCTTGGAATGCGTGCTGGACTGAAGACAGAGGTGGCTTGTGACAGTTGCTGGGTGCTGGGGAAAGACCAAGCTGACCCCGCTGGGGAGACAGAAAATGTCCTATCCCTTGGAGTGCGTGCCGGACTGAAGACAGAGGTGGCTTGTGACAGTTGCTGTGTACTGGGGAAATACCAAGTTGACTCCTCTGGGGAGACAGAGAATGTCCTATCCCTTGGAGTGTGTGCTGGATTGAAGACAGAGGTGGCTTGTGACAGTTGCTGTGTGCTGGGGAAATACCAAGTTGACTCCTCTGGGGAGACAGAGAATGTCTGGGTCAAAGCCCTTGGAATGCGTGCCGGACTGAAGACAGAGGTGGCTTGTGACAGTTGCTGGGTGCTGGGGAATGACCAAGCTGACCCCGCTGGGGAGATGGAGTATGTTGTACCCCTCGAAGTGCGTGCCGGACTAAAAACAGAGGTGGCTTGTGACAATCGCTGGGTGCTGGGCAAAGACCAGCTGCATGGAAAGTCCCGAGGGAAGACACTTGAAATGGTGCCCTTTGAGATGGTTCCAGGGCCGAATGCAGAGCAGGTCAGGCCTCGTTGTGAATGACGTGTTTGGATGGGCGTGGAGCATTTGAAGGCATCTTCTTGACCAGCAAATCCAGAACGTGGAATTCCATCTGTGATGCTGAAATCCTGATCCGGATGAAAACCAGCAACTGCAAGGAGCAGAGATAGGCTCCACTTATGTTTGTCCTAGGCAGGACCAAAAGTGTCTTTCATTTCCCCCTCCCACAGCTGTCTTCAATATAACAGCCAAGTTAATCCAGTGAGAGGCAGCAGCCTTTAAGTTTGTGCTTGTGGGCCATTTGCTGTACCACAACAGCCATCTGGATTTGCTGATTCTCTTTTAATGTATATACTCAGTCTTTTCCCAGCAAATTCAAATCATTAAAGCAAATGAAGTGCTCAGATTCATAAAAATAACAATCTTACTATATCAAAGGGTAAGCGAGTTCTAGACAACCTACCCTGGTGCGCCACCATAGGGAACTGCTGCGACAGGAAACCCAGGCCAGGATCAGGAGTGGAGCAGGTGACAATGCTCGCCCCTCACCTTCAACCAGCTTGGATCAGGAAGGAAGCAGGAGGGAATCTCCCCCCCCCCCCGCTGCCTTCACCCAGCCGGGATTAGGAGCACAGCAGGTGGCAATACCCACCTGCACCTTCACCTGGCCAGGATCAGACATGGAGCAGGTGGCAATGCCCACCTGTCAGCTTCACCCAGCCAGGATCAGGAGCAGAGCAGGTGGCAATTCCCACTCCCCCATCTTCATCCATCCAGGATCAGGCATGCAGCTGTAGGCAATGCCTGCTCCCCCCTTTACCCAGGCAGGATCAGGAGTGGAGCAGGTGGCAATGCCCCCTTCTTCCTTCCCCTAGCTGAGATTATGCGTGAAGTACGTGGCAATACCTGCCCCTGCCTTCACCCTACCGGGATCAGGAGCAGAGGAGGATGCAATGCCAACCCCCGCCTTCAGCCAGGTGGGTTCAGGAGCGGAGCAGGTGGCAATGCCCAACCCCCGCCTTCACCTGGTCGGGATCAAGAGCAGTGCCCGCCCCCTGCCTTCACCCAGCAGGGATCAGGAGTGGAGCAGGAGGCAATGCTAACTGCTCCTTCACCCAGCAGGGATCAGGAGCAGAGCAGGTGGCAATGCCCACCCCTGCCTTCACCTGGCTGGGATCAAGAGCAGAACAGGAGGCACTGCTTGCCTCCTGTCTTCACCTGGCAGGGATCAGGAGAAGGTTGCAACACTCCCTCCCTCACCTGGCCGGGATCAGGAGCGGAGCAGGTGGCAATGCCTGTTCTCCCCTTCACCCAGCCGGGATCAGGAGAGGAGCAGGTGGCAATGCCCACTCCCCCTTCACACATCCAGGATCAAGAGTGTAGCAAGTGGCAATGCTCACCCCCCCTTCAACACGCCGGGATAAGGATTGGAGCATGTGGCAATGCCTGCTCCCCCCTTCACCTGGCCAAGATCAGGAGCAAAGCAGGTAGCAATGCCTGCTTCCCCTTTCACTCAGCTGGGATCAGGACTGGAGCAGGTGGCAATGCCTCCCCCCCCCTCCCTTCACACAGCAGGGATCAGGATTGGAGTAGGTTCCAATGCCCTCCCCCTGCCTTCACCCAGCTGAGGTCAGGAGGGGAGTAGATGGCAATGCCTGTCCCCATTCTTCACCCAGCTGAGATCAGGTGCCAATGCCAGCCCCCTGCCTTCACCTGGCCAAGATCAGGAGCAAAGCAGGTTGCAATGCCCACCCCCTGCCTTCACCTGGCCAAGATCAGGAGTAGAACAGGTGGCAATGTCCACCCGCCGCCTTCAGCTGGCTGGGATTAGGAACAGAGCAGGTGGCAATGCCCACCCCCCTTCACCCAGCTGGGATCAGGAGCAGAGCAGGTGGCAATTTCCACTCCCTGCCTTCCACTGACCCTGCCAGGGTCAGTCATGAAAGAGAAGGCAATGCCCACCTGTCCGCCCTCTGCTTTCTAGAGCCTGTTGTATCTTTTCCCATAACGGGCTTTGTTGCTAGTGACCAATAAAACAACATTTTGGCTAGAAGGAGCCCAGCCAGCTGAGTGTTCCTCACTCAGCCAGGCCTCTGCCTCTTGCCCCCCATTCTCATCAGCAGGTTTCTCTGAGATGGACTTTGCAGCCGGGTTTCTGTTGCTGGCTCACCCCAGTGTGATTGGCTTGTGGTGAGGGAGGAGGAATTCTTCCTGGCACTCAACTAGCCCCTTGCCCCACTTGCGAGTTCATAATGTCTCTCACAGAGGTCTCCAGATCATTGTAGAGTGGCTTGGAATGGTTTGCTTGAGACATGCTCTGTCTATCCACCAGCCTGAAGGTGACAGTGGTTTACATGCATCTGGACTAGGAAAGGGTTGGACTTCCAAAGGGAAGGCAGCCAGTCCTGCACACTTCCCATTTAACTGATGTGTCGATTTCTTAAGCACAAATCAACCCTAGCCCAAAAGGCCAAATTTTTCGAGGGAGCCTGTTAAGCCCCCAGGCTCAGGGCTTGCTTTTCTACGGAAGAAAGAGCCAGCATGACGGCCCAGGTGTCAGGCTATGGCAGACAAATCCCTGTACCATTGTAGCAAGAAATCCAGGCTCTTGGGTAAATAGATTTATTCAGAAATCAGATCATTTCCACAGATATGTCCATAGAATTATTTAGAAGTAAGGTAAGCATCTAAACAGTAAGAACAAGTTGACAGAAATGGTAACCTGTGGGGAAATCCTTCCTCTTAACACACACGTTTGCTCCTTCCCCCTCCCAACAGTAAAACAGGACTTTTGGCGCAAACTCGTCCTGAGACCGTCTCACATATTTGTACTATCAAGTCAAGACACTGAGAAAGCAGGAGATCAAAGTTGAGACATAGCAGTGCATGGGAGTGAGCAGTATACAAGGTCAGAAGCACTCAGAGTTTCTACAGTCCGTTAGATAAGGCACCTGCAGCTTCAACAAGCCTGTGAAAGAAACAATTACGGCACTGGCAATATGACATCAAGTTACAGCATGAAACATTGGTTCAGAAACAACAGGTCAGCAAACAACAGGTCAGCATTAAGTAGTGTCATGGATGGGGCCCAGACATGACATTCTGCCTCCCCAAATATGGCCCCCCTCCTTAGGGGCCAGGTTTGTCAGGATAACATTCGTGGAAGTTTGAAACAAGTCTAGGTGCATTCATATGGGATTGTTCTACCCATTCTTTGTAAAATTCATCAAAGTCTTTCCACCTGACTAGGTAGAAATGTTTGTTGTGCTTTATTTTAGAACCCAGGACCAGGATTTCTTCATCTTCATAATGAATTTGTCTATCTATTAGCATTGGGTGTGGGGGGCCCCGTTCTGGATGCCATTGGTCAGGTGGGGGAGCCTTTTTCTGCAGGCTGAAGTGGAATACTGGGTGGATTCGGTTCAAATTCTCGGGGAGCTCAATTTCTACAGTTACTTCGTTAATTAATTTCTTTATAGGAAAAGGTCCTAGATATATCTCCACCTTAATTTTTTGCTAGGTTGCTCCCCTTTAATATTTTTGGTGGAAATATACACCAAGTCTCCTGGTTGTGTTTTCCGTTGTTCAGAATGTTTCTTGTCAGCAAATTTCTTATAGTCCTCCTTAGCTTTTTCCAAAGTTTTTTGTATGATTTCCTGCTGGGAAATAAAATTAGTCTACCATTTGTTTAGATCTCCTGGTTGTTGGGACCCAGGGGTTGTAGCAAAAGGCAAGGCGTTTCCTACATATCCATGTACTATTTTAAAAGGAGTAGCTCCTATATAGCTGTGTATTGAGTTGTTATATGCATATTCAGCAAAATCAAGAAAATCAATCCAATCATCTTGTTGATAGTTAATATAGCATCTTAAAAACTGTTCCAGCACTTGATTTGTGCGTTCCGATTGCCCATCGCTCTTGGGATGATAGGCGGAGCTAATTCCTTGTTCAATCCCAGCAAGTCTGAGAAGCTCCCACCAGAAGTTGGCAACGAACTGTGGGCCCCTGTCAGAGATTACCTTATTAGGAAAGGAGTGTAGTTTGACCACGTGTTTGATGAACAGGCTAGCTAGTTTCTTGGCTGTAGGGATTGTAGTACATGGAATAAAATGAGCCTGTTTTGAAAACAAATCCACTACTACTAAAATGAATGTATATCCTTTCGAGAGGGGAAGATCTGTGATAAAGTCCATTGAAATCACAGCCCATGGTCTAGGAGGGGTTTCTAAGGGTTGCAATAGTCCAGGGGTTTTTCCCCTCCTAGATTTACCCATTATACATACTGGGCATGAGGATACATATTGAGAAACATCTTTTCTCATTGCTGGCTACCAAAACTGTCTTTGTACTAAGTGTAGGGTTTTAAGATACCCGAAATGTCCAGCTGTTTTGGCATCATGATGTTGTAAAATTTCTTTTCTTAAACTGGCTGGAATGTATAGTTTGCCCATTCTGTACTAGTAGCCATCTCCCTCCTGTTTCAGTTCAGCTTTGGGTACATTTTCCCCCTCTCTGTTTCAGCATTCATTCTCTCTCCCCATTCTGAGAGATCAGGTTTCGTGCTGCTTTGTGTTTTCGCAGCTTGGCTGCGTGTCATCGTCACCACTCCTCCCAGTTGAGCTGGTGAGAAAACTGTATAAATTATCTCCTCCTTCCGGCTGTCATGCTGTGGCATGTGAGAAAATGTGTCCACTAGGAAATTTGATCAGCCAAGGAGGTACTTCAACACGAAGTTGAATTTGGAAAAGAATTCTGCCCACCTTAATTGTTTGGCATTCAGTCTACGGGGTGTGCGTAATGCTTCTAAGTTTTTGTGATCAGTCCATACTTTAAAAGGTATTTTAGCCCCTTCTAACCAGTGTTGCCAGGTGGTAAGTGCAAATTTCACCGCAAAAGCTTCTTTCTCCCATATGCTCCAATTGCATTCAGTTTCAGAGATTTTTTTGGAAATATCTGTGCAAGGATACAATTTCTCTTTATTCAGTTGAAGGAGGACCCCCCCCCCATGGCGTTGTCACTAGCATCAATCTGGACCACACATTTCTGGTTCTCGTCTGGGTGTTGTAGAACCGGTTCTGAAATAAACAGTTTTTTCAGTTTTCAAAAGCTTCCTGGCATTCTCCAGTCCAATTCAATCTAGCACTAGGTTTTCCCCCTTGCATTCCCCTCCCCTTGGTTTTTAGCAAGTCTGTTAGGGGGAGAGCAATTTGAGCGAAGTTCTTTATGAAAGGTCGGTAAAAGTTAGTGAACCCTCGAAATGATTGCAATTGCCTTGTTTTGGGGGGTTCCCACTACGGCTTGGACTTTTACCGGGTCCATTTTAAGTCCTTGATGTGAGACCTGGTACCCCAAAAAATCCAGTTTTTCCTTGTGGAACTCGCATTTAGACAGTTTCACTGATAGTTTATACTTTTTTAAAGCGGTCAACACCTTTCTGACCAATTCCACATGGGATTCTTTATCAGGAGAATAAATCAACACATCATCTAGGTAAACAAACACACCTTTGTACAGGTACTCATGCAGCACTTCATTGATTAAATTCATAAACACACCCGGCACCTTCTGTAGGCCGAAAAGCATCACAAGATATTCTAATTGCCCCAGGGGGGTATTGAAGGCAGTTTTCCATTCATCCCCCTCCCTTATTCTGATCCGATAATAAGCATCTTTTAGATCCAGCTTTGAAAAAATTTCCCTTGCACCACCACACTGAGCAAGTCTCTGATCAAAAGGGGCGGGGGGTAAGCATTTGACATGGACGCAACATTTATTCCACGATAATCGGTACACAGTCTCAGCCCCCCATCTTTCTTTTTGCAGAATAATACAGGCACTGCATGGGTAGAGCTGGCAGGGCGAATGAATCCTCGCTCCAGGTTTTTATCAATGAACTCTCTCAGTTCCTTTCTCTCTGCTGGGCTCAGAGAGTACAATTTTCCTTGAGGCAATTTTTCTCCTGGAATTAGTTCAATAGCACAATCCGTGCCTCTATGAGGAGGAAGTTCATTAGCTTCTTTTTCTTCAAACACTTGTTTTAAATCATGATATTCGGGGGGGGGGATGGCTTTTTCCTCCTCAGCGGTTAATAACACAGTTTCTAACGGGGAGGGTGCCTCCCGTCCCCACACTTTAGTCCATGCATGTTTTGCACAATGATCTCCTTTGAAAATCACCATTCCAGTGGACCATTTGATGTACGGGTCATGGTCCCACAGCCACCAACTTCCCAGTACCAAGGGGTATTTGGCCACATCACTGACTACATACGTTCTATTCTCCCAATGATTCCCCATGCCCATTGGGGTACGCTCAGTTCTGTCGGGTGCAGGAGTCATACTAGGCGCATCCATTTGCTCAAATACTATAAGATCTTTGAGTTTTATTACTTCTAGTCCTAGTCCTGTGACCAGGGCTGGCGATATTAAGTCCTGGGAACATCCGGAATCTATTAATGCTTGCACCTGCACATGGGTTCCCTTTTTTGGATTCAGAAACATCATGGGCATAAACAGTATGGCCCCTCTTTCTCTCACCTCCGGTGGTTTGGGCTCTTTGGGGACCTGCTGGGGGGACCTTTTCACGGCAGGTCTGTCTCATTTCCCAACAGTAGGGTAAAATTCTCCTCTGCTTCTATTTGTATCGGTTCCTCGGTGTTTCCGGGACTCTTATTGGCATCCAAGCCAGTCCCTGGCCTCCCACACTTTGGAGGCAATCTCTGACTCAGTGGTTTAGGGGGGGGGCTGCGGGTTTCAGTGCGTCTTGGCCTCTTTCTCCTGCGCCAGCCTTACGGGGCATTGTGCTGCAAAATGTCCAACACCCCCACATTTTAAACATAGTCCTTGTCTCCATCGTAATTCTCTCCCAGTTCATAGAATCATAGAATCACAGAATCACAGAGTTGGAAGGGGCCATACAGACCATCTAGTCCAACCCCCTGCCCAGTGCAGGATCAGCCTAAAGCATCTCTGGCAAGTATTCATCCAGCCTCTTCTTGAAAACTGCCAGTGAGGGGGAGCTCACCCCCTCCCTAGGCAGCTGATTCCAGTTCCTGGGATGGGGGGCCTTGGCCTTAGAGGGGTGCGTCCCCTGTCTGCAGTGGTTGGCCTCCTCGGCCCTGCATGTTGTTGTATTCGTATGAGTTTCACCACTTGGCTTCTGTTTTCAACCTCACATCCTAATTGGATCCACCCTAACAGAGTCCGTGGGTCGTCCTGCATTAATGCTCTATCTAGCAGGTCAGCATTCAATCCGTTTCTGAAAAGTTCAATTTTAACTCCTTCATGATAACCCTGAACTTTGGTGGCTAATTGCCTGAATTCGGCAGCATATTCTCTTACAGCTCTGGACCCCTGTCTTATGGTTCCTTCACCCTTCTAGTGGGTCTTCAAATTGGGCTCTTAGCGCATACACAAAAGCATTTAAATCATACAGCTTGGGTGCTCCCATGTCATGCAAAGTTACCTACCATTCGGCTGCCGGGCCCCCTAGTTGAGATCCTAAATGGCTTACCTGACTGTGCTCTGTAGGAAACAAATGTCCCCAATCTTGGAAAAATTCCATGGCTTGTACTATAAAAAATCTCAAGTCTCCGGGTTTTCCCTCAAAATCGGCTTCCAATTTGAACCATTCTTGCAGCAGTACTGCTCCGGGAGCTCCTACTCCCTGACACCCTGTCGGCTGCCGGATTAGGGCTGGTCTGGGGGGTGGCTGTGCCATGAAGGGTATTTGATATGCTCCATTTGCTCCATACACCATAGGAGTGGCTTGAGGCACCACTCTGTACTGTGGTTGAAAGGTTTCCGCTTGAACCCCCGATACTCTTCAAGGGGAGTATACTGTGGGACCTCCCAGTTTCAGATTGCCCATTTGTACTCCTGTCCTTATAGGGACGACGATATGGGTCCCCTGTGGTTGACCGGTTTGGGGCATTCTTATCCCTATGGCGGCAACTGATGCCCCTGTGCTTGTTGTAGCAGGTGGGACCTTCATTGGCTGTGTCCCCCCTTGCTGTCGCCCTACTCCCGCTTGGGGTGGTAAAATGGGAATTGTCATTACTGTTGGGGGAGCTTGAACTTGTAGGTCCCTTGACACTCTCATCCCCGTTGTGACAATTGGTGCCCCTGAGCCGCTCATGACTGGAGGAATGATCAAAGGCTGTGCTCCCCCAGATGGATCCATTCCCACTCCCCGGAAGGGTAAGTTAGAGGCAGTCACTATGGTGGGAGGCAGAACAGATCTCCCTCTCTCCGTTCCAGTAACTACTGGAAACTGTGTAGTCGGGGGAGTTACTTGAGTTCCCATAAACTGTTCAGGAGTTACTAACACCGGCCTTCCCCTTTCCGAAGGCGTTGATCCCACCACCTTTATTGGTCCTTGGCCGATCTGTGGGGCTCTCCCTCGCTCCTTCGGCAGCGGTTTCACAACCGGTCCCATCGGCAGGCTCATCATTTCGTTTGCTAGCTGGGCAGTTTGCCCCTACTCCTCTCTCATCGTTGCCACTTGGGTCTCGATTGTCTGGTACCTGTGTTCCACCTCTCTGGGTTGCGGCGTCTGGCTCCCGAATGGGTCTGATGGCCCAGCCGCATTCCAGTCCAAGGTGTAGGTACCATTGTTACCTATGTAGTCCTGGGAACTCTGCCGTGGCCAGGGGGTAATCCAGGGCCCCCCTGTATTTGTAAATCCTTGAGTAGTGCTTGTGTTGATATCTCCTCCGCTTTGCCCGGGGGTAATCCAGGGTCCCCCGTTATTTGTAAATCCACTAGGGTTAGGGTACGTTGGGCATGCACAGTGCCTCTCATCCAACCCCTGGTAAGTCCTGTTAATGCCAACAGGTCATATCTCATCACCTGGAGTTGTTCACTGAGGTAATCCAAACGATCCTCTCCTCTTGACTCCGTCCAGTTGTCTGGCTCGGGTGAATCTCGGGCGAGGAACAAGCTCCCTTGGCAAATGCTTTTACGTTGCCTGTGAGCCTTTTGAGACTTGAGACGGCAAACTCTCCCTTTGCAGTGGGGAGCTCATATAATGTCCCAGTTCATCATCCCACCATGGCTCTACTCCACTCGTGGCTATATCTGCTACTTCCCTTTCGAACGTGTTTTGGGATGTTCTGAACAAAGAGTCCCCCACGGGCTCTATCCCCGGCTCATCCTCTGGAATGGAGGTCAGCTGCGGTTCCAGTGAGACGTTCGACACTCCGGTCTCATCTGGTCAGCGTCCAAACAGCGCTCCTCTCTGCCTCACTTTCTCTTCCCGGGGTCAGGGTGCCCATTGTCTGGGGGTTGGTAAAGTTCTCCGCGTAAGATGAGTAATCCCCATCTTTGGGATTGCTCCCAGTTCTGAATACATTGGGAGGGTCGAGGTGGCTCCAAGCCCCCTCATCTCCACTGTATTTGAGTCCATCAGGCAGTCCCTCCTCGGTTGAGTCACAGGCACCAGCTCTCTAGAAAGTCCTCCAGGAGTTGCACCTGGTCCCAGTTGCGAGTCTGGGTTGCATGTTAAATCCTCTGGCTCCACAGTCCCCGGGTCTGGCTCTGATGACATGAAGCGGGTAGCCATTCTCCAATGGTTACAGGTACAGAAGGATTAAAGAGGATTCCTGTCAAAATATGAGGCTATGGATGACAGGCTGTGGCAGATAGATCCCTGTACCATTGCAGCAAGAAATCCAGGCTCTTGGTTAAATGGCTTTATTCAGAAATCAGATCATTTCCACAGGTACGTCCATAGGATTACTCAGAAACAAGGTAAGCATCTAAGCAGTAAGAACAGGTTGACAGGAACGGTAACATGTCAGAAAACCCTTCCTCTTCATACACACGTTTACTCCTTCCCCCTCCCAACAGTAAAACAGAACTTTTGGTGCGAACTCATGCTGAGCACATTTCACATATTTATACTATCAAGTTGAGACACTGAGAAAGCAAGAGATCAAAGTTGAGACATAGCAGCGCATGGGAGTGAGCAGTGTACAAGGTCAGAAGCACTCAGAGTTTCTACAGTCCGTTAGATAAGGCACCTGCAGCTTCAACAAGCCTGTGAAAGAAACAATTACGGCACTGGCAATATGACATCAAGTTACAGCATGAAACATTGGTTCAGAAACAACAGGTCAGCAAACAACAGGTCAGCATTAAGTAGTGGCATGGACAGGGCACAGACATGGCACCAGGGGGCAAAGCACAGCAGGCAAGAAGCTGCACCTGGGCCTTAGAAAGATCAAGTGGGGAGGGACAACAAGGGCCACCTAGTCCAATCCCCTGCACAATTCAGGAAATTCACAGCTATGTCCCCCCCACCCCCACCGCTTTCCTCCCCCAGTGGCTCCTGCTGTATGCCCAGAAGAAGGCAGAAAACCTCCAGGAGCCCCAGCAAATCCAGCCTGGGGGAAAATTCCTTCCTGACCCCAAAGTGGCGATCGGCATTATCCTCTGCACGTAAGGGGGGCCACAAGAACCGAGCGCCAGCTCTTCCCCCCGTGCCCTCCCTCTCCCAGTCTGCATACATTCAATTCAAGTCAGTGGATCATCACTGCTGTCAGGTGGCAGTCCAGCCTCTTCTTGAATACCTCCAAGGAAGGAGGAGAGCCCAGCACCTCCCGAGGAAGCCTCTTCCACTGAGGGACCGCTCTAACTGTCAGGAAGTTCTTCCTCACGCTTAGCCGAAAACTCCTTTGCTTTAATTTTAACCTGTTTGTGGTGTGACCCTCTGGGGAAACAGAAAACAATTCCACTCCATCCTCTATGTGACAGCCCTTCAAATATTTGAAGATGGCTATTGCATCATCTCTCAGTTGTCTCCTCTCCAAAGTAACCATACCCAGCTCCCCCAACCATTCCACATAGGAGTTGGTCCCTAGACCCATAACCATCTTTTTTTTCTAGCCCTCCTTTGGACCAGTTCCAGCTTGTCAGCCTCCTTAAGCTGTGATGCCCAAAACAGAACACAGTACTCCAAATGAGGTCTAACCAGAGCACTGTACTCTTCCTTTGGCTTGATCTGGACACTGTACTTCTGTTCATACAGGCATTTGCCTTTTTAGCCACTGCATCCCACAGCTGACTCATGTGCAGTGTATGATCTATCATCATCATCATCATCATCATCAATTCATAGTCCAACTTTCTCACTGAGATCCAAGGGGGAGTACACAGTGCAAGTGAAAATACAACCAACAGCAAAGTACAATAATGAACAACAGTAAGGACAGTCATTGAAAGAGATACAACATGGCATGGTAGCAGAAAATATGAAAAGCAAACGTAAAGCCAAGCACAGAAATGAAATCGTTCTGAAACAAACCATTACTAATTTTCATGGCACGTTTATCATCATGGAAACTCCCTAGAAGGCACATGTCTACACCAGCAGACAGAACCCAACCGAGCGGCATATAGTCCCCGTTCCTACCAATGCATGTTTCTGTGCTACTTCTTACGACACAGCTCTATAATCTGGATAGAAAGCCCTCCCAAGTAATTCAGTCTTGCATACTTCATAGAAAGCCAGGAAATAAAAGGATAAAACAGAGGAAGAACAATGAATGTATGCACTCCTCAGCACCCTGGAGGAAAAAAGGATAAAAATATGATAGATGGGTGGGTCAATACAAACTATCCAGTAGGAGCATACTTGCAGCAACAGATAGTACCCAGTAGTAAAGTCTACCGTCCCTGTCCCAATACATCTCTCTGAACCATTTACGTATAGCGCAGCCCAATTACCTGTGTAAGAATGCCCTCCTGAATAATTCAGTTTTGCATATTTTTGCAGAAAGCCTGTAGATTAGGAGCTCTCCTGACCTCCTCAGTCAGGCCATGCCGTAAGGTGGGGACCACCACAGAGGAATCACAAGTGTGAGCAGCTCCTGATTTTGCTCACCTGTAGGGCAGTATCTGCAGAAGGCCCTGCCCAGAAGAGCAAAGCTGCCGTGGTGGAACATGGGAGGAGGCAGTCATACAGATATGAGGGGCCGGAGCCATGAAGGTCTTTGAATGTGATAGACATGACCTCAAATTCAGCCCAGTAAGACCTCTAGGTCCTTTTCACATTGCTACTGCCAAGACAAGTCTCCCCCATCCTATAAATGTGCCTTTGATTTTTCCTACCTAAATGCAGAACTTTACATTGATCTCTGTTGAAATTCTTTTTCTTAGTTCTAGCCCAGTTTTCCAGCCTGTCAAGATCACCTTGAATCTTGCATCGGTCTTCTACTGTGTTTGCAACCCCTCCCAATTTAGTATCATCTGCAGCTTTAATGAGCATCCCCTCCATTCCTTCAGCCACGTCCTTCATAAACAACGAAGGGCCCAGGGCAGAGCCCAGAGGCACTCCGCTTGGCACTCCTCTCCAAGAAGACGAGGAACCATTAAGAAGCACGCTTTGGGTGCGATCTGCCGACCAGTTACAGATCCACCAAACAGTCGTCGGATCCAAACCACTTTTTACCAACACCTGCCCCCCCCCCAATGCCAGCTGCCACAACTGAGATCAGCATATTTGGGGAAGGAGTGGCCAGAGCCTGGCATTCCAGGCACCCTGGCATGTGTCATACAATGGGGAAGACTCCCAGGAAATTATACCCAGAGGAGCTTCCTCTAATGGGGTGAACGGATACTTACAGCCCCCCAAACACATGCTTTGTGGAGACTCTCTCCATAGGCATGGATGGGGCACAACTGTGGGTGGGGGGTGCCAGGAAGCTGCCCTGCTGTCCTGAGCGGACCAGCTGGCCAAGCAACCCTGGGACCCATTCCCTCTGCATGAGCAGAGCCCTGACACCACTCGCTCACCGTCTCTGAGCACTTCCACACAAGGTGGGTAAGTGCCGTTTGGATGGCAGTGGCGTGTGCCTCCGTGGGGTCTCCTTGCATTTTCATCCAGAATGGGACCGTGGGCCCTGCTGGGGCGCCCCACACACACAGCTGTGGCTGGCATGGTGCCTGTGTTGTTTGCCTTCACTTTGTATGTCTCTGTTTTGCTTTCATGCAGGTGGCGATTCAGCAGGGAGATTCAGCAGGGGGTTGGACTAGATGGTCTGTATGGCCCCTTCCAACTCTATGATTCTATGATTCTTCCTCAGAGCAGAGCTATTACTGCTCCCACCCCTCTGGTTCCAGCCTGCCTACCTCGGGCGGCTGTTCGACCTGGGAGTCTGCCTCACTCTCAGGCATGCTGTGTTGGCATGGCACAGCCCCCTGGCCTCTGGACATGGCTCTCAAAGGGACAGGCGCCATTCTGGACAGAGGCCACTTGTGTCCTCCAACCCCTTCCTTTAATGAAGTCTGGGTTGTTCCAAAACCGAGGTTCTGCCTTTTTGTGAGAGGACGGGACTGGCTGCGTGCCCCCTCCCTGCCTCACCTCCTCCCGCCACCTGTAACTTCTCCTTAGGACTGCCCCTTCACATGCCCAAGGGGATGGGCTCTGGCTCAGGGGCAGTCATACTGGGGGGGGCAGGGTCTGGGGTTTGTTTGTTTGTTTTACGTGTAGCTGCAAAACATAGCGGGAGGGTTCAGTGGCACCTCGGAGGCCGACTCCACCCTTAGCAGCTTGCACAGGCCTGGAGGGCTGTTCTAGACTGGGCACGGCTTCTCTGAGGGAGGGGTCTCTGGGTCCCTGCTGGCATCTGATAAACCATGCCGATTGTTAGTGCATGGGGAGGGGGATCCACTGCCACGGGTCAGCAGAGGCTGAGCTAGGGAGTGGCTCCCAGCCAAAATGGTAGCTCTCTGGGCTGTCCCCTTCTGCCCAGTTCCCCGTTTTCATTTGTGGGGGCAAAAAGTCATCCCCGGGGCTTTTGCCTGCCTCTCCCTTCTACCCATGTGGGGATTGAACCAGGGGGCCCAGCCGTGCTGCCCCAGCACCTTTCCACTGAGCCTTGCCTGTCCTCAGGGTGGCTGCTGGTGCTGTCAGGGCTCCAGAGGCACCTAATGCCTGCTGGGGTGCTGCTCCTTTGGAACCTCCCCCCCCCTCCTGAGGCTAGGGTGGGGGGGCCGGTTTGGGGTGTCAGAGGCTGTGAGGCAAGGCTGGCCTCTGTCTTTCCCCCTCTTCCGCCTTTCTATTTTTACTTTTCTGTGAGAAAGGTTGTGTGGTTCGGAGCAGGGAGCCCTTCTTGCTGTTCATCAGGCCCTTGCCAGGCAGGGGGAGGGCATCCCCTCTGGGCTGGGGAGGGGGCCTCTCAGACATGACTCTGGCGGGGTGCTGCTCTTACAGCCCTTCCCTCTCTGCCTACTGACGCTCTGTGCGGGTGGGTGGACGTGGTTCTGGGGGGGGCAGTGGTTGGTTTAGCAGTGGGCGATCGGCTGCACCTGTGTATGCCCCTCATGGGGCTGTCATCGGAGGCCATTGCTTGACTGGTGAATTCTGCTGGGGTTGCTATGGGGATTCTGGCGCACATGCTACGCTGTCTCTGCAGGGTTGCCAACTCCGGATTGCCAAATTCCTGGAGATTTAGGGGCAGAATCTGGGGTGGGCAGCAGGATGTGGGGAGGGGAGGGTCATCAGTGTGGTATGAGGCCTACTTCCAAAGCAGCCCATTTCTGCATAGGAACTGATCTCTGTCATCTGGAGAGCAGTTGTAATTCTGGGAAGTCTCCAGGCCACACCAGGAGCTTGGCAACCTTATATTTGTGCCTAGCAAAGTGGGGGGGAGGGCATGCAGCGCTGTTTTCCTGTGGAATGGCCACAAGGAGTGAACTAGCGGTGCCATGGTTATGCCAGCAGCCAGGTGCCTTCACTGGGGGGCTCTTAGGATTGCTCCGAACGTCCCGGTTCTGCTGAAATGAGACTGAAGCCTTCATTCTTTCCGTATTGCTGCAAGGATTAATAAGGTATTTTTGAATCAAAGGGATAACAAAGTTTTCCCAGTGCTTCACTCATATTATCCTAGGAGCTGTTAATAATTTTATCATCAAAAGCTTTATATTAGCTTGACTATTAATAGAAAATTATTGCAGTAAAATCAGTGGTAGATCTGATAATAATTACTCAATGGCTGTTTCCGCACGGCTTACTTCAACCCGGAACGCTGCGCAACATACCGAAAAACCGCGGAAGATCGTGTTTTCTCACGTGAGTTTTGCGTGCTGTTGCGCACAAAACTCACGCAAGAAAACGCGATCTTCCGTGTTTTTTTCGGCACGTTGCTCAGCGTTCCGGGTTGAGGTAAGCCGTGCGGAAACGGCCAGTGATTCAGTCATTACTGGGCTAATTGAGATAACTTGTTGTGACCGGTAAATATAACCTTTGGACACTCCCACACTCCGGTTGACACATTGTGACGCACCTGGTGTCTCAGCAACAGAGGAAGGCGATAAAGAAAGTGAATTTCCATATTTCAATTCTGCATGGGATTTCTGCTCATTTTAAATCTTTGCAAACTTGCATTTATATACCCAATTACATTATTTATTGAAATGTCTCTGAAATTGACCGTAATGACTCACACTGTGTAATCTGTCCTGAATCTCACCGAGAAAGGCAGACTATAAATAATGTAAATAAATAAGTAAACATACAATTAAATATTGTAGAAGTCCTCATATATTGCATAACATCTCCAGCATTTAAATCTATTTTTTTCAACAATCATATTTAGCTTTGCTGGGGTGAGATATTAAATAAACAATATTTTGTATTGAGTTTCTCTTAATAGAACAAAGAGAGAATAGTTTAATATTCTTGCACATACTATCAAGGACATCACCACAAAAATCTCATTCCCACAAGATCCATATTTATGCTTTTGAATAGTTAAACTTCACAGCAGGGGACACATTTAAAATGGCACGCTTCTCTTTCTTCACACCTTTGAGACCTCAAACCCCCCTTCTGTAGCATATGCAGTGACCACCAACAACACTGAAACAGCCTGTCTAACTTGTAGATATTGATACCAGGGATCCAGAGGAGTCAGCCGTGTTAGTCTGTACTAGTAGCAAAATAGAAAAGAGTCCAGTAGCACCTCTAAGACTAACCGACTATTTACTGTAGCATAAGCTTTCGAGAACCACAGCTCTCTTCGTCAGATGCATGGAGGGTGAGAAGAAACTGGTCAGATATACAGGTGGGGAGGGGAGGGGGGAGTGGATGCAATCAGTAGCTTCTGATAACGGGATCAGTTTGCTTCTGATACCAGGGAGGATTCTAATAATTGGTTTTCCTGCTTATCTAATCTCTTATTAAGAAGGTATGGTTATGTTTCATTTTATTTTTAAACGTCATTTTAATGTAATATAATAATAATAACATTCGATTTATATACCGCCCTTCAGGACAACTTAATACCCACTCAGAGCAGTTTAAAAATTAATTATTAACCCCACAACAAACACCCTGTGAGGCGAGTGGAGCTGAGAGAGCTCCAGAGAGCCGTGACTAGCCCAAGGTCACCCAGCTGGCTTCAAGTGGAGGAGTGGGGAGTCAAACCCGGCTCTCCCGATGAGAGTCCCGCCGCTCTTAACCACTACACCAGACTGGCTCTCAGATTTGTAATAGCACCTGAGCAATTAAAAATCTAAAACAAAAATGGGAGCAGATTTGGCCGCAAGGTGAAAAGCCGCGCTTCAGCCCAGGTCAGCCTCTCAGCAGAGTGTGAGCTCCAGGCTCTACCCGTCAGCGCTGTCTGCCTCTGAGACAGAGCAGCTGCCGCCACCAGGGGATCTCCCCAAAGGTGTTAAGGTGTAGAAAATATGATGGCACATCAGTGGTTGGCAGTTTCTAGAGGTGCAAGAGAATGTATTCCATTCATAAAAGAAAAGCCCTTTGCCCTGATGGGGAGGGGTCATTCCGTTAGGGCAGAACAACACTGCCTCTTTCCCCTCCTTTCCTGTTTGGGAAATATTCTGTGCTGCAGAAAACTTTCTGCATATCATTTTGGCCAGTATTCAATATTCCTTCGTCTGAGAATCTGCTTCCAGGCTGCGTATAACATCCCCCATTTCAGAGGGGAATTTTGAGGTCCACCACCCTGGAACCAAATAGTCCTTTTCCCTGTAATGGAGATGCAGGGAGGGGAGGGGGGCAAATTGGCTGTGGACTATTTGGCATAAAGACACCCTGGCCAAGCATTTGCAGATGGTTTATTGTGCTTGCAGTGGGGTTAACACAGTAGGGGAGTGGGGGGGGGGGGGAGGTCACCAGATGAACAAGGGTTTCCCATCATCCTGCGACAGCTGATGGAGGCAGTTGAGCAGCAGCATGCAATCGGCGACCATGTCTGGGGGAACAGTATTCTTGACCACGTTCCTCAGGTTCTCTATGTCGTTGTAGGAGGCTGCTTCAGCACCCGACATCTCTGGACGTTCCCGGAGGATGCCAAAAGTGTTCACTACCTGCTCTGTAATCCTGGGGTGGGCGTCTGGGTCATAGCCCAAAGGCTTCAGGCAATTCATTATAGTGTTATAGCGCTCCATGATGACAGAGGACTGCTTTTCATTCAGTTGAGAGTAGGGATCACTTCCACTCTGTGAAGAGAGAGAAAGCATTAAGGAGTGCTTCAAGGCCAGTGGACAGATAGAAGGGCACCCCAGACCCACACATGAGAATGCGTGAAGCTGCCCAATGCCAAGATAGGATGATCTGTTCTGGTGAGTTGTCTAGAGTCTTGGGAAGGGAGGGCTCCAGGCCAGCTTCCTGATACCATGCTTAACTAGCAATGCCAGGGACCGGACCGGGATTCCTGGAACCTTTTGCATGCATGATGAGTTGGCCACAAACATGCATGCCTCTGGAGTAAGGCAAAATGCCTGGCCATTGACTAGGTTAAAAAAGGCTGATAGATATTGTGGGATGTCAGTGTGTATCATGAGCCAGAGGCACACTGACTCGGCCATCGTTTCTTCTTTTACTCTTGGTTATAGCAATGGCATTCTAAACTTATATCTGTATATTGGTGTTCCACTGAAATGGATGGCTGCTGATTCTACAGTAGATCTTTACTTCCATTATATATTGCTTTTGTAACACCTGGCAAGTGCTGGGCAACAGACCCTAGCCCAGAAGGCCTCTTGGCACACTTCACAGCAGACTGAAGGCCTGAAACACACAGAAAGGGGAAGGAAAGAGAAGAGACGTAATGGCCAGTGTTCAGCATAAGAGGGGAAAGGAAGTAAAACCAGAAAAAGGAAAAATTAAGGCAGAAAGTCCAAAATGAGAAAGAAACCGGATGCAAAGACAGAGAAAAGAGGTTGTTTGAAGCCTTTTCAAGGAAGAAAGAGCAGAGGTTTTAGGAAGGAAAGAACTCCAGGAGCAGCAGAAGAAAAGGGAAGTTGTGAGGAAGAGGAGGAAGTTGTCCACAGACAGAGGACCTCGGGAGGCGAAGAGAACAGCTGGAGGAGTCTGCTGGGTAATCAGTGTGAGAAGAAATGACAAGAGGGCTCCACGGTGCCCACATTGACAATTCCAGTGACACCAGTGCTCCCCTGGGCTGTGGTGAGCAGTGGAGGGGGAATCTGGCATGCCAGTCATAGAGGCATCATTCACTGGCTCCCCAAGAAGCATCCCCCCCCCTCTCACATACCCCTCGAGCTTCTTACACCCTCTTAAACAGATGCAGAAGCACTCAGATCAGAAAAGAGAGAAGCCGAGGGCATGCCGGGTGCCTGGGAAGACTGCTTGGCACGGGCCAGAGGCTGCGGTGGCCAGCCCCTCTTGTGTTGCTCTTGGTCTCCATCTCCCTAGGAGTGGCCACATGTTCCTCCATGCCTTGCCTGGGCACAATTAGTTCCTGGATATCCAGCCAGGAGTTAGCCAACCATCCAGTCCATGTCCACTTTTTTGGCTACAAGTGGAATTCAAATACATCACCCATCCTTGCTTAGAACAGCATAAAATGTAACGGTTGTGTCTTTATTACAGACCCAGTGAATGGGTTTACTTTGATTTAACTGTCATATAATTTACTATAAAGAAACCTGGGGTATGGCAATTGGGGAGGGAGCTGAAAGCCCTGTCGGAGGTGCTGAAGACCCCTCACAAAACTACTTTTCCCAGAGTGCCCTGGGCCACTGGAATGAGTATCAAACCAAGAGATGCTTTGCCATTGGCAAGAGCAAGACAACAACTCTTTGAATCCACCCCATCTGTGGACTGGGTTCCCAGATTCCCTCCTGAGGTGGGGGATCCCTTGCACCCAGCTTCAGTTCCCACCACGGCTCCTGCAGCCAGTGGGAGAAAAATAATGGGGAAAAATAGCAATCATAATGGCGCTGTTGGAATCTCTGGCAACTCTATGGTTTTTACCATAGACTTTCTGGCAATTACTAGAGAGTCATGATATCACTCTTGGGTTTATCCCAGAAGTGATGGCATGCCAACAACCAACAGGCCCCCCATATCCCCTCCCCATGGACTCCTGTTGGCTGCCAGGATATGCTTGGCAACACTATCTGTAGGATTCATTTGGCACAAGACAGGTGCCTGGTTTTGTCTCTCCCGTTCTTTGAGGAGTGCATCAAGGCATCTCTGTTTTCAACATTCTTCATGGTCAACTGAACAGTCTCCACTGAATGATTGTGTCTCCTTTCTCTTTTCTTGTATGTTTGTTTCTTCACATTGGAAGCCTGTTGGCTTTGATCTCATGCTTTTTATCTCACACTAGCAACAACATCCATTGGGTGAAAAAATACAGCAGGCTCTAGAAAACTGATTTGGTGCGCCCCCTTCCAGTGCCAAGCAGGTGCTTCACAGCAGCCTGGAGGCCAGAGCAGGAGGGCACTGAGGGGAGGCACGGGGAGGAGTGCTCAGGCCACTGATTCGGTGGGCCCGCTCCCGGTGGCAAGCGGGCACTTTGCAGTGGCCTCGAGGCCAGAGCCATCGGCAATGCGCCTGCACAAGGATAAAAAGTGAGTCGTCACCAATACGGCTTGCCTTTTATATAGTAGGGTTGCGCTGTGGTTCTTTAGGTGCCTAATACATATTCTTATTGTTACTGTCATTAAACAAGAGACCTCTTTCTCAATAGAGGGAAGTAAGTAATTGGGACACCCAAAGCTCCACCCTTCAGAAACCCCACAGCCAGTCCAGTTCTCACGTCTTAGCCAACCTACTCTTGACTGCCTGGGCTTGGCAGAGAGGCTGAATTCGACTGATTATCCTCTGGCACTCACTCCCCCCCCCCCAAACTGCTTGCCTCGCTGGCTCCTTTTGCAGAGGCCAGTGCCAATGCTCCCCTCCTCACTGTCCTCAGCCTCACCAAGCAGGGACTCTCCTCACCTGCGTGACTTTCTTGGGGATGTTGCGAACAGTGAAGCCGTAGAGGCGGACCCGGTCAGGAAAGATGCTGGAGAGGATCCTGCGGTCCAGTTGGAAGGCAATCTCCCCAACGATGCGCTCCATGGTCGCCTGCCTGGAATCTGAAAGATGTGCAGTCAGTGAGGGGTCCTGCAGCAATGGGGGGGGGGTGCACCAAGTGAGCATTGCTTGTGCTCAAGCGGTCACCCCCACCCCCCATCATCTTCACAGCTGGCCGTCTGAGGCTTCACACCCAGGCCTCCTGGACTCAGCAGAGCCCCCCGACAGCATCTCCCCCTCCCCACTGGCTGCCTCCTCTCTTCTCCTGCCCCTCCAGTCACTTCACTTTCCTGGCTGACACACAGGAGCTGAACCTGCCCAGGCTGTTGAAAGGGGACTCACTGAGGCTGCAGCTTCTTTCTTGGAGAGCAGAATGGACCTGCATGGGGGGCAGCCTGTCACACTGGGGTGACAAGGAGGGGTTGGACCAAAAACTCCTGGTGTGTTGTACTACACAGGCATCCAGCGCAGCTTACATCGCAGCTGCACCAGGCCCTCAAGCCCTAGTGTGTGCAACTGACTTTGGAACTGGAGCTAGGAATTTGACTGGCACACACTGGACTCTGCACGTCTGGCCCGTTTTGCACTGGGATGAGATGCTGTGTGACAATCAGGTTGGTGGTTCTTACATGTCAGTAAAAACAAATGTCTGTTTTGTCCCTTGTTCTGCAGTATTTGTACTACATTCATAAAGATACCAAGTCTGGATAGTCCCACCCAGTAAAAGGCTCAAATTTGGTACGCATCTGTCCCTGGGGCTCTGCTAAAATGGGCCTTAAACCAGGGCTGCTGCAACGTCATTCCCTCCTACTCTAACACGATGGGGAGTCCTTAAAAAAAAAAAAACACCTCAAACCAGGAACGCGAAGGTGTATCCCAGACTGCCTGCAGCACTTCCCTGTCATCCAGGAAGCTGGAAAATAATAAACGAGCAGGGAAGGGCCCTTTGGCTGCAATGTCCGCCTCCCCTTGGGACAGGAGGACTTGGGGACAGAGACCCGCCGGCCACAGGAGAGGAGGGAGGGCAGGTCAGACTAGACAAGGTGCAAAGATATCGCCCAACACCGGGTCTCTCGACAGGGTTGCAAAAAAGCAGCCGCTGGAGTGGATCATGGGGGGGTGGGGCGGTTGTTTGGATGCTCAGTTTGCCCTCAGGAGTTGCTGTTCATCTCATGGGGAAAATGCCCCCTCCTGGAGCGACTAGCCCTGTTTTTTTTGGGGGGGGGAGGGTGCATTGGAGAAATCGTGCCCAGGGGAAGGACTGCCGGGAACTCCCCTGTGTTCTCAATGTGATGCTCCTTAATAACCCTCTGAATGGGGGAGGGAAAATGCCACTGGCAGGCAGGAAAGAGGACGATGCCGGCTTGCACAGAGGAAGCACAGAGCAGCATCTGCGGGGTGGGGGAATGCCCGGTGTGGACGAGCACATGGCCAAAGACTTTCCTGTGCCAACTGCCTGCACATGAGAGAACGCAGCTCTTGGCCTTGGGCTGTATTGTGTTGTAGAGAGACAGCATGGCTTGTGCAAAAAGCAAGCGGAGAAAGCCATGCAAGCTACAGCTCAGGAGAGCTGGATTCTCCTCTGCTTGGGATGATGCCTGTGGGCAAAGAAGGGGGGGGGCTCTGAGGCTCACGGGCACGACTTTCAACCACAGGGTGCCTGAGGTGCCTTACAGTGCCTCAGGCTGGCATGATACCTACAGGATGAGGATGCTGCAAGTTGCAACACCTCGGCAAAGAAGGCCCCTGCTCCCCCACCAGCCCCCTGGCAAGTGCTAGCCTACAGAGGCTTGTCCGGCTACAACTCCTCCAATGCAGCTCTGCCACATCAACCCAGGAGGGCCACTGGACTCATCCCAAGCCCTCTCTGCCTGTCCACTACTTTGTTCCTCCGTGCCCTCCGTGCTTTCCAGCCACAAATGGTGCAGTTGCTGCCACAGCCTCCTGCCACAGCCCTCCTGGGAACTGGCCGGGAACCCTGCCCCTTGAGCCATGGGGGAAACCTAGGCCTTGCTGTGGGGTCTGGGTCTTAATCTGTCCATGCTCCACTGCTTCATGCCACGAAGCTTTCCTTTCCTTGGGGCAGACTTTCTGTGCAGCTGAACAACTGCTCGTGTATCTCACAGGTGCCACTCCCCTGCCTACGCCGCTAGGCCATCCAGCCCTCCTTGGTCCACCAAGCCTGCACGAGACAAGGTCCTGGCCTGCCTCCCTCGTCAACAGTTGCCCCTCCGCCCTTGGCTGGGCCTCCTGGAACCCTCCAGCCCACGGCAGCCCTTCGGCCCTCACCCACTCCCGGCACACTTGCTCAGCTCCCTGTGCCCAGTGCAGTGGCAAGCTTTGGGCTCCAGATTTGGGCCTGATGCTGCTCTCTGAGTGCATCTGCTCAGCATCCATCTCAATGACAAGGCAGGGAATTTGCTCCGTGCATCAAACAACTGCCTACCGCCTCCACCCCACCGGGCCCGGCCTCGGGGTCTGTCTCACCTTTGGATTTCTCCTCGCTGCTGGTCTTCGAGAAAGTCTCTTGCTTAGTCAAGATTTTGTGCTCCTTTGGCTGCCCCTCGGGAGGCCTCTGTACATCCTGAGCCTGGGCAGGGAGTGGAAGAGCAGCCGCAGGTCCGCTGGGCAGGGGCTGGCTGGGAAGCTGGGCTGCAGCTGGCGCAGAGTCTGGTTTGCGGGCCTTCCTGCCCGGTGGGGGGGGCTGCAGTACAAAAGGGGGTGGGTTCTGCAGGACTATTGGGCCTGCTGGAGCCTGTGGTGGCAAGAGGACAGGGCTGGACCCACCGGGGGCCGCAAAAGGCAGATTCTGCAGAGAGTAAGTGTACACCTGTCCTCTAGCTAGGCAGGGGACAGTCTGAGGGAAGGAGAACACATACGACTGCTCCATAGCCTCTGGTGTGCCTGCCAGACTGAAGACTGAGCCAGCTTGTGATGATTGCTGGGTGCTGGGAAAAGACCAGGTAGGAGAAAAACCGCGTGGGACAGAATCCAAAGGGGAGCCACTCTCAGCGGTATAGGTGGTATAAGTGGCATCCCACATGGCAGCCTGGGCACCGGGGAAAGGAGTTGAAGTAGCTTGCGGGGAAAAAATATGTGTCTGGTCCAGACCACCTGTAGGGCTGGGGAATGAGTGTGTCTGCCCCTGAGCAGCCTCCGCATCTGCAGAGCAGGAGAGGGTGTGTGTCTCTCCCAGAGCACTTGGAGGAGAGCTGTTTGAGACTCCCTGTGAAGGAGGTTCGGAAAGGGAACCACTTTCGGTGCTGGTGGATTGGGAGTCATCCTTTGCAGGCTGGGTGGGAGGAGCAGAGACCGAATCTTTCTGAGGGCTATCAGCACTGAAGGTGGTGCCAGCTAACGCTTGTTGTTTGCCAGGAAGAGACGAGTCATCCTGTGGGGAGATAGTGTGTGTCTGCCCCATACCAGCACTTGCAGGGCTAAAGACAGAGGTGGCTTGTGACAGTTGCTGGGTGCTGGGGAAAGACCAGCTGCATGGAAAGTCCTGTGGGGAGATATGTGAAATGGGGCCCGTTGAGGTGGTTCCACGAATGGGCAAAGACCAGGTGGCATTCTGTGGGGAAACAGAGAATGTCTGGTCCAAAGCCCTCGGAGTGCGTGCCGGACTGAAGACAGAGGTGGCTTGTGATAGTTGCTGGGTGCTGGGGAAAGACCAAGTTGACTCCTCTGGGGAGACAGAGAATGTCTGCGCCAAAGCCCTCGGAGTGCGTGCCGGACTGAAGACAGAGGGGGCTTGTGACAGTTGCTGGGTGCTGGGGAAAGACCAAGTTGACTCCTCTGGGGCGACAGAGAATGTCTGCGCCAAAGCCCTCGGAGTGCGTGCCGGAATGAAGACAGAGGGGGCTTGTGATAGTTGCTGGGTGCTGGGGAAAGACCAAGTTGACTCCTCTGGGGAGACAGAGAATGTCTGGGCCAAAGCTCTTGGAATGCATGCCGGACTGAAGACAGAGGGAGCTTGTGACAGTTGCTGGGTGCTGGGGAAAGACCAAGTTGAATCCTCTGAGGGGACAGAGAATGTCTGCGCCAAAGCCCTCGGAGTGCGTGCCGGACTGAAGACAGAGGTGGCTTGTGACAGTTGCTGGGTGCTGGGGAAAGACCAAGTTGACTCCTGTGGGGAGACAGAGAATGTCTGTGCCAAAGCCCTCGGAGTGCGTGGCGGACTGAAGACAGAGGTGGCTTGTGACAGTTGCTGGGTACTGGGGACAGACCAAGTTGACTCCTCTGGGGGGAGACAAAATGTCACAGCCCTCGGAGTACGTGCCGGACTGAAGACAGAGGGGGCTTGTGACAGTTGCTGGGTACTGGGGAAAGACCACGTTGAATCCTCTGGGGAGACAGAGAATGTCTGCGCCAAAGCTCTCGGAGTGCGTGCCGGACTGAAGACAGAGGTGGCTTGTGACAGTTGCTGGGTACTGGGGAAAGACCAAGTTGACTCCTCTGGGGAGACAGAGAATGTGTGCGCCAAAGCTCTCGGAATGCGTGCCGGACTGAAGACAGAGGTGGCTTGTGACAGTTGCTGGGTACTGGGGAAAGACCAAGTTGACTCCTCTGGAGAGACAGAGAATGTCTGCGCCAAAGCCCTCGGAGTGTGTGCCGGAATGAAGACAGAGGGGGCTTGTGATAGTTGCTGGGTGCTGGGGAAAGACCAAGTAGACTCCTCTGGGGAGACAGAGAATGTCTTTGCCAAAGCCCTCGGAGTGCGTGCCGGACTGAAGACAGAGGTGGCTTGTGATAGTTGCTGGGTGCTGGGGAAAGACCAAGTTGACTCCTGTGGGGAGACAGAGAACGTCTGCGCCAAGGCCCTCGGAGTGCGTGCCGGACTGAAGACTGAGGTGGCTTGTGACAGTTGCTGGGTGCTGGGGAAAGACCAAGTTGACTCCTCTGGGGAGACAGAGAACGTCTGCGCCAAGGCCCTCGGAGTGCGTGCCGGACTGAAGACAGAGGGGGCTTGTGACAGTTGCTGGGTACTGGGGACAGACCAAGTTGACTCCTCTGGGGAGACAGAGAACGTCTGCGCCAAAGCCCTCGGAGTGCGTGCCGGACTGAAGACTGAGGTGGCTTGTGACAGTTGCTGGGTGCTGGGGAAAGACCAAGTTGACTCCTGTGGGGAGACAGAGAACGTCTGCGCCAAAGCCCTCGGAGTGCATGCCGGACTGAAGACTGAGGTGGCTTGTGATAGTTGCTGGGTACTGGGGACAGACCAAGTTGACTCCTCTGGGGAGACAGAGAACGTCTGCGCCAAAGCCCTCGGAGTGCGTGCCGGACTGAAGACAGAGGGGGCTTGTGACAGTTGCTGGGTGCTGGGGAAAGACCAAGTTGACTCCTGTGGGGAGACAGAGAACGTCTGCGCCAAAGCCCTCGGAGTGCATGCCGGACTGAAGACTGAGGTGGCTTGTGATAGTTGCTGGGTACTGGGGACAGACCAAGTTGACTCCTCTGGGGAGACAGAGAACGTCTGCGCCAAAGCCCTCGGAGTGCGTGCCGGACTGAAGACTGAGGTGGCTTGTGACAGTTGCTGGGTGCTGGGGAAAGACCAGCTGCATGGAAAGTCCTGTGAGTAGATGTGTGAAATGGGGCCCGTTGAGGCGGTTCCAGGACCAAATGGTGAGCCAGTCAGGGCTCTGTGTTGAAGATGTGTTTGGATGGGAGTGGAGCATTTGAAGGAGTATCGTTGGGCACCCGACCTAGAACCTGCAGCGTTGCTCCCCAACCTGGAATCCTGGTGAGCGTTGTCTGGTGTGAAAAAGCCAGCGGCTGCAAGGAATAGAGAGAGGCTCCACTGAGTGTCTGGGTCTCCCTGACCCCACAGAGCCACCGCAAGAAACAGCTTCCCCCTCCCTGAAAATTGGGACTAGAAAACCTGCAGCAGTTAGGATTAACCCCCAGGATCCGGAGAGGCAGGTGGGTTCTTCAGTCAGTGACAGGAATGCCCATTGGAAACCATGTGCCAGACGGGAGCGAAAAGCGCCCACAGACTTGCAACGGCGCCATTTGAACACATCACTGCATCACAACGATGCGAGAACATGGGTTGGACACCTTGAGAGCCATGCTCTGGTCCAGGTGTGATCTTAAGACTGTGGAACTGATAAATGGTCCCATTTCTCATGACAGAGTTCCGTTAACTTTTTCTTCTTTGGGGATACCCTGCATTACCTTTGTCCCAGCAGGACTATCTTAGGAGATATGGCATAATTCCTTTGAAATTTTTTCAAGATCCTGCAATGAACTATTCCAGTGAAGACCAGGGTTGTAGAGGCAGGCCGTAGCAAACCTCCCCTGATGGTCTCTTGCCTTGAAAACCTCAGTAGGGATTGCCATATGTCAGCTGTTATTTGATGGCGCTTTCGACCATCACCATTCCCATATGAACCTACCCAACCTCTGCAGTCATTTTCAGTGGCCCTACTTTGGAATGGGCCTTCTCAGTCATACTGCCAGAGCTCTGGAACTCCCCCTCCAGGCAGATTTCATTTGCCAAACTCTATCATTATCTTCTGCCAGCAGGTGAAATTTTGTGTTGTTTTGCTTGGCATTCCCTCACTATCTCTTACTAGCCTTTTCCCCTGTTTGTGAGTTTATATGTGTTCATGCGTTTATATTTATCTGTAGTTGAACATAGTTTTGATTGTTCATGCGTTTATATTTATCTGTAGTTGAACATAGTTTTGATTGTTCGATACCTTGCGGATCCTAAGTTGGGTGGAAGGGTAGCATACAAATATTTAAAATAAACAAACAAATAAAATTTGATAAACAATGAAGAAGGACTAGGATTACAGAGTTAGAAGACAGTGTGAACAACCAACTGCCTGAGTGAGTTATGCTGGGACTACAAAGGCAGAAGACACGGCCGTAAAAGCAAGAGGATGCCTAGAATAACCCTTGCAGTGAACTCCAGCCCTGTTCCCTCATAAAGGAGCCCTCCTGGACTCACACGTCTAATCTTCTCATAAAAGCAACCTTCTGAACATTTCTGTTTCGTTTGTTCTGTGGACTGACCAGATCAAATCCCTCTCTCCCCAGATCAGCCAGCCAGCACAGGAACACAGACCTGTCAGGACTCTTTGGAGGCCAGACCTGTGCATCTCTGCTGATTGCAAAGAGTCCCTGTCAGTTTCACATCTGCTGAGCCCCTCCCTCCCCCTCCCTCTTGACCTCCTGCAGTTCTAAGCAACGATTTGGACAGATCTAAAGACTTCCCGTGGCTATTAATTTTCCAGCACAGATTAGCGATGAAAATGATGGGACGTTTGTCTCCTTCAGCCAGACTTGGTTCTCCAAGTGGCTTGTGTCAAGGTAAAATCCAATCTAAAATCATGACAATAAAAATATACCTAATATTTTTAATCTAATAATAATATCCATCCATGTGTGCATCCAGCCACCTGAATTACTGTGGCAGGCATGACACATCAGAAAATTAATCCAGGCATTTCAAAATTGACCACCATTTTGGGGATGATCACGGGAGCGGCAGTGGCAACAATGACGGGAACTGGAACCTCCGACCCCTAGAACTGCCGCCACCGGCTCTTGGCAATGGAAGCTCAGATGCTCTGTGTGAGGCTGACAGAACTCACTGAAAGAGAATGCCTGAAAATGGTGCCTGAAAATGGCCACCAACTTCAGGAGAGTGGTGGGCACTGCATTGCCAAAAATAAAGGGAACTGGAACATCTCAAGAACATCCCTCGGCTGTTTGCAGTGGAAGCTCAGGTGCTGTTTGTGGCAGGCATGACTCATCAGAAAATAAAGCTAGAAGTCTGAAAGCTGGCCACCGAATTCAGGATGCCAAACATGAAGGGAAAGGGAGCATCCTGGACCAGATCGGCGCTGGCCGAGTGACCGTGGGCCTGTCACGCAGGTTTAGCCTAACCTACCTCTTTTTTTTTTAACTTGACTTTTACCCCACCTTTCTCCTAAATAAGGCCTGATTTCCTTACTAAGTTCCCGCCGTTTTGTGATATGCTGGTGCCCACTGTGGACTCGTGACGGAATCTCTTTGCACATTTTAGTTGGAATTATCAGGAGATTTCCTCTCATCAGTAATGCCTCTTCAACTGCAATCTCATAATGTACCTGCCAAAACTTCTGGCACTCCCAGCAGGGCTGGATCAAGGGGGGGCAGGGGGGGTAGTCTGCCCCTGGCGCCACCAGGGAGGGGGCGCCGGGAGCAGCTGCCAGCTGCTGGAGCACGCGGGCAGCCTTGCAGCCCCCCGCGCTACCTTTCACCTGCCCCGTGGGACAGGGGGCAGCCGGCTTGCCGCACACCCCCTGTCCTGCAGGGTAGGCAAAGGGCAGCATGGCCGCCCACGCCATTCGCCTGCCCCACAGGAGAGGGGGCAGCCAGCCGCCCCCTGTCCTGCAGGGCAGGCGCATGGCGCGGGCAGCCTCGCAGCCCCCGCGCTGCTTCTGCCGCCCTGCGTGATGACGTCACCAAAATGACATCATCGTGCTGTGCCAGGAGCGCGTGCTGTGCTCGCGCACAAGGTTGGACTAGGGTTGTCCCGGGCGCCGGAAACCCTAGATCTGGCCCTGACTCCCAGTCCAATTTGCTTTTGTCAGGCTAGTTGTCTTCCCTATACCTTGCAATTGTACAGAAGTGCTCTGTTTCTGTGGGTTCCTCTACTTGCACCTTTGTTAGGTGCTGGAATCCAAGCAGACTGACTCAAGCAAATTGAAATGTAATTTCTGTAGCACCACCCTGCAGCTGGGCAAAATCAACAGCTGCCCACACGTGGGCTTTCTCTGTGGTGCCCCCCACCTTATGGAGTGGCCTGCCTGAGGAGGTCAGGAAAGCTCCCACTCTCATGTCTTTCTGGAAACGATGCCGGTCTGAATTATTCAGGAGGGCTTTCTACCCAGATTACAGTAATAGTAGTAGAGAGTGCCATCAAGTCATAGCTGGTTTATGGCAACCCCTGGCAGGATTTTTATAGCAAGAGACTAACAGAGGTGGTTTGCCATTGCCTACCTCTGCAACCCTAGTCTTCATTGGAGGTCTCCCATCCAATTACTAACCAAGGAGGAGGAATAGGCATTAGCACATGTCCAGAACGGTGACACAAAAAGGTTTAGAGTGTGGTTTTTATCTTAATGTCAAGTGGAATCTGTATCAGGCCCATGCCTTGGAAGACAGTGAGGTTTTATTCCTCTGGATTAACTATTGACTTTATCGTAGATGTCGTTTGTCCAAAGCATTTCTCCAAGTCCAGGTCTTCACATGCCCTGAATCCCAACAGGGGTCTTTCCAGTTCCTTCCCTGTAAACCATTTTATTGATTTCCTTCTCAGGACACTGCAACTCTGCTTTGAACCTTCCTTCCGCATTGCATCAGAAATTATGTGACTTTCCAGCACGCAGGCAAGTGACCCCCCCCCATACCACACCCCATTTTGGCCCCTTCTTCCAACTGCCCTCACCAATTAATTTAATTTAATTTACTTCATTTATCATCTGCCTTCCTCACTGAGAGCCAGTTTGGTGTAGTGATTAAGAGCGGCAGGACTCTAATCTGGAGAGCCGAGTTTGATTCCCCATTCCTCCACTTGGAGCCAGCTGGGTGACCTTGGGCTAGTCACAGCTTCTAGGCGCTCTCTCAGTCCCACCCACCTCACAGGGTGTTTGTTGTGGAGATAATAGTAACATACTTTGTAAACTGCAACTTTGTAAACATACGTTGTAAACCCCAACTCTTTATCTCCCTTTAGTGGACAAAGGTTATATTTTGAGTGGGTGTTAGGTTGTCCTGAAAGGCGGTATATAAAGTGAATGTTAATGTTATTATTGAGACTCCAGGACAATTGCACAATTATAAAACAATGTAACAAAGAGCGGGGGCAGAGCTTTGGCGGCAGAACACATCAGGTCCCGCAGGCACACGTGTCCTAGGCCATGAAGGGCGTTGTAGGTAATGGCCAGCATCTTGAAATGAAGCAGGGAAATAATCAACAACCAATGGCGTGCCTGCAGAAAAGATGTCATAAATATGTCTACACCAAGCCCTGAGACGAAACCTGCTGTGGAGTTCTGTGCCAGGAGGAATTCCCAAGCTGTCTTCCCAGGCAGACGCATGTGCGGTGCATAGAAATAGCCCAGCCTTAAGGTTACCCCTGCCTGGTTCCCACTAGCATCCCCTCGGTCGTGTCAGAATTCGATTTCAGCTTGTTCGCCTTCAGCCATTTAACCACAGCATGCAGGCACTGCTCAGACTGCTGCAGCAGCAGCCGGCAGAGCGGAGTGGCAGCAGTATGTGGAGGACTGCCAACTCCCAAACTAGGGAAGATTTCTCCCAAGGGCTCTACACAGACATTGCACAAGACAAGAGAGGAAGCTGTGTCTTCGGGAACCCCACAGGACAAGCCCCCCTCCCATGACAAATGCCCCCCCCCAAGCAACCCTGTACCTACTTCTCCCTCCAAACATCCAAAATCAGTTTCATACATACAGCAAACAGTGCAATAAACCTGGATGACTCCATGAGAGAGCCATGAATTAGAAGCACATCAAGTGAACAATTGCAATATAAGAAAGGGGGGCAGGACTAGCTAACATTTTTCACAGGCAATTAAATGGTGACATTTATAAGAAGTGCTCTCCTGGGGTGGAGAATGGCCTCACCCATCAATGGAATTTCTGACCTCCTTCCCCACCAGCAACAAAACCGTGAATAAGGAGCACAACAACAACAGGCACTGCTTTAAACATGCATATCACTACTAAAGCTCTCCTCCTTTGGAGGTTTTTAAGCAGAGGCTGGATGGCCACCTGACAGCCTTGCTGATGCTGTGAACCTGGGCAGATCATGAGGGGGGGGGGCAGGAAGGGCTGCTTCAGGGCTTAGTTCTCGTGGCCCTTCTTACATGGCCAGGGTAAGGCGGATCGCCACGTTGGGGTCAGGTAGTAATTTTTTACAGGCCATTTTGGCCAGGGGTCCTGATGGTGTTTTGCCATCTCCTGGGCATGGAGCAGGGGGGTCACTGGAGGTGTGGGTAGGGGAGATCGTTGTGAATTTCCTGCATTGCGCAGGGTGTTGGACTAGATGATCCTGGAGATCCCTTCCAACCCTGTGATTCTAAGGGAAAGCACAAGTTCTCCTCAGCATCTCCAAATAATCTCCAAGAATTCTTTTCAGGAATAATTTCCCAGAGACTCGGGAACAAGATGTGGGAGAGGGTAAAAAACAAGCCTGATGCCTCTAAGTGCCATTCTACTTAGAAGTTAGGAATGAGGTAGACGCTATGCAAGATGAGCTGCCCTTGGGTCCCTGCCTGATCCAGAACATACTGAAATTCAAGAGACTGACAGGGCTCCAAAGACCTTGAAAATACATCTGAAAGGGCAAAGTAATTAAGCCTTAAAGAAGAAATCAGACAACTTCAAAGGCTTTTTGAATGGTCTGAACTATTACACAGGGTTGAAGAACTGGCGAACTGCTGCAGATGTAATAATTTAAATGTCCACAGATTTACAGGATCCCTAAAAAGTGCCAAGCCTAGACATTTTCCAGCCAAAATGGGTCTCGCAGCTTAGCCAGAAGATGGAGTAGCCCCCGTAACAGCACATGGAAGAGACGCTGAAACAACAGGCAACAATTTCTGGCCCAGAGGTATAACTGGAAAATTCCTCCAGCGCAGCACAAAGAAACCCATATTAAAAGAAGCACAGCTGACAGGCCCATTTTCTAAAGAAAAAGTAGTACTTAAAAGTAGTAGCCCAAACATACCACCAGGGATTCCTTTGTAGTATAAACTTATAAAGGGTCAATGTAACAAGCCCAAAACCTGGTTCATGGCCACCTCATTCTGTAAGCTTTGAGAATCTCTGTAGATGATATTCCTTCAGACCCAACAGCCTTACAGAGAATTCTAGCTCTGACATGCTGCTGACTGGGAACTGGCAAAACTGGTATGGTTGGACTGGGCTGCAGTGGGACCATTTGAGGCACACTGGATAATTCGGTGCTTTGCTATGCTGCGTATGGCAGGCTAGAGTCGGGTGCCAAATGGATGGTTCTGGTTGGACCATGGCAGAAAAGGCAGCAGAAGCCACAAGGCCTTGTGAGTAACGCAAGAACGCATCCATGTTCTCCTCGCCCTGTCCTTCCCCCACAGAGCTCTTCCATTTCCCCTTCACAATAATCCTGTAAGGTAGGTTAGGCTGAGAGTCGGCGACCGACCCAAGGTCACCCAACTCACGTGGATTTCCTTCCTGGGTCTCCCCAATTCTCACCCGACACTTCAAGCACTACTACACCACACTGGCTCTAGTGTGGTGCTTTGAGGCACACGCCCCAGTTGTGTGAACTAAAACATTTGCCCACAACCAGCTTTTGAGAGAAGACCCAGAAGCTGCTCCAAGCGTCAAAGCGCACGTTGTCAGGATAAAGGGAGGTTTGTGATGGCATCTGATGGTAGCTGAGGTGGCACCAGTACCCGTCTGCATTGGACCCTTCCGAGTGGGTGGGACGCAATGGGGCTGCAGTCAGGATCAGATGTCACTTAGGGGATCTCGGTGGCCAGCTGGGCCTCACTGTGTCAGGATGAAACCGTCACCTTGCCTTGAATCGAGAAGTCAGAAACATCCTCCTCGTTGTGATGTAAAGGCCATATTGTGAGAAACTCAATAAATGTCTGGTTGGCACATGCCCTTCCCGTTGGAATACCAGCTGCTTGTTCCGCCTGGGCATACACGGGTGCTGAACATCGCCCCACCCCCGCCAGCAATTCCAATATGGCGGCCTAGCCTGTCTGGCAGGTACGAGCGTGTTTGAGTGCTCTGCTCCCCAAGACCTCCCGTGCCACAGTCACACTTGCCTACATGAAGCTGCTCACAGCCACCCACTACCATTGGCCAGGACTGACCCAAGACCTGTCACACCTCTCAGGAGCTGCACTGTGCATTCTGCTCGGGCACCCAGATGGGGGCTGAATATTTTCCTTCGTGGTGCACACAGCAGCTGTGACTGTTTGTGAACATGCATGTGCAACTGACAACAGGAAAACAGCACAGGGGGAAAGGAGCCACTCACCTCTCCCGCAAGACATAACTGGGATCCAAACCAGGCCCTGCGGCTGCCTCCTATAAAGATGTTTTTTAAACCTCCGGGAGATCCATTCACAGATTTCCTGCCATCACATGTACTTGAGCCTCTTGAGAGCCAGGCCACGTGCCCCAGGCTCAAGAGTTGCACCCCAGTATTGCCTGCAGCCTGGCAAAGGACCCTGGCTCTTGGTCCTTCATGCCCTTCATTAATGAGCCTGAAGTGACTGAAAGAGTTGCCACCTCAGGTGCTGGTGCCAGTGGGCACCTCTGGGGATGGCCTCACCACCCCTCCTGCCGAAAGTTGTACCTGATCAGGAACACAAGAGAGCACTCACCTGCGTGGCTGGTGTCGGGCAAAGGGAGGACCCTGTGGCGCTGTCTCTGGCCAGCATTCTGCAGCTCTGAGGCCCAGAAGCTAGGCAAGGTGGAATCAGCGGAAAAGGTGGCGAATGGGAATGCCCCTGCTCCTGCAAGGGTTGGGTGGAGAGGCGATGGCGAGACCACCTGACTGGTAGCATTCAGTGGCTGTCGCACGGTGACCTGATAGGTGGCATTTGGGGCGAAGTCTCTGCGCTCCCAAGCAGAATGGTCCAAGATGGGCTGCCTGGGAATCTGACCTGGGGGATGGAACAGATGGGAAAGACGTGATCAGGGTGCTGCTCCTGCAGATACAAGCGGGCACCACAGGGCTTGCAATGACTGCCCAGCCCTCTGGCTCCTATCAGACCCCAAACTACTGGGCCAAGCCCTCTCACAGTCTTTCCCCAGATCCCCAATCTCTTAAGCTAACAAAACTTTCTTTTCTTCCTTGGCTTTTCACTGAGGGCCAAGCAGGCAGCAGGGAGACTCAGTAGCGCAAAAATGCACCATGTTCTCCTTCATCCATATTTCTATCAGGCACTCTGGGTGTTGCTGCCTTGGAATTAAAGACTTTGAGGGTACTGAGTTCGTTTTCTCGTTTCTCCCCTATGGAGGTGAACTATTTATCCTGGTGTTTAAAAAGCTGCCCAAAAAACACCTATCCTCCTTGGCATTCTCTAACCAGTTGCATACTGGTTTGTTATTGTCATTTTAAATTATTTTAAAGTGTAAATTATATGGTAATGTTTTATTTGTGTGTAATCCACCCTGAGCCTGCCTGCGTGGGGAGGGCGGAATATAAATCAAAAACAAATAAAAATAAATAAATACTCCCCCCCACCACCTGTCTTATTTTTCTTGCACAGTGCAGGAGCGCACCTTCATCTTATCTTTTCTGACATTGTCTTGGGTTTTAAGTCCTCCCTTATCTTGTTTCTATGGTTAATAAATCATAGTTAATTTTGAATGCCATTCGGAAGTGGGTCCCCCCACCCCCGCTTCCCAGCAGGGTCCAGGGGCTTCCATGTGCCTCCGGGGTAGTGTTTCCTAAACCTGCTTCTTCGTAAAGTTTTCAAAAAGAATGCGGCAAAGCCAGGCTGGCACAGACATGGAGGGGAAATTAAGACCTTCTCGTTTTGACCCACATTTTGCCTGCCTCAGTTCCCTGGAGTAGTCACACACACACACACACACACACACACACACTTTAAAAATTGGTAGTTTAATATTGTTCCAGCTTTATAATGTTATCGCCATCTGCCTATCAGGATCTCTGAATTGCTTAATGGTCTTAGCAGAATTGCAGGAGGGGCTGGTTTTTGCTTCAGCCTCGTTGTGGTGAAATATCCCACCGCTAATGACTTCCACAGCCTGGATGCCATTGGGAAGTGGGGTTTCCCCCTCCTTCCCCACGCAGGCTTGCCAGATCCCCCACTGTAGAAGGGATCCTCTATCCCCAGCCTCCACCAGCCTCTTCCCCCCACCCCTCTGGCTAGCAGGGACGGGGAGGCACCAGGAAATGGAGCACTCGAGCCTGAAGTATATGTGCAAAGTGCTCACGTGCGTGGCTCTGCATCCCAGGGAAAGGGTGCCGTTTCTGGGGCAATGTGCAAGTGACCGGTCACGAGCCACGACAGGGGCCTACTCTCTAAAAAACATTCCCAAATACTAATTTTTGGGACAATATTTATTTGCTTGTTTATGCTATTTATAATACACCTTTCTCACTGAGATTCCAGGATGATTACACAAAATAAGTCAATGAAATCAACAGCAGAGGCATGCAATAAACAATGCAACAGGGTAGACAGATGCAAACGTGCAGAGATCTGATACAGAGCTGCAACGATGCTGAAGCGGAGCAGAAGCAAGTCTAAACCTGACATATTAAACGATGCAGAAACTACCCAGTAGGAGCACACTCTTAGGGCCAAGCTAGAAGCGACGAAGGACACTGGAATGGCAAGTGAACAGGCTCACAGGTATTCCTCCCTGTTCACTTGCGCTCCACTTGCGCTCCACTCGATCACGTAGTGAACAGGGAGGAATACATGTGAGCCTGTTCACTTGCCATTCAAGCGTCCTTCGTCACTTCTAGCTTGGCCCACAGTCTGCGACTTCTAACCCTTTTCCAATTCCTCTCCTTCAAACCGTTTCCTTACAGTGCTGCCCTCCTGTCTGAGTAAAAAGCCCTCTTGAATAATTCAGTTTTAGAGAATCGTCCCCTGGTGTGACACATCATTTCCACATCATGCTGGAAATGACGTTGTTTTCCTCTGACGTGGGACCAGCCACTGAGTACCCGCTGCCCCCTCAGTTCGGCCCCCAGAGCACCTGGCAACACTGTCGCCACAACGTTGTGGGGCATTTGTGCCCCTCCCAAGGTTTCACTGGCCTTTCTCTGATCTTTCTCAACCCTGCTTTGCGTCAAAGTTTTGGGAAAGATCAGAGTAATGCCTGGGTGGCTGTAAAGTGGGTGGAAAATTCAGATTTCCCCCACCCCTCATGGTAGCCCTGTTCCTTGAGATTTTCCCTGCACTGGCCATTCACCCCCCCCACACACACACACACCATAGGAGGCTTTAATTATTTTTAAAATGGCTTTAGAATATCATTATATCCTGATATTGATATAATGTTAGTCAGGAGTTTTTTTCTGGGAAAAGAGGTGGCGGAACTCTCAAGAGGGAAATGAGGAAGAAACACATGGGATTCTTTGAAATCATATTATTTTCAAGCTCTATTGCCGAGTATTTTCAAGAGGTGCCGGAACTCTGTTCCCCCACGTTCCCCCTGAAAAAAAGCCCTGATGTTATTATAACCAATATGTGACCAGGTTCTCTGAATTCTCGGCTTCCATCTTTCAAAAAAAAATTATATATCTAGCCCCTTCCTTTGTATAGATATAAGGGGCAAGGCATATCTTCACCATGGAAAGGACTAAAGAGTTAATTTTTTCAAAACAAAGAAGATGAAAGCCAGGAATTCAGAGACCCTGATAAATTTGGACCCTGCAATTTTGTCCCCCCCCCCCCTGTCATCTCCCCTCACAGCAGCCCTGGAGTTCTGGAGGCCCCACTTCAAAAAGGATGTTGTCAAATTGGAACAGGTGCAGAGGAGAGCAACCAGGATGATCAGAGGCCCGGAGACCCAAGCCCTACGAGGAAAGACCATTCCCAGGTCCTGCAGTCAGGAGCTCTTGCCCAGCACAACATACGTGGCTGATTCCTCCTTCCACCATGTGGTGGGGGGATGGGCCCTTTTGCCTCCCACCCCACCCCTGGAGACCCTGCAATGATACCAGTAAATCAGATGGACCTTTAGCTGTTTGTCTGTTACCCAACTTATAAAGATTTTAATATTTAGGAGCAGGGGGGGTGACAGGAATTGACTTTTCATTCATCCAAAGCATCATGGTCTCAAAGTATTCTATTGCAAAGGTCAAAAATATTCCTGCCTTGCCTTGCTGACAACTTCATTTTCCGAAAAGTGGAGAGGGAAACGAGGGGTTCTGCTGTCTTGGACTTGATTCTCACCAACTGGGAAGGACTGGCAGCTGCAGAGAAAGCTGCATCCTAGGATCAGCGTAGGGGTAGTACGTAAACGCCCAACTTCTTTCAATGAAACTAAGGCCTCAGAGCCAGATGAATGGCATCTAAGGGTACTAAAAGAACTCGCAGGTGTAATCTCTGAGCCTCTGTCCACCATTTTTGAGAGTTTTTGGAGAACAGGGGAGGGGCCAGAAGACTGGAGGTGGGAAAAAATTCTCCCCATCTTCAAGAAGGGGGAAAAGGAGGATCCGGGTAACTACCGACCCATCAGCTTGACCACCTATACCTGGAAAAGTCTTAGAACAAGTCATCAAACAGTCAGTCCTTCAGCATTTAGAAAGGATGGCCGTGATTACTAAGAGCCAGCATGGGTTTCTCAAGAACAAGTCATGTCAGACTAACCTTACCTCTTTTTTTGATAAAGTTGCTACCTTGCTGGATCAGGGAATGCTGTAGACATAGTTTATCTAGATTTCAGTAAGGCTTTTGATAAGGTTCCACATCATGTCCTTGTTGACAAGTTGGTAAAATGTGGTTTGGATCCTATCACTTTTAGGTGGATCTGTAACTTGTTGACAGACTATACCCAAAGAGTGCTTGTAAATGGTTCCTCATCCTCTTGGAGAAGAGAAACAAGTGGAGTGCCTCAGGGATCGGTCCTGGGACCTGTTCTGTTCAATATTTGTATAAAAGATTTGGATGAAGGAACAGAGGGAATGCTTATTAAATTTGTAGGTGATACTAAATTGAGAGGGGTAGCAAATATGGTAGAAGACAGAGTAAGGATACAGGATAATTTTGACAGGCTGGAAAACTGGGTTGAAACAAATAAAATTAATTTCAATGGAGATAAATACAAAGTTCTGCATTTAGATCGGAAAAATCAAATGCATAATTATAGGATGGAGGAGACTTGTCTTGACAGTAGTATGTGCGAAAAGGATCTAGGGGTCTTAGACACTGAACATGAACCAGCGGTGTGATATGGTAGCTAAAAAGGCAAATGCAATTTTGGGCTGTATCAACAGAAGCATGGTGTCCAGATCATGAGAAATCATGGTGTCGCTCTACTCTGCTCTGGTTAAACCTCACCTAGAGTATTATGTTCAGTTTGGGGCACCACAATTTAAGAAGGATATATACAAGCTGGAACGTGTCCAGAGGAGGGCAATGAAGGTGGTGAGAGGTCTGGAGACCAAGTCCTAGGAGGAAAGGTTGAGGGAGCTCGGAATGTTTAACCTGGAGGGCAGATGACTGAGAGGTGATATGATAACCATCTTCAAGGACTGTCATATAGAGGATGGTGCAGAGTTGTTTTCTGCTGCCCCAGAAGGTCGGACCAGAACCAATGGGTTGAAATTAAATCAAAAGGGTTTTCAACTAAACATGAGGAAGAACTTCCTGACAGTTAGAGTGGTCCCTCAGTGGAACAGGCTTCCTCAGGAGGTGCTGGGCTCTCCGTCTTTGGAGGTTTTTAAGCAGAGGCTAGATGGCCATCTGACAGCAACACTGATTCTGTGAACCTGGGTAGATCATGAGGGGGAGGGCAGGAAGGGTTACGTCAGTGCTTAGTTCTCATGTCCCTTTCTTACCTGCCCAGGGTAATGCCAATCGCTACCTTGGGGTCAGGTAGCAAATGAGGAAAGCAACATAAGAACATTTTTATAAAATGGGCAATAGTTATTTGTTCCGTTTGGAGAAGATGAGGATGAGGGGAGACATGTTTGCTCTCATTAAGCATATAAAAGGCTGTCGTTAGGGGAGGTGCTGTCCCTGTTAGCAGCAACGAACAGGACTCGAAACAAGGGGTTTAACCAACAGGAGGGAATGTGCTGGCTGGACAAGAGGGAAGACTTCTTCCCATTAAGAGTAGTTCAGCCATGGCATTGGCTGCCTGGGGGTGCGGAGGGTTCCCCTTCATTGTCAGTCTTCGAGGGGCGGCTGGACGGATATTTGTCAGGGGTGCTTCAGGCTGTTCCTGCACTGGGCAGGGGGCTGAGCTGGATTCTGTGAGGAGAAATCTGGGTGTGCAGGAAAGGGAGTCAGCCCAGCCCGTCTTCAGCGACAGCTGCCTCAGAAACCAAAGGGTTTGTCCATGCAGGCAACTGACCCAGTTGTTCACCCACCAAGCCTCTGGCTATGGTTGCCAACTCTGGGTTGGGAAATTCCTGGAGATTCAGGGGTGGGGCTTACGGATGAGTGGGTTGGGTGAGGGGAGGGACCTCCGTGGCATAGAATGCCAGGGAGGCCCCCTCCAGAGCAGCCATTTCCTCCAGGGTAGCTGAACTCTGTTGTGATTCTGGAAGCTCTCCAGCCTGACCCACAGCTGGCAACCCTTGGCAAGCAGGCTTTGGGGGTTCAGGTTGTCCCCAAAGCCCTCTGTGGCCTGCCGTATTCTGTGCAGAGCAGGAGGGGGACCACTTTGAGGGGATCAGCCAATGACTTCTGCTTGGGCCTGGGCAGGCGTGTGGGTAGGGCCGAAGCCCCACTCCCCACCCTACTCTTGGGGCCAGGCCTGGGGCCTGGGCTCCCCTCCCGGGGCTACCTTGGTCTATCCGGGTAGATTCGTGGATGGGCAGCAGGGTGACGTCCTCATTGTACTGGTCGTGGAGGATGGCCTTGAGTTCCTGGTTCTCCCTCAGGAGGTGCACCAATTGCTTCAGCTCCTCATTTTCTGCAATCAATGAATTGATCTCCTTCCGCAGGTTGTCAAAGCGGCTGGTGCCTGCCATCCCCCGAGGCCCGCTTCGAGGAGGGGAGACTGTGCCACCTGGGGGTGTCCCGGAGCAGTGGCATTCAGCAGCCCAGGCGGGCTCCCCTCCTCCTTGCCACTGCTGGTCAGGCAGGCTGGCCTTGCATCAGTGTCCTGGGCAGCTATTGTGATGCAGGCGCCGGGCAGGGCGGGGCGGGTGGGGGGGCAGAATTCCTAGCAACCCTGGCTCTGGAGGGGAGGGGCCAGTGCAGGCACTCCGCTCCAGGCTCTCTGGGACCAGGCTGAAATCCTAGGGGGCCTTTCAGCTGCATTTCAGCTCTGCTTTGCTCACCTTCCCGGATAACCTTCGCCAGGAACTGGACAGGGAAAGCACACCCTTCTTCATTCTCCGGGAACTCTCCACACCTTTCCAAACCACTAGCAATGTATCTTTTGGGATCACCAAGCTGAGGTGTAGGCCACGGTACTGTGCTTGGGCAGATCCAGTCCTGCCTGGTGAGTGGTTCCCAGAAGGCAGCCAATTCAGTGTGAAGAAGGTTGGGGGCTGGAGGGCAAGAGAGCCAAAGGTCTGCTAACCGGTGGCTTGACACCTGTGGCCACGAGTGAGCTGGGCCAGTGGAGCCAGAACAGGTCTGGAACGCATCGTTGATTGTTGCGGGGGGGGGGGTTGCTTTAATTGTACTTTGGGGCTTCTGTAAGCCCCTTGGGTCCTTATAGGGGAGAAATGTGGGGTAAAAATACTTAAATAAGCGGCGTACCAGAGGGTCCCATTTGTTCCAGAATCAAGGTCCCGGGCAGTCCAAGGTTCGAGCAGCAGCACTCAGCAACGGGCAGTTCAGGCAACTGGGGGGCTGGAGACAAGGCGATCCCACTCTGGCTCCAGTAAAGAAATGGAATCTAAAAGGTTTCCCTGACAGGAGCGGCCGGCGCCTTCATTAAGCTCCTGTCTCCAACCCAGTCATCTCCAAGCGGAGTCAGCGGCCTCAAGTGCTGCAACGGCGTCGGTCTCTCCCGGCACTTCCTCAGCAGTGGGAAGGCCCCGGCTGGCCTGCTGGTTCCAGGCTACTCCCTGCTCCTTCCCCTTCTCTGACCTGTGGTCCTTCCGGAGACGACAGCAGGTCTAGCCGCAGGCAGGCCCATGCTGGGGCTTGCTGGCTTGAGGGCCCGACTGGCTCAGGGGCAGCACTGGTGCCAGCTCAGGATCGCGAGGCGGGGCAGGGGGGCGGGGGGGAGGTCCTGAGGAAAATGCCTCTCAGGAGGGGTCTGCCAGGGCTGGGCTCGGGGGTAGCTAGTCCTCCTCCTCTGGTGAGGATTCCTGTTCTGACTCAATGCCAGGGCAGTCCGTGGCACCCGGGGAGCGAGAGGACGGGGCAGTGGTGCCAGACAGAGACTTGGGATGGCTGCAGGGTTTTTCTGGCCATCTGAGGGCCAGCCAGAAGGAACGGGATGGGGTAGCAAGCCCATCCCTTCACAGAAACCATCCAGACTGTTTGGGGAAATGCGCTTGTCTTTTGAGGCATACTGCTAAATTGCGCAGAAGTATATGGGCCACGATACTATCTGCCCCCCCCTTCACTAGTGGAAGCAAATTTCCTGCTCTGATGGTGCAACTTCCAGCAGAAAAACAAACTTGTCGTTCCAGAGGCAGTGCTCCACTGCTTATCTAACCCTGGCTGCCAACTCCTCTTCTGACCCCACTGCCTCTGCTTCTTCACTAGTCTTGGCACCACCGGATCGGCAAGGAGTAAAACTGCTTCCCTGTCTGGGTTGCTGGAGAAGGAGAACATGGAGCTGGCTTGGCTGACAGAGACCTGGCCGGAAGGAACTGATGGGCTGTCTTTCAATTAACTCCGCTGGGGTCTGCAGTCCTCGCCTACCCCACGGAGAGGGGGAGCCTCTCGCCCTCCATGAATCCCCCCCCCCTTTCACAGAGTCCTGTTGCAAAGTGTTGCGGGCACTGTGGGGCTGTTCCTTAAGGTTTGGTCCCAGGCATAGATTGGGCATTGCACTTCTTTACTGGCCCCCTCGTGCCCCCCACCTGACCTGGCAGAGGTGATTTCGGGGTTGGTGCAGGGGGCACCTAGACTGACTGTCCTGGGTGAGGTCAACATTCATCTCGCTGGCACCTTGCCAGGGCCTGGGCAGGGTTTCATCGCCTCGTTGGCCACTCTTGGTTCCGTCCATGACCAAAGACATACCTCCAGATTTAATATTTTGTCCCAAAACTTTTGGGGAAAGATCCAGTTTGGGGGCTGCAGATTGAGCCTGTGCCATGCTCTGATCACCATGTCCTCAGGGCACGGGTGATTGTGGTCCCCACACTCTGCAGCTGGTGACAATTAAAATGGTGCTCTGTATTCTTGGGGTTTTGGGGGGGGGGCAACCAGTGGGAGGGCTTCTAGTGTCCCTTCCCCACTGGCAGACCTCCTGAGGACACCTGGGTTTTTTGCCACTGTGTGACACAAGAGCGTTGGACTGGATGGGCCATTAACCTGATCCAACATGGCTTCTCTTATGTTCTTAGAAATGGCCCAGATCAGTTTGGAACGGGCTGCTGCCACACGGGAGAGCACTCCCTCGCCAGGCAGCAGACCAATCCTGGCTATTTTGGGTCTGAATTGAGCCCAAAATGGCCAAAAGGGGCCCAAAATGGCCTGGAACGGGCAGCTGCCAGTCAGGAGAGTGGTCCCCTGCCTGGCAGAGGCCAAATCCTGGCCTAAATGGGCCCAAAATGGTGCCGAAACAGCCCAGCCTGGAACGGGCAGCTGCCAGGCGGGGGAACCCAATCTGAGCCATTTTGGGCCCAAAATAGCCAGAATGCCCTCAAAATGGCCCGGATTGAGTCTGAACTGGCCTGGAATGGGCCACTGCCGAGCGGGGGAACACTCCCTGGCCCGATCCTGGCCGTTTCAGCCCCGATCTGAGCTGTTTTGGGCCCAAAATGGCCAGAACAGCCCCAAAATGGCATGGATCGGGGCCGAACTGGCCTGGAATGGGTGGTTGTCAGGTGGGGTTACCATCCCCGGCCTGGCACCGGTCAGATCCTGGCTGTTTCCACCCTGATCCGGGCTGTTTTGGGCCCATTCCGGGCCCAATATGGTCAAAACAGGCTATTTTAAAAATATCCACGTGACACCAGTGGGTATTTTAAAGAGCTGCTGGAATGCCGTTTGGGGACATCCTGGCTCAAAAAAAGCCCTGCCTTTAGGGCCGGATCTACGGTTGCCGGCGCCCAGGGCAACCAAAGACTGGCCATTCGTGCTCGCGCAGAGCTCTCAAAGGCCCGTCTCACTCCCTGACAGGAGGCCCCCAGCGATGCAGAGCACCATCTCCACGGAGGGGTCTGCCTCGCCTGGTCAAGCCTCCCACTGCCGAAATCTCCATCTCAGTCGCTGCTGCAGGCCCCAAGCATGGACCCTCGCCCAGCCAGTGAGTCTGCAGCAGAGGATGCAGCACGCGCCAGCGCAATCTGCTCTCCATGTGTGATTTCTCCTTTGCAGGCAGGTCGCCACCCGTCAGGAGGAGCGGTGGACATGGCACCCACCCAGTCTGCCCGTGTGGGCCATCGCGTCGAGCTGGCCCTGCCCAGGGGGCTTGGTCAGAAGGCGAGATGGTCCGGAGCCCCACCCATGGAGTGGGCGGAATGGGGAAATGGTCAGACGGCCAGACAAGGCTGGCGGAATTCCCAGCCCCCCCCCCCGGGGGTCCGGGATTTGCATCCGCCCAAGTGCTTCCAGGAGCGTTTGCAGAACAATAAACTACACAATGTGTTCAAGTCCTCCGTCTGCCTATTTCCTATTTACAGCTCTTTCCCCGGGGCTCCCTCACAGGCTGGGCCTCATGGGCTGTGGCCAGAGGTGGGATGGCCGGGGGGCCCCTGGGGAAAGAGCAGGCCCACTTCGCGGAGCATCTGCGTCACCCAGGGGCCCCCACTTCCTGGGGTCCAGAGGAAAGGCTGAACACAGGGAGACACCCCTGAGGCACCCTGAGGCCGGCCCACAGGCCACACCGGAGGAGAGGAGGCCTGGTGGGCCGAGTGCGGGGGCGCCACAGAGATGCCGGGTGGGGGTGGGGCTGGCCGGTATGGGATGTGGAGTCCTGGCAGAGACCCTGCTGAAGGGAGTGCGGGGGAGCCCTGGAAGACCCTGCCTGGCAACCCGGATCCCAGAGAAGGGAGGGGGCAGTGTGAGAAGCAGCAGTCAGGAGGACGGGAGTCGTGGACTCGCCAGCCGGGGGGAGGGGGCGTGATCGGCCTGTATGCGCCCATCGATGGGTCTGCCCTGCTAACCCGCACACCTGGCGTGGCCAGACCTGCCATGGTGTGCGGTCCTGCCCCTCCCCACTGGGGGGCCTCTCCAGGACAGGATGCTGCAGGGGTTGTGTGCCTGTGGCTGCCAAGGGCCTGTCAGTGTAGCGATCACAAGGGGCGCCTGTTTGACCTGCTTGGCCTCCAGCTGCCCGTGGCATGCCCGGCCACGCCCACATCCCTCCTTGTCTTTGGGCTGCCTCGGCGGCCTGCTGGCAAGGACTTGTGCCTGTCCCTCTATCAGCTGCAATGGATTGCAACCAGCCCACTGCCTACGCCTCTCCTCGCCCCTCCCACAGCTGTCACATAGCTCCAGCACCCATTGGCTTACTTTTAAATTTGATTCTGACCATGTGTGCAGAAGTGAGCCCAATTCTATTGTGTAATTGCAAGTATCGGCTAGATGGTCAGCTAGAATATGGGCATATTTTTTATAGAATTCAGATGGTAAGATGTCATTTCCAGGGGTGTTGTTTGTTTTGAGTGCCGGGCAGCCCAATCCTAACCCCCCCAGGCAGCATCGTCGCTCGTGCACTGGTGTAAATGGGGCGCAGCTGCATGGCTCCCTATGGACTTTTGCAGGATAGTCCTGCCAGCGCCCGAGTGTGGCAAGGCGAGATGCAGCGGCCCCTGGGAGGGCCTGCCCACTGTTCCCCTGACAACCCTGTTCACACCAGCCAATGGCCACACCCCTCCCGACATTCAGGCGAGGGGCAAACAGCGGCGCAGCCAATGGGGAGGGCCAGGCTGGTGGCTGCAGCTTGGTGCACCTTCAAATACCCGCCGCCACTGCCACCACCAAAAGAAAAAGGTGTCCCCCCCCCCCCCAAAAAGTAGCGCCAGATAGTAGAGAGCTGATCTCTGTTGCCTGGAGATCAGTTGTAATTCTGGGAGATCTCCAGCTACCACCTGGAGACTGGCAACCCTAAGTAGTCCTCAGGTTCTGGAGAAGCAGGTGCGGGGGGAGGCGGGACCATCAATGAGTGACAGGAATGTCCATTGGGAACTACGTGGGAGGCCGGGAGGCCATTTGGAAACGAGGGGAATGAAAAGCGCGCTCAGACTTGCTGCTGCGCAACGGGAACGCATCACTGCATCTCTACAAAGCGAGAACAGGGGCTGGACCTTGACAGTCATGTCCCAGTACTGGGGAGATGCCCCCCCCCCGAGTGAACTGACAGACCCTCCCCACGCCAAGTCCATCCCTGCTTCCGAAAACACATCCCCCACCCCCTGGCAGCAGCTTCCCACCTGCAGCGACCGTCTTCCTGGCCTATCAGAGGCCAGCAGTTCAGACCATCAGAGAATGGAAGTCCTCAGCGCCTCCCCCCCCCACCCCCCCGCAGACATTCATGGGCCGCAGTTCAATTCCCACCCCTCTGCCTGAAGTTACATTGAGGGGAGGAAGAGGGCAGGGAGGCTGGACGGGGTGCCTGTAAGACAAAGTTGTTCCACCAGGCTTATGGCTGAGGCTGGGCCTCCACTGGCTGGAGGATATAACATCTACTCCCCTCCCTATGAGAGCTGCCCACCACTGTTCTGAAGCTTCTGCCATGTTCAATTGCACTGCTGCACTTTCTGAAATCGCCACTAAAAAAAAAAAAGTGCTGCTATTTTAAATATCTTTATACAATGCTTTTAATGTTTTATGATAATGTTTAATGAAATGTTTTAAATGCTGTTATCCGCCCTGAGCCTGCTTGCGGGGAGGGCGGAATATAAATATGATACAATAAATAAATAAATAAATAAATAAATTGTGGGGATGTGTGAGTGGGCATGTGTGGCAGGGTGTTGAGAGAGGGGCTAATGACAATGTCAGTCAGGCATGCAAACACAGAGGTTTGTTGTTGTTCAACATGTTTTATTAAACCGGGAAAAGTGCCATTGTTTCTAGGCTGGAAAGGGAGCCAAGGCATTTTGCGCAGCCCTCCTGCGCTCCCAGGGGCAAGGCTGAGATGCGGACTGCTGTGAGGTATTGCTTCCTGGGCTGGGTCCAAATGCCACTTGCAGAGGATTATGAGGGAGGGGGGAGGAAGCAGACATGCTCAGGATGTGCCTGCAAGAGAAAGACACACAGGTGGGCTTTGCCTCGGTCCATGGCTGAGGCAAAGCCCACACTCCAACATCTGAGAAGATGCACATAGTAGAGAGTAGCAGCGGCAGCAACCAGCTGATGCAAGACCCTCTGGCGAGGAGGCGCTCTGCCTTGGGGTGCTTTTACCTTTAAGGGAGAAAGCGAGCAGGTGGTTACAAACACCTGGTCAAGAGTAGTTTTCTGGGCAACTGCCTCTGGGGCAGGCAGGGGCTGCCGCCACCGTCCTCTCCCCCGCCAAGGCTAGCCAAGGCGAGTTCAGGTGATGGGGCAGCCAGCACAAATCAGCAAGCTGGGTTAGCTCCTTCTTACCTGTAAGTGCTACCTTGTTCCTGAGATGGAACTTCAGAGTCCGGTAACCTGCAAGGAGGCTTGAGTGGCTATTGTTAGTTAGCCAGACAGTCTGGACTTTGCCTTTCTTCTCTTGAGCGAGTGCAAAGTTCTCCCACTTTTCTCGCAAAGTCCCCAAAGTGCACTCAGTGCCCGCCACCGTGCGTACCCTCTCTCCCGCCTCATGCTCAAAGTACCCATGGCAGAAGGCTGATGGGCAGAGCTTTCAGCGGAGTGCTCACTTACCTGAGGTCATGGGCAGCGCGGCCAGATGCTTTGTAGGGTGTGTCTGCAGGTGATTGGGTGCAAGGAGGGGGGCTCATCCACGCCGGAAGCGCACGCGGATTGGCCCCCATGGTAGTTTCTATCCTATGCTCCTTCAGGCCATGGGGGCAGGGCTCGGCGCTCAGAGAGGGGGCCAAGGTTTCCCCGTTCAATGGGCGCCTATGGGCTACGCCTTGTTTTTCGTGGCATAGCTCTTTTGCGCCGCTGTGGGTGTTCCCGCTTCTGGAAGGGCTTAGGGAGCAAACTAACTCCGGCCCCACCCTCTGCCCCCCTCCTGCACCAACGTGGGGCCCTATGCCGCTTCTCCGCCTCTGCCCGCCCGCCAGGCATTCCCGCTGGCAGTGGCGCGGCAGCGGTAGCATGACTCGTGCCACTGCCGGCGGAAGGGCATTTGCGCCCACGTGGGAGCCACTTACGCCCATGTAAGCCTTGCTTCTCTCCCTATGCACTCCCTCCCCTTCTTAGGATTGGGCTGTTAATAACTTTTTTAATTTCTAAGGGGGATATGGGCTGTTCCATTAAATCCCTGAACACCGGGTCTATCTTCAAAGAAGGATCCAGATTTTGTAGATAATTGTTAATGAGCTATTAAGAGGGATTAGTGGAAGAGTATAAATTTTTAAAGAAGCTTTTGAAGTTTTCCAAAATTTTATTAGAGGAGGAGTGAATTGTACCCTCTGGGTCTTTAATAAAATTAATGAACTTGGAAGCCATTTTCTTTTTAATTTTCCATGATAAGATACAAAGATTTATACTAGTATTTTTGTCTTAGGAATAATACGTTGTTTTTTGTGTGAGCATTCTAATGTCTCAAGTCTTTTCCTTTCTAGCAAAATTTGTTTATAATTTTTTTGCTACATGTCTGTTTGCGTTCTGTCTCTAATAATTTGATTTTAGCTAAGAGTTGGGTTTTAACTTTTTTCTTTTTTCTTTTTGTATGCAGAGGCTATATATATTTTCCCCAAATCACTGCTTTCATAGCGTCTCAAGTAATAGATGGAGACACTCCACAATTTTTGTTATTTTCAAAATATTCCAGGATCTCTTTTTCTATTTGTTTAAATGAATCTTCGTGAAATAATAAAAATTTATTCAAAATCCAGTCTGATTTATTTTTATTTATTGTGGTGAGGGAAAGAGTGCAATCTAACCACGCGTGGTCTGACCACACTTTGACTCCAATATTAGAAGAGAGACATTGTCTATTAAAGATTTAGAATCATAGAATCATAGAATTGGAAGGGGCCACACAGACCATCTAGTCCAACCCCCTGCCCAGTGCAGGATCAGCCTAAAGCATCTCTGACAAGTATTCCTCCAGCCTCTTCTTGAAAACTGTCAGTGATACCAAAAATATACCAAAAATATATAGATACCAAAATATAATCAATTCTTGTATGTACATTGTATTTGGGGGAATAATATGTATTACAAATTTTGTTTGTTAATATTTTAGATAATATTTTGTTAATATTTTAGATAGACATTTGAGGATTTATGCTTTAAGTGTTTTCTCTTTGAGCATATTTGGTAAGTGCAGTCTAATTCAAAACTGTCTATTAAATTAAAGTCCCCTCCGACAATGCTACTGCCTTCTTGGAAAGCTTCCAATCTTGTTAATCTTTCCTCTTGGTTAACATTGGTTGCTTATAGAGGTGCTAATCATATGATTGTCAAGACGATCTCTTACAAAGATATATCGACCAAGCGTGTCTTTTCCCATGCCTAAAAGCTCAAATCTAACATTTTTGGAGATGAGAATAGCTACGCCTCTTGATTTTGAGGTACCTGCAGCTTGAAACTGGTACGCCCACCACTGGGATTTAAATACAGGAAAAGACATTACCTTTAGATGGGTTTCCTGCAAAAATAACAAACCTGGATGATTCTTTTATTGCAGCACTTCGCCAGTACATTTACCATAGAAACTTAAGTGCACATAAACCTGGATGATGTTTCATCAATGCTGTGGAAACTCTCTTATTTTTCACTCTGTTGTTAAGGCCTCTACAATGATATGAGATCAGTTTAAGAGACATTGTTAATTAACCATTGAATAGAATGAACATTTAGCATTAATAACCAATGAGAACCCCTGTTAAACAGGTACAGCATCAAGAGCCAAAAGATTAATGAATGAGCCAAGTGAGCCCACATAAGCAAGTCCATTTTACATATGAATAATTTACTTCTTAATGCAGCAACTAATACTGGAGACACAGGTAAGTCCAAACATGGAAGCGTCAAGCTCCTAAATAATGCAACCATTTTTTCCAACATATTAACTTTCCCCCCTCCCAACCCAATTCCCCCTCCCACAGAACTCCCTGTCCCACCCCAGTCCTTACCACCCTCCGTTAACCCAACCATAGTGTAAAGAAGAAAGAAGATGAGAAAAAGAGAGAAAAAGGAAAATTGAGCAGTAAAAACAATTGCATATTTTACTCTCCTTGTACAGAGAAGAGAGAAAGAAAAAGGAAGACAAGGTCAGGAACTACAATGCCAAGACCACGGCTACATATAATATCACAGCACCCAAAAGGCAGGCACATACAGAGAGTAACACTTGCTACTGGGGTTTTATCAGATCAATCTCCCCTACTCCACTCGTATCAGGCAGGAGTCCCATTAAGGCCCATTTCCCAAATGAGTCTTTTTTATTTCTCAGTTCATTAGGAAGCTGTTTATGGAGCCACCTTGGCTTCTTTAGGCTCCTCCCATTTTTCCTTCTCGTAGGAATGGTTTGTGATTGTGGTTTCTATTTTTCACTTTTAAGAAACTCCCACCCCTCTTGAACTCCCTTCTCTTTAAGTATTTCTGACCTCGGGATTCTCCCCAGCATAACTTTTAAGTGTGGGCTGGAGTTGGCATGCCAGCCAGCCTGCCTTGGTGACTCTCTGCATTCCTGATTTCTGGCGCCCGACACAGGGACCCCCCCCACCCCAGCTACCAGCGCCTGGAACAGGCCCCTATCGAGTGCACTCCGTCGTTCAACGACCCCTTTCACTGGTGAGCATGGGTAATGATTTAACACAGCCTCAGCAGAGACGTGTGGAGGAACTGCGCTTCCTGATTCAGAAGTCTGGCGGGTCGGCAGGCAAGAAGCCTCGAGTGAAAATGAAAGTTTTACAAGACGCAAAAGAAAGAGGCGGAATGCAACTGCCCAACTTGAGACTTTACCATGATGCAATCTGCCTGGTGTGGCTGAAAGAGTGGATGACGCTAAAGAACAAGAAATTACTAGCCCTAGAGGGATATAAAAAAATATTTGGATGGCATGCATACCTATGGCATGATAAAGTAAAGGTGAACTCGATGTTCCTGCACCATTATATACGGAGAAGTTTATATATAATCTGGAAGAAGTACAGAATTTATCTACAAGAAGGAACTCCTTTGTGGGTAGTTCCATATGAGGTGATAGATCCGAGAGCTGTTGATAATGAGCAACAATGTTTAACTTACAAAGAAATAACTAGAACTGAAGCATCTAAACTCAGAATGAAGACGCAGGAGGAACTATCACCTTATTATGACTGGTTCCAGTACAGACAGATCAGAGACTTATATAATTCGGACTCTGTAAAGGGAGGTATATGAATAGAGAACTCGGAACTAGAGCAGACCCTTCTTAAAGAGGACAAGAAAAGAATATCTAAGGTATACCAAGTACTGTTGAAATGGTATACTGAGGATGAGACAGTAAAAACACAAATGGTGAAATGGGCTATAAATTTTAATAAAGAAATAACAATGGAGGCATGGGAATACTTGTGGAAGACTACAATGAAGACAACGACATGTACTAGCATTAAAGAGAACATTTACAAAATGATCTATCGTTGGTACATGACACCAAAGAAGATTGCGCTAGGGAATTTGAATACTTCTAATAAATGCTGGAAATGTAGGAAGCATGAGGGCTCCCTCTATCATATGTGGTGGTCGTGTGAGGTAGCTAGGCAGTACTGGGGGGAAATAATAAGAGAAATGAGTGAAATTTTACAATTTCAAATAAATAAGAACCCAGAACTCCTGCTACTAAACTTGGGTATGGAGGGAATTCCAGCCCATCATAGGACGCTGATATTTTATATGACAGCAGCAGCTAGACTTTTGTATGCGCAAAAATGGAAAGTACAAGAAGTGCCAACTATTGAAGATTGGATCTACAAATTGCTGTACATGGCAGAAATGGACAAGATGACAAGAAAACTGAGAAATCTGGACTCAGGGCAGTTTAACACAGATTGGGAGAAGCTGAAACAATATTTGGAGAAGAAATGGGAGGTGGGAGGAGAACTGTGGCAGTTTGAGAACTACTGAAGTACAATAAAATGTAGAGGGGGGTGACTTTACCGGGGGGGAGAAGAGACAATCGTGAACTTCTAAGCAGTTAGATTAATAGATTGATATATATACAGATATATATAGACTAATAAACAGAATATCGATAGAAAATAACTAATCATAAGGGCTAATTATAAGGACTGATTAACTAATAATATTTTCTTTTTGGTAAGATTGGTATAATGTAACAAACTGAATATGTTTATTTGAAGATATATATGAGTCAAATTGATTGATTATGTGATGATAGTTATATAGAATTATTATTGAAGGGAAGTAGAAATATTAAAGTAATTATATATAACTAAAAGAATGAGTAACATATAGAGCATAAGTCAAATTGTTTGATTTAAACGAATATATGATCTATATGGTTTATGATTTATAGAAATATTTGAAATTGGAATTATGGAAATTGGGATAAATTGTTTATCCAATATGGAAATAATGACTCATAGTTTGGGTATAGAGTATTAAAAATAGTTAAGAATGTATTGCTTAGAATAAATGGGAGACCATATATTTGTTAGATAGAGGAATTTAAAAGGAGTAAGGGAAAAGGGACAAAGGGTTGGAAAACTGTTGGAAGTCAACAAAAAAGGGGGGGAAAGGGAGGGGGTTAGAAATGGAAAATGGGGAAATTGATTGTAATGTATAAATAATTGATCCTAACCCAATAAAAACTTTTCTAAAAAAAAAAACAGAAGTCTGGCGGGTCTAGTACTTCTCCAGAGATTGCAAGTCTCCTGCGCCACCTTGCCACACACTGTCCAGCTCATCCAGAAGCTGGGTCTTTAAAGCTCAAAGATTGGGAAAAGGTGGGCAGATTTCTCCATACAGAACCTAGGGCACCTGTCCAATTGCTGCACAGGATTCAGGGAGTAGTCTCAGCATATCTCATCTTGTCCTCTCATCCTTTACAGAGCACAATATTCTCACACACCCTAAGCTCACTATGTACTTTTCACTGTGCTTCACAGATAAGACAAAAGCTGATCACAGCATGTTTGCCCGGCCGCCTGTGACTGGTTTAGAATATGTAACTTTTGATACTGACTTATTTGGGCATTGCTCTTTTCCGGGACTTCCTGAAAGTTTCTAATAAAACACTGGCCTCCGTTTTGGGGGCTTAGACTTACATCCTGATTTCGTCTCCTGTCGGTTCTTCGCTACATTAAGTTTGTTCAAATTTGCTTTTCTGAAGTCCAACCTATATGTCTGACTACATACAGTTTTCCCCTTCCCCTGGAGTGTAAATTCCAAAATTACATGGTCACTGCTGCCCAGGGTACCTGCTATTTCACCTCGTCAGTCCTTCCCTGTTGGTGAGAATCAAGTTCAAGATAGCGGATCCCCCTTCTTTTCCTCTCCACTTTCTTGAAAATGAAATTGTCAACAAGACAAGTCAGGAATTTATTTGATCTCTTATTTTTAGCAGCGTTAGACTTCCATCAGATATCCGGATAACTGAAGTCTCCCATGACCACTGTGTCCCGTCTCTTTGTGAACTTTGTAATTTGTTCTAGGAGTTTCTCATCCAAGTCCTCTGCCTGGCTTGGAGGTCTATAGCAGACCCCCACTATAATATCACTACTGTTTCTTACTCCTTTTATTTTTACCCAGAGACTCTCAGTTGAACTTCCATGCTCAGATAATACTCGCAAATATATACCTCCTTTACATAAAATGCTACTTCTCCCCCCTTCCTTATTTGTCTATCCCTTTTAAACAAGTTGTATCCCTAAATTCTAGTATTCCAATTGTGAGTGTCATTCCACCAAGTTTCGGTAATGTTTCATGTCTTAGTCCCTTCCCTGTATTAGGACTTCAAATTCCTCCTACTTGTTTCCCATACTCTTTGCACTAGTGCAGAAGAGACATCGGAATCCATGGATTATGTGCCCTGAGGTTTTTGTTTCTGTACTTACAGATAGTCGTTCTTGAAGTGGCAGGATTTAGAAGGTCTGCATTACCTTGGGTCTCAGAACTGGGACTTCTCCCAATGTCTCTTGACACAGGATTAAGACAGAGTCCCAAGGTAAAGATTTATTCCTTCATGGCTTGTACCTATCCAAAGCCCAGAGGGCATAAAAGAGCTTCTTCCTGGTGTCTTGAGAATTTATAACCTCCCCTTGGGAATCCGTCTCTGTCTGGGGTCAGTCCTGATCTTCCACCCTCAGGAGGAAGAAAATACTTATTTAGGTATTTGGCTTTCCCGGTCTCTGCCCCTTTAGGTGGGGCATTCTGAGAAGATGTTGGATGGTAAACCTTTTCGTTTTTCTCTAGCTAGAAGTATTTGCGTGAAGAAGTGCTGGACTGCTCTGTACTGGGGGCTTTGATGACTCACCCCCCTCATCTGTCTTCTTGGTCAGCTATGATCTTGCAGCAGGGTCCCAGCTCATAGGCAGTGTGTAGTCCAGGTGGTTGAATTATCGGGGTGAATTCTAGGATGGAGGGCATTTCCCTAATATACTGTGTGGGTCATTTATGGATCTTTTCAGTCCAGCTACTGTGAGGGACAAGATCTTAGGATCTCTGAAGGCAACCACAAGGATTTTGGACCCTTGTCCACCCCGGTTGCTGAAATTGTGATGGCGTATTCGCCCTCTCGTGGGAGAACATTACTTTTAAAACAGGCATGTACAAACCTCTGTCTGTTCCAAAGTTTTGCATTAACCACTGAACTGCAAGGCTACATTGAGATGATTCTAATAATGTATCTCTGACAGGTAATCAGCCCTCTGAATGAAGAGGGGTCAGAAGTTAATATACTCCAAGGGTTAAGTGAAAAACTTGAATCCCAACCAAAGATCACTCAATGTTGTCTTTTAAGGTATTTTAAAAAAAATCAGTCTAATCACTCTTTAAATGATTAAATAAAAAAGAACTCCAGGTGTCCCTAGATTATTCATCTGCTCTAGACCCCTTTCAGTTGGGTTTCGGGCCGGGCTATGGGACAGAAATGGCGCTGGTGTCCTTTTGGGGTTCTCTTTGTTGTTCTTGTTGGATTTGTCAGCAGTCTTTGATAACTGCAGACCATGCCATCTTGTTGAGGCCTTCGGAAATAGATGTATGGGTTAATGTGCTTTGGACGAAATAATTTCGTAGGGACAGGACACAAGAGGGTTTCTGTTGGAGGTCAGTTGTCATCAGTGAGGGAGCAATCCTTGATGGATCGCTCCCTCACTAATCCCCTCGGCACTATTTAATCTCTGTGTAAAGCCCATAGGAGAAACCATGCATGGCTTTGGAGGAGGCGGCGTCCGTATGCTGATGATACCCAACTGTCTGTTTCTTTATCCAAATCCCATGGGGGTGCCGCTGCCTGACTGCTGTGCCTAAACAGCTACGGCTGAACAAGTGGAAACTGAATCCTGACAAGATTGCAATGATGGGGGTGGGAAAGCCGAAGCCTGCAAGATACCACGCTGCCCGCATTCGATGGGGCCCAACTGAGACTCGCAAACTACATCAAGAGCCCAGAGGTTTATTGGACCCAGGATTATTACCGGAGAAGCAAATTAATGCAACTGCAAACAAATGGTTTTTTTCGTCTTCATGTAGTCCAGAAGACGGCCCCCTACCTTTAATTTGGCCAGTCTGGCCACATGGATCCATGCCGGAGTTGCTGGCAGTCAGACCCCTCCCTCACACCGCTGAAAAGGGCAGTTTATAGATACAGAATATCATAAACCTCTTCCTCATATGCCATGAGCACATGGCACCGCCTAGCAAGGCAGAACGGTTCTTAGCCCAGCTGGAAAATGACCAGAGTGTAAGTCAGAGGTAGTCTGGCTAGCTGATGCCTGCATGCCCCGGAGAGTGACACACACCTGAAAACAAAGAGGTCTGCCAAAAACTGCCAGTTATTCTCGCCAACACCCTTCCTTGAACCAACTTTCCTCATCAGAGCTATTCAGCGCCCATGATGCTTCTCCCCGTCCAGCAATTGCTGGGTCACCAAGGCCCATTCACACCTTTTTTCTGCCTCAGGTAGAGCCATTGAGCCTCTCCTAAATTATAGCCCCAACCTCCAGAAAAGCCATCAAGCCTTTGTCTTGAGGCAAAGACATCAGTTTTGCCCCAGGACACGTTTTGCCTTAGATTCCCCCAGCCATGTGCTGTGTGTGTTCTGGGGCCTGTCCACACACCCTCAAGAGTACGTCTGAGCCCTCTCTTCCCCTTTTGTGAAGCTCTGGTTGTTTTGCTGCCTCCTTCGAAACTGCTTTCCATTTCCTCAATATAACAACAGCAGCAGCAGCAACAACATTCGATTTATATACCCTTCAGCATGACTTAACACCCACTCTGAGCGGTTTATAAAGTATGCCATTATTATCCACACAACAAAACACGCTGTGAGGTGGGTGGAGCTGAGAGCTAGAAGCTGTGACTCGCCCAAGGTCACTCAGCTGGCTTCAAGTGGAGGAGCGGGGAATCAAACCCGGTTCTCCAGATTAGAGTCCTGCGCTCTTAACCACTAAACCAAACTGGCTCTCAATGTTTTCTTAGTTAGCTCTGTGTGTGTTTCCTGTATGCTTGCTTTTTTCCTTTGTTAATAAAGAAACCTTTCCTGTTAAACATCTGCCTGTTCATGTGAGAGTTCTCTAAGGGAACAATCTTGGTATACATTGGCGGAGATACCTAGTTACCCCTTCTCACTGCGTCTTCTTGAATCCCACAAGTCACAAGGAGACCCCCCCCCCACCCCCACTAGGGTAACACTGTAACTTCAAGGCTGGAGTATTGTAATGCACTCTGAAAGGGACTGTCCTTGAAATTAAACTGGAAATTCCTCTTGGGACAGAACACTGCAGCTCAGTTACTATCTGGAGCTTAGAGCGCATGTTACACTCATTCCACAATCAGTCCATTGGTTACTGCTCATTTACCAAGATCAGTTCAAGGTACCAGCCATTAGCCTACCTCAACATGACCAGTCTGGCTACCTGGATTCGTGGTAACATTGAGACTAGACTACTGTATCACACCCTTCCTAGGTCTTCCCTCAGAGTCAGCTTGGAGATTCCGGATGGTGCAGAATGCCTGCAGCTCAATTGTTATCAGGAGCTATCTATTTATTTATTTTATTTAAAATATTTATATTCTGCCTTTCCACCCAAAACAGAGTCCCCAAGGCAGTGAACATTAAAATACTAATGATTTAAAACATTTAAAATATAGTATAAAATTTTTGATACATGCGGCCACACAAACAGACAACACAAACAACAGGGAGGAGGGCCAATAATAATTATTGGGGGTATGCCAGGCAGAACAAAAAAGTTCTCACTTACTGGCGGAAGACGCAATAAAGGGGGAGACACAAATCTCCTTGGGGAGGGAGTTCCAAAGATTTGAGCCACCACCTCCTTCGGGTTGCCTCACATGGCGAGGACACCCAAAACAGCACTTGTGACGGTGACCAGAAAGAACGGGTATATACATATGGCGGTCCTTAAAATATGCTGGCCCCAAGCTATATAGGGCTATAAAAACCAAAACCAGCACCTTGAGAATTGGGCCCGAAAACAAACTGAGAGCCAGTGCAGATGGAACAAGACAGGAGTGATATGGTCCCCACCCGCACCAGTCAGGATTCTGGCCACAGTAATCTGTACCAACTGAAACTTCTGGACAGTCTTCAAGACCAGCCCCACATAGAGTGCATTGCAGTAATCTAATCTAGATGTTAACAGAATCATAGAATCCTAGAGTTGGAAGGGGCCTTACAGACCATCTAGTCTATCCCCCTGCCCAACGCAGGAATAGCCTAAAGCATCCCTGGACAAGGATTCGTCCAGCCGCTCCTTGAAGACGGTCAGTGAAGCATTAGCAGTCCAACCTGCCCTCGCGTCACCAGGACATGTACTACAGGGGCAAGATCTTTCCTGCCCAGGAACGGCTTCAAATAGCTCACCAGCTGAAGCTGGTAAAAGGAGCCCCTGGCAGCCATTGCTATCTGTTTATCCAACAGGCGTCCTCCTGGCTGAGTCCAGCAGCACCCCCAAGCCACAAGCACTCCCCTAGGGGAGCGCAACTCTATCAAGAACAGGAGATATCCCCTTTCCTGGCTTAACCCTTTCTCCCAAGTAACACCTCCCGTTTTTTTCTGGATAATGTTTCACTTCCTTAGCCCGCATCCATTCCAAAACTGCCTCCTGGGACCTGTTCAGGGTTTCCCCTGCCTCCATGGGGTCTGCTGGCAGCGCAAGACAGAGCCAGGCAGAACGTTCCCATGACTCCCATCCTGCAGTCGCTCCATCGGCTACCCATCAGTTACCGGGCTCAGTGCAAGGGTCTTGGCCGTCACATACAAAGCCCCTTATGGCCTTGGCCCCTCCTATCTGCAGGACCTAACCCTGCCCCTCCCCTCTCCCCCTATGTTCCACCATGGCAGATTTGTCCACCTGAGCAGGGCCTTCTGCACATGCCACCTTGCAAATGATCAAAATCAGCGGCTGCCCACACACGTGTGATGCCCCCACCTTGTGGCATGGCCTGCCCAAATTCATCAGGGAGGCTGCCTCTCTCGGCTTTCTGAAAAATAGGGGGGAAAATGAATTCCTCAGGAGGGCTTAACTCTGCTAGTAGGGCTGTGCTGTAAGAGATGGCTTTGAGAGAAGCTTTGAGAGACAGGGCCTGTACACTATACTGCTGGGTACTATCTGTTGATGTAAGATATGCACCTACTGGGTACTTTCTGCACCATTTAATACGTTATTTCAAATTACTTGTGTTCCATTTCAGCAATGTTTCATCTAAGTATTTGGAATTATGCTTATTTTTAACTTTATGCTATTCTTACCCTATTGTATTTTTATTGAATATCCTAGCCTGATTTAATTTTAATCTCAGTGAGAAAGGCAGAGTATAAATAACATAAATAACAACATTAACATTTGATTTATATACCGCCCTTCAGGACAACTTAACGTCCACTCAAAGCGGTTTACAAACTGTGTTCTTGTTATCCTCACGACAATCACCCTGTGAGGCGGGTGGGGCTGAGAGAGCTCCTAGAAGCTGTGACTGAGCCAAGGTCACCCAGGTGGCTTCAAGCAGAGGAATGAGGAATTAAACCTGGTTCTCCAGATTAGAGTCCTGCCGCTCTGAACCACACCACCAAACTGGCTACACCAAATAAATACCAAGCCCTTCGTGCTCTTCATCCCACATACCTGTAGGCCTCTCTTTCCTAGCAGGCTGGGCCAATGAGCTTCACTCACCCAAGCAAAACCTTCCTTGGATACCACCCTACCAAAGGCAATGGGCCAGGACAGGTGTGTTTTGTTGTGGTTCCTATCTTGTGTGATGGCACATTCGAGATCAGGAACGGCCACACGCTTTTGTAGAATGTACAAAACAGAAACATTCAGGAGGGATTTTTACAACAGGATTAGAACGGTAGTGAAACGGAACAGCTGAGGAGGAACCTCTTATAAAGGAAGAGGCCAGAAGTCTGTTGGACTGTTGTGTGTCGCACCTTGCGTTGACTGCATCGTCTCCCACCATTCATAACAGAATGTCACGCCTTAGACAGGTTCTTTTATTTGCAGTTTTCTAATTCTGTAAACAAAGGTCTATTACATAGTTCATTAGATATTTTAAAACTATCTGACTGAATTGCTTTGTAATTTGCCTTGACTCTCAAATAACTTATATAAATAAATAAATAAACAGTCTTGAAAAACAACACCTAAGAGGTTCATAAAATACGCCTGGGGCGGGAGGGGGCTTTTTTCTCTCTCCTTTCATGATGGAATTCTGGGACAGATTATTAAGTTGATGGGCAACAGGTACAGAACAGATAAAAGCACGTCTTTCCGTACTCGGTGAGCATTTAAACTGTGCAATTCATTGCCGGTGGACAGCATGACAGCCTTGTGTGTAGATGGTTGGATGAATTCCAGGAGGGCAGCTCCACTGATGGCAACTAGCCATCGCTAGTCATGGGACTGGCCGCAAAGCTCTGAATCTCCGCACTGGGAGGCGGCACCAAGGGAAGGCCTTGTCCTCCATGCAGCTGCTCACTGTATGGAACAGGCTGCTGGACCAGATGGCCAGCTCACTGGCTGGCCTTCTGACCGTCCCGTTCAAGGAAGGGCATTTCTGGTAGGTCACTGGGCCATGGAGAGACAAACTCACTAAAGGGCCACCTTAGCAGATAACAAGGTCGTGCACTGCTCCTACTAGGTGGCTCTCAGTGCTGCAGTCCCCAAACCTTCCTGTTCCCGCCTGGAATTTCACTCGTTTCTGCGGAAGGCAGCTGGCCGCAAGCTTCCGGCCACATGGTGGAGTCACAGAACTGGTGCCCTAGAAATGGACATGTTGTCCTAGCAGGAAAGACCCATTTTAGTGCCCGGCAGGTAAGCGCCATCCTAGTGGAAGGGAGGAGGGCAAGAGTGATTTGGAACTCAGACACAGGTGCAGTGGCAGGTAGAGAGAGTCGAGAAGCACCCGACGCGCATGCACGTACACACACACACACAGCAGCAGCAGCAGCAGACAAGCCCAGAACCCGAAGCCTGAATTTCTGCGGGCAGCTGGGGATGAAAGTACGCCACAAGAGAAGGGCCAGAACTCCATTAGGGGAAAACGGGGCGGCTTCCCTTGTTCCTTCGCAGACACCACGAGAGTGCCGACTGCTGCAAGGCAGGGCTTCCCTCCACAACACGTCTCACTGCCAATAACTCAGGCTCGTGAGCCAGGCCAGGCACAGAAACCAACAAGCACACCAGAAGAACAGGGCTGGCTCAGACCAAAGGCCTGCCTGGGCTGACCCCTCCGTGCATCCCCTCCTCCTGGGAGCTCCCAGCACTGCACTGGCCTTTCTCACTTGCTCTGGGAATACAGACGCTCCGGCCCAGGCAGCTCCCAGGAACGCCTTGGATGTGCCAGAGCTGCACCGCCTTGCCTGCTCCCCTCAGCCTCGCTTAACTTGCTCCCAGAAGAAGTGCCACATACAAGAAAAACTGGGAAGAGGTGGCAGGTTATCAACCAAGAAAAGCTCTCCCTGGGCTTTCAGGGCCACGCGTTCTGCACAGGAAGGGACTGGGCGACTTCTCCCCCCTCTCCCAAAATACCACAGACCCCCGGCCACCCATTGGCAGTGGAGAGGCAGGCGGCAGATAGGAGCCACGCACTTCTTTCCTCAGCACAGAATTAACGGGCGGGCCAGGAAGACTGGCTTAGGAGAGCCTCCTTGTTCAGAGGCAGTGGTTCTTTGGACCCCCGTTGCTGGGGGCAGCCCGTTTCCTTCCATCTCTGCTCAAGGGCCACCCAGAGGCATCTCACTGTTCACCATGAGACACAGGATATTGGGCTGCGTGACGCCTGCCCTCAGGTGGCCTTAGGCAAAGCCTTCTCCCCCTCGGCCTCTCTGCCGCCACGTGTGTGTGGGGGGAAGCTCTTAAACCAAACTCAAGGCCAACGCGAAGGAAGGCTCTGTGAAGCAAAGGGGTGGGTGCTGTGGGCCCTGCTGAGGGCACAGTGCTGAGCTTTTCTTGTGGGACAATGTGAGCTGGAGGAGGCCTTGGCCCCCACTCCTCCGGGGCAGGAAGCAGCTCTCCATCCAGGGTCCGAGTCCGGGGCTATGTAGCCACCGTGCCGGTGAGAAGCATGCCGCCCAGGCAAGGATCCCGAGAGTGCCTGGTACCAGCTGTGCCCGTGCAGAAGGGAGTGGCCAGAACAGCTGTGAGGCTCAGGCAGAGCCCATGGGGGACCCAGAAGAAGCATGGGGAAGGCATGTGGTGTGCTGACACACAGTTCCCCAGACTTCTGCCCCACTTCATGGGTGAAGCAGCCCCCAACCCTTACGTCAGCTGCCAAAAGAGCGTTGGCGTGGCCCTGAGCAGACACCACATGCACACACCCTTCCCCTGGTCTGCAGCCTCGCTACACTTCGAAGGATCCCAGAGATTGCACACACAAAAAAGGCCCGCATTTTGGAAGGAGGCAGGCTCCCCAGCCCCCAGCTGCATGCAGCCCTTGGCCCCATCAGACCTGCTCCCCAGACCCACATCCCTGGCTGGCCATGCGTGCGCTCCCCTGGCACCCCAGGAAAGACAAGACAGATGGCTGCTGGCTTCTGGAACAGGCTCAGTTTTATTCAGACATCCTATAGATACAGCTGAGTGCAGAGGCCCAGAGGGCACTGCTGTGGCTGCTCAGCATGCTGCAGGCCAAAGCCCCCTGGGGGGGGGAAGAGGAAGGAGAGGAGGGAGCGGGATGCACAGCATCTAGCCGACAGCAAGTCTCCCAGGCTATGACTTCCCCTCGGTGTGCAAAAGGCCTCCGCAGAGCCACAGATCGGGTGGAGGCCCAGCGCAGGAAAGCCTCTGCACCCCGTGCCCCTGGCCCACCACGAGAGGAGAAGAGGACAACCTCCCCCAACATTCTGGAAGGAAGGCAGAACAGAGGGGTGAGGATGCACAGACTCGGCCTTCACAACGGCTGGAACACCAAGCCCAGGAACGTGGAAGGCAAAGCGGATCAGGACCTCCTAATACTGGGGCAGGGAGAAGGAGATAAGAGCTCATTCCCAGCCAAGAGGAAGGGTGTTTGAGTGCAACAGGAGCGGAGCACTAGAAGAGCTTTGGTACTTGTGGGGGGCAGCGGGTGGGGTGGGGAGGGGAGCATGGGTGGCATGCCCGGGCCAAGGACGTTCCTCTGTATTAAATAAATATTTCCATTTCCAGACCAAAATGCAAAAGAAGAAAAACACCCCCAAAGTGCAGCATATTTACACATCCCCCCACCCCCGACGTGGGGGCAGGCGGAAGGAACACGGCTCAGCCCTTTGCTGCCCTGAGGTGTCCCATCCTGTCATCTGACCCAGCAAAGCACAATCTGGGGAGGACGGGCGAGGAGGAGAACACAAATACGGACGGAAAAAGAGCCCCCGGAGGAGGAGAACCAGGACAAGAGACGGGGCTTGGGAGGAAGGGGGAACTCTACGCTGCCGGCGCCCTACTCCTTGGCACGCCCGATGATGGCCAAGATGTAAAGGAAGATGTTAATAATGTCTGTGTAGAGGTTGAGGGCTGCAAAGACGTACTCCTCCGGACTGATGGCCAGCTGCTTGTTCCCCAGGATCATCTGAGTGTCCACAGCCAGGAACTGCAAAGAAAGGGAAGTCGGTTGGTCCGCGAGACTCCCAGCCCAGGACGGCAGACCCCTCTGCCGGGGACAATCCAGGAGGCCAGCAGGCAGCGGGATCTCCTCCCTGCCCCCCTCCAGCTTCAGCCCCTTGGAGCAAAACACAGTGTGCCCCCCCCCAAATTACAAGCTGGGCAAGGCCACCCTCAAGAACGCAATGGGTGCTGCTCGGACTCACCCCCACCCCCCCACCTTGGTTCCAGCCCCCTTAGACTACTGGATAGGCCAGCCGGGACACACAGCGATCAAGGCAGGGGTTGGGGGACAACAGGGGCGATTCCCGGCAAATACGTGAGGGCACAGGGGGAGGGGCTAAGCCAGCTGCCTGCAGAACAAGGGACTCCCCCTCCCCAGGACTGCCACCCCATCCAGACACTCACACAAGTGAAGAGAAGGGCTCCGAGGGAGGCGTAGACAATCTGCAAGATGCGGTTCTGGATAAAGATGCACAGGATGGAGAAGACGATGAGCACCACCAGGCAGACGATGAGCACGCCGTGGCAGGAGGTGAAGTCATACTTGGTCTGCAAGGGAAGCACCGGGGGGGGGGGGGTCGTCAGGGCAGACCCCCACACTGCAGCCCCCCCCTTCAACCCCCCTCCCTTCCTTGGCTTTGCGTCCTGCCTGGCTGAGAAAAGAAACGGGAAACGCAGCGCAGGCACACCCTTGAAGCTCAGTGAGGCACGCAGGCCAAAATCGGCACGGCATCTGCTTGTTTGGCAAGATCTGATTCTGCTTCAAAGATCGTTTCCAAACACACGTTTCCAAAATTTCTTAAGCCGTGGAGGGGAAAGTCTTGCTTGGGGAAAACAGTTGAACATGTATTTACTTTCCTATCCTATTTTACTGCTTTAGCAATATAAAAAGGCATAATTTAGAAGTTGGTGGTGGTGGAGAGTGCGCTCAAGTCAGAGCTGACTGATGGCGACCCCTGGTGGGGTTTTCAAGGCAAGAGACCTTCAGGGGTGGTGCGCCAATGCCTGCCTCTGCAGCCCTGGCCTTCGTTGGAGGCCTCCCATCCAATCACTAACCAAGGCCGACCCTGCTTAGCTTCTGAGATCTGACATGATCAGGCTCACCTGGCCATCCAGGCCAAGGCAATTTGTTCGTTATTTTGCATATAAAACAGTACAATTTGACATATATATGTAATTTAAGAGTACAAATGCTTCAGTTTTCTAGCAGCAAAACTATAGATAGACCCAGTCTTTGAGAGAGAGCTGCAAACTGCGGCACTCTCTGCTACCTTGTTGTGCATCATCTGAGAGGCAGGGGCGGAGGAGGAGCTGAAATAAGAAAACCAATTTTGGAATAAATGTTGTAAGTGGAAAAAATGTAAATGTTTTCTCCCTGAAGAACTCAGGCACATCTAGAGATAGTAGAAAATGTGGCAGGACACCTGAGTGGCTAATTGACATTGACAGAGAGGTTGTGGAGAGGCATCTGGCTGCACTGGATGAATACAAATCCCCTGGGCCGGATGGGGTGCACCCAAGAGTGCTGAAAGAACTTTCCAGAGAACTTGCAGAACCCTGTCCATCATCTTCAAGGCCTCCTGGAGGACTGGGGATGTGCCACAAGACACGAGAAGAGCGAATGTTATCCCCAATCTTTAAGAAAGGGAGGCAGGATGACCCGGGAAACTACAAGCCGGTCAGTCTGACTTCTGTTGCTGGGAAGATATTAGAACAGATTTTCAAGGGATCAATCGGTAAGCATCTGAAGGACCACTCAGTGATCCGGGGAAGTCAGCATGGTTTTGTTCCTAACAGATCTTGCCAAACCAACCTGGTTTCCTTCTTTGATCGAGTGACCAGCTTACTGGATCTGGGGAACTCTGTTGACGTGATTTATCTGGACTTCAGTAAAGCTTTTGATAAGGTCCCCCATGACATTCTGATGGGCAAACTGGAGTAAACTATAGGACAGTTCGGTGGATAGGGAACTGGTTGGAGGACTGCACCCAAAGAGTGGTGGTCAACGGCGTTTCATCAGATTGGAGGGAGGTGTCCAGTGGGGTGCCACAGGGCTCGGTTTTGGGCCCGGTACTTTTCAATATTTTTATCAATGATCTGGATGAAGGAGGGGAAGGGCTGTTCATTAAATTTGCTGATGATACCAAATTGGGAGGAGCAGCAAACACCCAAGAAGATAGAATTAAAATTCAACAAGACCTGAATACTCTGGAGAAGTGGGCAGCTGTGAATAGGATGCAATTCAACAAAGACAAGTGCACAGTATGACATCTGGGCCACAAAAATGGGAAGCACAAATACTGGATGGGGGATACACTTCTGGGCAGTAGTATATGTGAAAGGGATCTTGGGGTAAGAGTGGACTGTAAACTGAATATGAGCAGTCAGTGTGATGCAGTGGCAAAAAATGCTAATTCAATCTTGGGTTGTATCAAAGGGGCCATAGCGTCGAAATCGCAGGCAGTCATAGCCCCTCTCTATACTGCCTTGGTCAGGCCACACCTGGAGTTTTGTGTGCAGTTCTGGAGGCCTTACTTCAAAAAGGATGTGGACAAAATCGAGAGGGTGCAGAGGAGAGCGACGAGGATGATCAGGGGTCTGGAGACTGAGCCCTACGAGGAAAGGCTGAGGGCCTTGGGAATGTTTAGTTTGGAGAAGAGGAGGTTGAGGGGGGACATGATTGCTCTCTTTAAATATTTGAAAGGCTGTCATTTGGAGGAGGGCAAGGAGCTGTTCCGGTTGGCAGCAGCGGGTAGGACGCGAAGCAATGGGCTGAGATTACATGCACAAAGGTACCGGCTGGATATTAGGAAAAAGTTTTTTATGGTCAGAGTAGTTCAAAGGTGGAATCAGCTGCCTAGGGAGGTGGTGAGCTCCCCTTCACTGGCAGTTTTCAAGAAGAGGCTGGATGAATATTGGTCAGGGATGCTTTAGTCTGATTCTGCATTGGGCAGGGGGTTGGACTGGAAGGTCTGTATGGCCCCTTCCAACTCGATGATTCTATTCTATAAGTGTATTTAACAGTCTCCATAAAGTCATGACGGGCTCAGCAGCATTTTTAGATATCAAAATAAACTTTAACAGTGAAAACGAACCTCCTTCATTTACTACAATCAAACCATGATTAAGGCATATGAATTGCTACTCAAACTAGTCTCATTTAAACAATAAATATACCTTTGGAAACACACCATCTGTGTCTACAGCATACAAAGGAATTATCATTCTCTAATGCTTTAGATTATTGTATGTAAAATTTTTCATACAGCACATTTTGAATGAACAAAAACCCCACCTTAAAAAGCATCTCATTCATTTTACAAGAAAATGGGGGCAGGGGTATCCCCTGAATTTTTCAGGTTTCTTTCTCCCATGCTTTCACATCTCTGGGTGTGTATCAGGATCAGGTCAAAATCCCCTCTGCAGTGGGACTGGGCCAATTCATGTAACCAAAAGTTTCTCCTGTGAGCAGAACCACAAGTGTCCCAGTGGATACAGGGAGCGGACCAGCCAGTCCTGGCTACTCTGGGCAAAGAGTGAGGGGTCTGCACCTGCCCCATCAACACCCCAGGGATAAAGCAAGGCAGCGGAATAAGCCCCCTGCCCGCTACATGGGCGGGGACAGTAGCCCCAGGCCTCCCAAGCCACAGGAAGAAGAGCGGCACCACGCACACCCACCTGCAAGGAGAACAGAACGACGGTGAAGCAGACAACAGCTGTGATGCCCACCGCCATGAAGACAGCGTCCGTGTTGTAGAAGCTGGCGATCATGCCCACCATGTAGGAGAGGCACAGGGTCAAGACGGACTGTGGAAGAAGGAAGCACGAGTCGCAGGAACCTGGCAGCACGCATGACTCCAAGCCCTCCTGGCAGGGGCCTCTGGCTCCATAGCCCGCCCGCCCGCCGGGCCTCATCTGCCCCGCAAACGGGGGGGGCTTTCCCCACCAGCTCCCAAGGCAGCCTGGCTGCCCCCCTATGACTGGGTCAGGCCCTTACCAGGGCAACAAGGTTCCAGGGGTGCTTGCGCCGGAACTCTCCACAGCAGCTGAGAATAATGAGCGAAATGAAGAAGATGACGTAGGAGACGTAGTAGGTCCAGACATTTTTCCTCACAAAGCCCTTCACGCCGTCCACAAAGGTGAAGATGGCCACGAAGGCAAAGGTGACGGAGAGCTGAAGGGTCAGCACGAGGAACACCTGTGGGCACAGGAGCGACAGTGCAGCGACTGGGGGGCAGCTATCAAGAGCCCCTTGGAGATTACATGGACTGTGAAGAGTGAGCTGGTGCCCCTCCCGCCCCCGGAGAAGCCTGGATCTCCTTGCATTGGGGCAGAACCCTTCGTGCCCCCCACGCTTGCAAGTACAGAAGCAGAACCATCCAACAGAGAAGAGCCTGCCTTGCCCTGGGGGGCCGCCCACCACAGCCCTACACACAGCCAACCCCATTAGCCTTCTCCCTGGAACTCTGGGGGTGGCAGCAGCTTTCTTGGGTGCCCAAGACCCTTTTGGCTGCAGGTGCTGCAAGTGACTGTGACATCTGAGGGCCACGAATGCCACACGTTCTTCATACAACAGAACCTGCCACAAGGGCTGCTGGTGTAGAGGACATTAAAAGGGAACAGGCGAATCCCTAGAGAGCTCCACCAAAGGCTCTCAGCCAGGATGCAGAGTCCGAGCCTCTGGGTGCAAAGCTAAGAGAGGCCCTGAACCTCGGCTGCTGGGGGGGCAAAGGGGAGGGGGGCGGCTGGTGGGCCTCCCACCGAAGGTAGCAGGCGCTGGGCCAGATGGGCCTCCAGCCTGACCCAGCGGCGCTCTTCTCTTCTGCGGGCCAAGCGCGGGCTCTGCCACGGAGGCACAGGGCAGCCCCTCCCAGACACACCGTGCCTCGCTCCTCACCTTGCGAATGAAGGCCTGGCGGATGTTTTTATCGTCCCAGTTCGTAGTGGGGAAATCCTGGTTGTCGTAATAGGAGGGAGGCCCGTCTTCATGGTAGTTACTGTGCAGCGGTGCTGGGGAGAAGCAGCAAGCCAGGTTAGTGCCTCGCCCCCCCCGCTGTGCCGACCAGGGCAGGCCCGCTCCTCTGACTCTGCCAGGCTCTGCAACCCCTTGCCCCGACCCTTAGCGGGGGGAGCGCTCACCAATCCTGGAGGCCACGGTGCCTGATCTCCAGATCACATAGACAGGGGGCCTTGTTCCACCTTCGGGGCACAAAGCAGCAAGAGAAGAGAGGAGACTGAGGGGGCCTTGGAGGGGGCTGCTTCAAGGGCCGTATGTCCCCACAAACCAACCCCCCTAGACTCTTTAGGAGAAGCCCCATTCATGCCCCACCGGGTGACAGAGAGCCAAGAGACAGGAGAGCGCGCTCGGGGCAAGGCAAGGAAGCCACTGGGAAATCCACATGGGTCCACCCTCAGCCCACCCCTGCCAATGTCCTCCCTCCCTCCCCCCAGCAGCCGCCTACTTACAGTCTTGGTCCACAGGGCCGACAGGATGTGGTTGGCCATAAGGCCCCTGAGGGTAGGGTCCCTGCGGGTAGGGCCCCTGAGGGTAGGGTCCTTGCGGGTAGGGCCCCGCAGCTGGGTAGGGCCCTTGCGGGTAGGGCCCTGCAGCTGGGTAGGGTCCCTGTGGGTAGGGCCCCGCAGCGGGGTAGCCAGGCTGGGCATAGGCTGCCGGTTGGAACTGTGGCTGTGGATAGGGAGCTGTTGGGTATGGAGGCTGGGCATAGCCTGGTGGAACTGGGGGCTGCTGTCCAGGAAAAGGGTCGCCCGACACCAGAAAGCTCTTCTCGTGCGACATGGCTCCGGTGCTCACACGTCGGCCACCACCTCAGAGCTGCAGAGAGATGAGGGGAAGAATGAGAAACTACCGCTGGGACCCAGGAACGCCCCTTCTCCAGCAGGCCCTCCCCCCTTGCCGCCCAGAGGGGTCTTGTTACGAGTTTCCCCGGCGGCGTACCAGCTGCAAATCCTGTTTCAGACCGGGGGGGGGGGGGAGGCACACACATGCACTTTTGCCAGGCGTCTCAGCTTGCACCAACTAGGCAGGTTCTCTCAAATAGTTTCTCGCCTGTCCGCTCCCAGGCAGAGTCAGAATGCAACACACACTGCCACACACCAAGCCTCTGGTCGCTACAGCCCAGGCTGCAGGCTCTTTCTGCACACCTGAAATCAGGTTTGTTTCCTTGATTTATTTGGAGAATTTCCTTATTGCCTCTCCAGGGAACCAGCCCAATGCAGCTTACAAAACAAAGCACAATAAAATCGACATTAAACGTTCTTAATTAAACCCAGCATAAAACAACCAACATAACAGAAAAACAATTAGGCATCTTAAAATGAATACCAGTTCCCAGGCCAAAACACACTATTACATCCATTCTGCAGACGCACTATTGGCTGCCCATCAGTTACCGGGCCCAGTTCAAGGCACCGGGTTTCCTATACAAAGCCCTTCCCAGGCGGTCCCTCATCTCTGCAGACCTGCCTCTCTCTCTCTCTGCTCCAGCACGACAGCTTTGCTCGTCTGAACGGGGCCTTCTGCAGGTGCCACCCTGCACGCGGGCAAAATCACCAGTGGCCTATCCACGTGCATCCTCTGTGGTGGCCCCCACTTCATGGAATAGCCTGCCTGGCAAGGTTAGGAGGGCCCCCGTCCTCCTGGCTTTCCGTGAACAATGGAATTATTCAGGAGAGCTTTTTTTAAACACAGGTAGCAGGACTCCGCTGTGAGGAAATGGCTCAGAGAGACGATGGTAAAGGGACGGGGACTGTGGACTGCACTACTGTGTACCTGCAGAGCAGTTTCTGCCTGGTGAAGTTGCTTATGCTGGCTTTCAGGTGTCTGATTTCTGCTGGCTCTCAACTCCCGGCCATTCGTGGCCTACTGCAGTGTTTTTGGAATGCTTGACCCCTGCTGTGCCTGGAGTCTCACCTTTAATGAAGAAGCCGGGTGAACAGAAATGTCCGGGCCTGGTGCCTACCAGAGAGCGACGCAGGCGCCAGGTGAACCTCCTTGGGAAGGGCATGCCAGCGCTGCGCTGCCACTCCTGAAAAGGCCCTGCCCCTGGTTGCCCCTCACCTCACTTCTGATGGTGGCAGCAGAGGGCAGGGCTGTGAGGAAGACCTCAGCTGGTGGGCTGGACAATGCGGGAGGAAGGAAGCGGTCCTTCGGGTAACCCTGGCCCTCGGCATTCCGGGCTCTAAGGGGAGAAACCAGCCCTTCGAACTGACCCTGTATTTTACCCGACTGGCGGCTGAACCCTACGGAGGTTATGAAAACTACTTAAGGACACACACGATTAACATGAATACCTGTGATTAAAATCATGGTGAGTACTCTACACTTTGTTATTATGAAGCAAACATCACCGGATCTCCAGCACGAGTGGCAGCTCAGCGGGCAACCTGGCTCTTCCAAAGAGGTGTCAAAGGCACAATACAGTAATCTGACCAAGAGGTTATCATACCACGGAGAACCGTGGCCAGGAAGGGGCAAAGCTGACACAGGAGGCAAAGCCAGCTGGAAGGGAACTGCCCTTCTCTCTGCAGGGCCACATTTAACGGCATCTCCAAACCAAAAACCAGGCCCTTCGGGGGACAGCACTCCCACCCACCCTAACCCTAACCAGCTGCACCGGTTTTATCCAGATCAAGCTTGATTGCCCACCCCCCAGCCCACCACCACTTTTGGGCAAGAGTTCAGAACATGCCACAATGGAGACTTTAGGAATATTTTTAATGAGACGAGTGGGTCCTACCCCATCGCACCACTCTTCACTGAGCAAAGTTTACATGTGTGTCAGCCAGACAAACATTCCTTCTGTGTCTGGCTGACACAGAAGGTAAATCCTCCTGAAGCAGGGAACCCCTCAAATACCTAAAGGGGAGGCGCTACTCTATACCTGAACACTGGCAGGGCTGACAAAGGTGGGCTTCCTGGGGCAGCGTGTCCAGGAAACAGAGGCCACAACACAGAAGGCCCTACCCTGCACCTCTTCCGATCTCTGCTTCTTTCCATACGCAGGCAGGGCTGGATGGGGGCAAGAAACAGCTGCTCCACTAAATGCCGAGGTCTGGCTCAGACATAAATTATGCAAGTTAAGGATATCTGCCAAGTCCCCACAATTCATTCATGAGAAGAGCTGAGGAGGCGCACTGGAGGGCACCAAGAGCCCTCCGCTCACACCCCACTCAGCCACTGTTCTGTTATCAGGCCTGGAAGCCTGTGTTAAAAACAAAAAGCACCCTCTCGAGGTTGACAGAGTTTGCGTGGAACTCCACGTCCCACATGTGCCCAGGAACTGTAAACGTTGGGGCCGCCTGCATTCCTAGGAGCAGGGGCTCTCCAGAAAGAAAGCCCACAGCCCGTGTCCTCCCCCCCCCCCATGGAAGGGGGGAGAAGGCAGGCACGGTAGACCTTTCCACCCCTATCTGCAACACAGGGCACACCGTTTCAAAACACAAAAGAAACCCCCACCTTTGCACTTGAAGGGGGGCACAGAAGCAAAGCCAGGCATTGGTTGCAGACCGCCTCAGGGCTGACACGTGGGCGGCCTGTGCCAGACAGCCACTCTGAGGCCCCAGACGGGCAGAAAAGGGGGGGCATAACTGCCATAATAAGGCACAGAAAAAGTATGCAGCCATGTTGGTCGCAACCAAAATCCAAGTTATACTTTTTATCAAGGCTAAGACATAATAAACGGTATTCTGCGGCTTTGGGGTTATGCTTCTAACCAGCTATTCCATGAAATTCATCCTCCTGTTCTTTTAGCTCCCGCTTTCTGTCCTTTTCCCCTTTGAACTTGCTAAAATAGAAAAAAGGGGGGCAGGATGACCCAGCGTAGGGTCTGACCCGAACCACACATCAACCTCAAACAGCGGATTCCGCCCAAAGTTCCCTCCAAATACCCCCCAGGCCTCTCCCCGCTCCCTGCACAACACCCCCTTTCATTCTGCCCTGCCCAACTCGTGCCAGCTGCCAATGTGTCCTGGGGCAGAGGAGCTGGGGCAATAACTGCCCAGCTCTCGGGAAGAAACCATCCTGGGGCAGAGTGTAGGAGCTGCTTAGAAGTGACTGAACAATACAACACCCCTGTAAGGCAGTCCAAAAGAACATCTGAGCCCCTCCACCCAGCTCTACCAAAGAAGGCCATAATTGAGCAGATTTTCTTTTACTGGTGCGTGCGTGTGTGTGTGTGGGGGGGGGGGGGGCTTTTGGCTCTCAATCTCTGCTCTTAACCAGCATGCAGCAGCAGCACATGCGGCAGTCTGGCACAGAGATGGCACACTGTGGGCAGAAGCTCCCCCCCCCCCGTATCAGCAGAGCTTGGCCCCTCATCGCAGCCCACCTTCCTTCTGCTCCTGGTGGGTGCTCACCGTCAGCCCTGCAGGGCCCGCTGCCCCCAGAGGTGTCTGCCCCCCCCCCCCAGCCGCTCTCGGAAGCAGCTCCCAACTGCTTCCCGGAACACAGAGACCGAGTTCTAATGCCGCCTCCATCACCGCGGCAACCAAGGGCCACCATGAGAGACACCAGGACCCTGTGGGGGAATTGGCGGGGGAGGGGACTGGAAAAGCCTCCTACGGTTGTTTTTGCGCTCTTCGGAATGAGACGCTTTTTAAGGCAAGATTTTATTGGGAAATGTAGGATAGTACTGAAAAACACTCCTACTAAATATTTCCCCCCTTTTGGAATAAGTGAAATGTGCTAGGATAGTCAGGGCTCGGCTGGCTGTGAGTCTCTATTTAATATTGGGTATATTTCATACTTTCTCAAAAATTACAGTATTTCCCCCAAAGACACTTTTCCTGGTGTTGCTCTCGGCTTCACTGACACTCTCAAACCCCCTCACCGCGTTAAGGGGTGTATCCAAGAGGTGCCCCAAGGGAGGGTCTTGCTGGTGGCCTTGATTCTTCCTACCTGTCAGACGGCAAAAATTAAAGATACGCGTGCTATAGTTGCACAGGGGGCAGCAGTTTACGAGTCTTAAGCATGGGATATACTCACAATTTTTCTTATAGAAAATGAAGATATTTATCGTTTTAAATTTCATATTTATTTATTTATCTAGTAACATTTATATCCCACCTTTCTCTATTCATAAGGCCCACCAAGGTAGCTAAGAAATTTATTTATTTGATTTTTTAGTCGCTACTCCCCTTGGGGTTTTGAGGCAACTTACAACATTTGACACTGATGTAAGATCAAATAATACCAATAGAATTTAAGTCAAAATATTACAATACGTATCAGAATCAGGACAACCCGCCCGCCCCCCCCAACACATCTGGTTAACCTCCAAAGGCCAGCTGGAGCCACTCGGCCAGCGGCATATGCCTCTGACCGGATGGACGCTGAGAGAGTCAACTGAGGTGACCCAAGTTGTGGCGGCTCCAAAACCAGGGCATGCGTGAGACCATTGCTTGTTCAATTATGTTCCCCAGAAAGGGAAGATGAGTCCCTGGGCAGCAATTATCCCGTTTCTTTTTATCTGAGGAGGGTTTCTTTAACAAAGGTCTGGCAATTGCCTCAAGGGAGCTGGGGAAACAGCCTGGAGATAATTGATAATCTGTCACAGAGGGCCTTTTACCATGTTGTGATATGATTTTACCAGCCACAATGGGGAGAGATTCAACGAGCAGGGGGTCAGCGTCACAGCTATTAGGATCCTGTCCACCATCCACGAGGAATCCAAAGAAGAACCGGGCGGTGCCCACGGAACCCCCATCCCGGGACTGCCATCAAGTTTGGCGGCCAATTCTATGCAGAGCTCAGAGACTTTATCCACAAAAAGGTGGCAAACAAATCACAGCTAAAGGCTAAATCAGTATCAGATTTAGGACTCAAAGGGGTAGTCAAACCAACAAAATAATTTAGCTGGCTGCAAACGAGCAGGTACAGTGTAGGTAGCCAAATAATCTCTTTTCGCCACCTGGGCTCTACAGTGTGTTCTCACAGCACTGACCCAGGTTTGCTCTAGCCTTCTGAGCAACTTGTTGAGGTCTCTTAGATTCTCATACCAAAGAGCCACGGAGACAAGAGGGTGCAAAGAGCACCAGGCAGCAATCTCATCAGCAATCTCATTCCCGAAAACCTCTATTCTAGACCTCCGTCAGATCATCAAGAGAACTGGCAGCAGGTCCAGATAAATCCTGCAAAGCCTTTTGGAAAACATCGGGGGCCCATCCGTCGGCCACAGGCAAACATAAATATGCTTGTCGCTCCTACAAAGGGGGGGGGGGTGGCCACTCCCAGGCCGACCCTTACAAGGAAATGGTCTGACCATGGCCCTGGTTCACAACTGAGCCGTCCCTGCTATTACACATTCTACCGAGTAATATTACAGAAGAACAGGGAGAACTTTCCAAGTCCATGGTGACAGGTGCGAGAGTATTACATGCAGAAAAACGTAAGACAGAATCTTGCCCCAAAATGTCTTGAGTCGATAAACTGTACCAATATGCATCAATGGCTAAATTGACTTCTTATGTACGTAACAGATTTCCTAGATTACCTAGCTCGAAACTAAGAAAAATAGTTAATATGGAAATAGAGTAATCATAATACAGAGACCTTAAAAAGGTTGACTATAAAATGTGGAAGAGATGACTGATTAAAAACTATTGATATTAAATTTTAGGTATAAGCAATTAAGGAGAGAGAGTAGAGAACTATCCCATAAGCTAGTTGTGTTGCCACATATTTTGAATATACTTCTCTGTTGTAGTTCAAACGTAGTACTTTGTATTCTGTATAAGTTTCGATGCACTTTTGGTTGTCATTTCTATTTTTCTTTTCAAATAAAACAAAAAAACAAATAAACGAGCAGACCGTTCAGATCAAGTCCTGTGCAAACACCAAACCTAGCGTGCGGCCTGCTTCATACGCAGCAGCCCAAACCGCCTGGGGGAGTCTTGATATTGCCATGGCTGCCGTAAAATCTGAGACCGCCCCAGAGAGAAAAGCAGACGGCAAGTAATGCCAACAAACACCATTAAAGCACTGGGCGGGCAGGCAGGAACGCTGAGGGAACACCGAATCAAACACAGAAGTCTTCAGCTGCTGGTGGAAGGAGCCAACAAAAGGGGACAGATGAGTCCCCCTGGGGGAGAGTTCTAGAGTTTGGGTGCCACAACCAAGAAGGCCAGGCCCTCTCTCCGGCTGCCTAATCTCAGAAGGTGGGGGCACCCAAAGTAGGGCCTCCAAAGATGTCCATAGTGGTCGTGCAGGTCCATAAAGGAGTATGCAGTTGTCCAGGCATGTTGATCCCAAACCACGGAGGGCTTTCAAGGTTAACACCATCACCTTGAATTACGCCCAGACACAGACAGGGAGCCAGCGCAGATGACCCACTCCAGTCAACATCCTGGCTGCAGCATTCTGCACCAATCGAAGTCTCTGAAGACTTCTCAGGGGCAGTCCCACGCAGAGCACATTGCAGTAATCTAGTCTAGATGTAACTAGGGCATGCACCATCGCGGCCAGATCTTTTCTGCCTAGGAAAGGCCACAGCAGGCTAACCAGGTGAAGCTGGTAAAAGGCACTCCAGTGCACAGCTGCCACCTACCTCTCCAGGAGTCGGCCTGGATCCAAGAACACCCCAGAACCCAGGTATGTTCCTTCAAGGGAACTGCAGCCCCATCCAGAACGGCTGATCTGGTAAATAGCACATTTTACAGGCTAAGTTATATATGATGCATTTTATGTCCTTAAAGCAATCAGCCAAGTACAGGTTTGATACGAAATAAGTACAGCATAATTTCAAAATTTCCCCAAATTTCTACTTTTTCTTCCAAAACACTGACTGCCCTCAAGCAGCCAGTTGGCTACGTCCACAGGGATGCTGAAAGCGAACGAGCTGCGACAGAAGCCAGACCAGACAGATGCTGGTTGGGGAGGCAGAGATCTTGACGGGCGTGGCACTTCCCACTTCCGACGGGGTTCAACCGACCCCCTGCAGTCTCGGTTAAGAGCCTGGGGGTTATACCGGATCCAGCGCTGCTGCTAGAGAAGCAAGTCAAGGCAGCTGCAAGAAAGGCCTCCTCAGTCCCAACTCAGAAAAAAGAAGGTACAGAGTACCTGAGGTCTAAGAAAGATCATGCATCAGTAAGGGCGGAAAAACACTCAATAAAAAGATTAACTGTGGAAAAAAGTTTTTTTCCCCAAATCAAGTTAAACCATGTAATGTATATGCTGACCCAAGATACTGTATCAGTTAGATATAGGCTGTAACCTATATAGCTCTAACCTATCATCAAGACCTAAAGGATGTGTGGATCCCGATGCGTAGATTCAAAAAGCCTCCCTCTGTCTAAGTCATTTTTCCACGTCATAATTAGAGAAGCATTTGTAATTTAGTTTCTCAGTAACAAAGAATTTGAAATCAGTAGGCTTCTGCTTCAAGGACATAGATCCAGAGGAGTTAGCCGTGTTAGTCTGTAGTAGCAAAACAGTAAAGGGTCCAGTAGCACCTTTAAGACTAATCAACTTTATTGAGGCATAAGCTTTCGAGAATCACAGCTCTCTTCATCAGATGCATCTCACAAAGAGAACTGTGATTCTCAAAAGCTTATGCTACAGTAAAGTTGGTTAGTCTTAAAGGTGCTATTGGACTCTTTACTGTTTTGCTTCAAGGATAAAAAGTGACTAACCAACAGGGGAACCATGTTATGATTTCTGACCTTACTACAATGTTCTGACAGGCTGTGTTTGAAAGGAAGTGTGGTCATACCTACACAGAGTAAATTGCAAGGACATCGCAACACATAAATAACATGAGCTGAGTTGCAATTAGTAAAATGATTCAGTACAAAAATGCATTGACTAGATGGATTCCTAAAGATCTTAATTTGAGCTGCCTCACTTATTGCTTTTTCCCCTTAATGGTTTTGGTCTCTTCGATAATCACTTACCTCTTTAACTACTCCTCTGTAGACTTGCTAATTTGTGGCAGCTGAGCTGAGCCCTCCCCTTCTTACTCTCTCTGAAGCAATATTCTCTTTTACACGCATACTATACTTACAAAAGTTGCCCTTTAGATATAAGCTACATTTTATATTATTATGACTTTGTTCTTTTTTAACACTGTTTTTATTATACAACGATTTCATTGAACTGATGGGATATCTGTAAATCTTTTCACAGGGTTGTAATTGAATCCATGTATTACAAACGGTTTTTTGAGTCTCTGGGATATCAATTCACAATATGTTTAAAATTATGGTTTGCTTTCATTGTTAAAATTCATTATCTCTCTACAACTGTTTACAACAGGCTCCCAAATTTCCAGGAGCGAGGTAGCCAGCACCCTGTCTTGGCTGTTGGCGGTGCCGTTTATAGCTTGTCAATTCCTTACAGCATATGTCCAGTTGTAGTAATTATGTTTTTTGTAATTTTGTAATTACAATCCTTTTTACAATTTTTATATTATATGTACCTTCTATATTCTTTCGTATACAATTCATAATCTTTCTTAGACTTCTGGTATTCTGCACCTTGTTTCTGTTATTCAGAGGTTCCCCTTCGTTTTATCCTCTCCCAACTCAGGCTAGCCCAGAAGTCGGCCGCCTACCTTGACACGGCCAATCTGGCCACCTAGATCCATGCCATGGTAACATCGAGGCTAGACTACTGTAACTCACTCCATATTGGTCTCCCCTCACAGAGAACTCAAGGACTCTCGCTGGTTCAGAACACCACCGCTCAATTATCACCAGGAGCTGGGCAGAGCATGCATATTGCTCCCGTTTGGAGTCACACCATTCTCCTGGCTTTCTTCAAAACATGTAAACTGAACGATCCAGGACTTTTTACACAGTCGATAGAGCTGTGCTGTAAGGAAGTGGTTCAGAGAGAGAGGCGATGGTATAGGGATAGGGCCTGTAGACTATAGTGCTGTGCATTCTCTGTTGCTGTAAGTATGCTCCTACTTGATTTACTATGTCATCTCAATCTGTTCATGCTGTGTTTCAGCATTTCCCCTGTCCCAGCACTGTATCGGATTTCCGTTTACTTTCAAATTCCTGCTGTCCTTACTTTATTGGATTGTTGATCGTATTGACATTCCGTGTAACCTGCCTTCTCATTGATAAAGGCATACTCTAAATGATGTTAATGTTTGTAACAGGTGCCAAGGACAGGCACAGGGCTGGTTCTGCGATGCTGCCATGCTAGAGGGCACGGCTTGCCAGAGCTCGTGACTTCCAGCCCCCCTGGCGCTTGACAGCAGTCGGTGGGGGGGGGGGCCACCCTTCGCAGCTTGCTTCCCCCTGCCCTAACCCTCTAGTGCAACCACAGTTCTGCTGCCTTGTTTATTGTATGGATTATACACTGGTTTTGTTGCACAGTTTAGTTTTGAAACCCACCTCAAATCTCAGCAGAGACAGACCATAATATATATATAAAGTGAATAAATAAAATAAGCCTCCCCCGCAATGCTACCCCCCCCCCCCCACGCCCACACGAAGCACTTACAGGACTTCCTTGCCACTGCTGAGGCAGGTGCACAGACCCCAAGCCTCCCTTTGGGCTCTCCTGCACTCTTAGAACAGGGCTGGGAAAGCTCGCTGCCATTTCCAGGCCCCAGCCCTCCCAAGCAAGCCGAGGCAGAGGCTGCGTCTGGACGTCAGCCAGGAACGATCCCAGCCTTTGGACCCTGGAGGGCAAGCCGGATGGCGCTCGCTCGCGGGCAGCGGAGAAGAGGCATCTGGCCCCGACTCTTGAGCGCTCCTGCCCGGGAAATCTGGTTGGTCTCCAAGGTGCCACCGGACGCCAATCCTGCTCTCCGTCTGCAGACCAACGCGGCTCCCTGCCCGAAACATCTCAATCAAGACGCTTCTGGCGTGAAAGGAAAGCCGGGCATGGCACTGCAGAGAGACCCCAGAACGAGCGCCTCCCTCCCCCCCCCGCCCCCCCCCGAACCAGCAGCACTGGAGGGGGGAGGGGGCCCTCCAAGAAAGCTCCAGCCCCGGAACATTCGCCAGAGGCCTGGAGCAGGCAGCAGCAAGCCCCCCCCCCCGGGCTAAGCCAGCTCAGCCCAGAATTAAGCCGTTTAACGGCTTGGCGCTCTTGCCTCTCAGAAGCAGCCTTCACGTCCCGGACGGGCCGGTGGGGACGAGAGACCCGCGGGGGAGGGGGCCATAACAGGCTTGGCCCGCGTGGCCGACCCAGACAAGCAGGTGACAGAACCGAGGGCTGGCTGGCTGGCTGGCTGGCTGGCGGGGGCGCAGAGCCCCCGGGCCCGTTTGCCCCCACCCCCCACCCCCCCACCCGCGCACGACCGGCCACGTACCTCTCACGCCGCTCCGCCAAATCGACAGCGCCGCAAGCCATGAGCGCCGCAGCCAAAGCCTCCTACGGCGGGGGCGGGGGCGGGCGGGAGCAGCAGCAGCACACGGCCCCCACCCCAGGCAGGAGCCCCAGTGCGGCGGGCTCCTTCCGGCAGCAAGAAGAACTCTTGTCCTTTGCTTGCCCCGGGGCCCAACGCGGCCAGCCGGGCCAGGAACGCGCTCGCGCGGGAGGAAGGCGCCCACGAAGACACCCGCTCCGACACCCCCCGCCCCGGGGCACTCGGCGCGACCTACTTCGCTGCTCTGGGCTTCAGCTCCGGGTTTGCAAGAGAAGAGGCGCGCATGCCCTCGCCGGCCAGCCCGCCCGCCTCCGCCCGCAGCCCCTCCCTTCCCAGCCTCCAGGGCTGACTCGTCACGGGGTCCGAGTCCTTCCCACCCACCCCCGCCACGGCTCGCCGCTGCTCAGCCCGAGACGGAGGAGGAGGAGGCCCTGCCCCAGCGCCGCTTCCTCCCTCGGGGGTCCCTGTGCTGTCCAGCCCGGGGCCCAGCTGCCTCCGGGCGCGACGCTCCCCCAGCCAGCAGCCCCGGAAACGCCGGTGTGGCCTCTCCGGCCGGCCTGAAGCATTTGCCCGGTTGCTCTTTTTGCTCCGAGGGGGAGAAATGAAGCTACGCAGTTAACGTTGCCAGCGGAGAGCGCAGGAGACGGCGCACTTCTGGGGCAGTTTCTGAAGGAGGGACGCCTGCCCCGCCACGACAGAACTGTGGCCTGCCTGGCTGGGGTGACGGTAGGTGCCACACATGCAGAGGAGGAGGCGGAGACTACAAGCCTGGTTGCAAAATAGTAAACAGTCCAGTAGCACCTTTAAGACGAACCAACTTTATTGTAGCATAAGCTTTCGAGAACCACAGCGTCAGATGCATCTGACGAAGAGAGTGGTGGTTGTCGAAAGCTTATGCTACAATAAAGTTGGTTAGTCTTAAAGGTGCTACTAGACTCCTATTTTTCAACTACAGACTAGCACGGCTAACTCCTCTAGATCTTCAAGCCTGGTTGTGCATCTTTGGAGGAAATTCACGGGGGAGACCTCTGGAGTAGAAGACCACAAAGATGCATCTGTGCGATGGAAACGACGCTCTCCTTCTCCTGGGTCACGGAGGTGCCTCTTCAAAAGCAGCAGCCCCCCTCCCCGAAAACACCCTGGGGGTGCAGCGTCCATCTGCGTGTGCTAGCAAGCGAGACCCCCTTCCCTGTAAACCAGACACGCCAGCAGCTTAACAGAGGAAGCGCCGGACTGAGCCTTCGAAGAACCTTTCTCAGCTAAAAAGTACGCTCACCATCAGCAAAGTTAACTATGCGAGAGGACAAGGCCCTGGTACCAAAGAAGGAACACGGAACTAACTGCTAAAGTCTACCTCTGCCACAAACATGGGCAGATTATAGCCTTTTGATCCCACTGCAGCAAATGATCACCGATCAGATAAAGCTTGATCAAAGCCTTCCTCTGTATTAAGTATCAATATGGAACTCCACTTTGAAAGGCTGCCTTTCTTTGGGAAGCCCCTCAGCCGAGGCCAAAGAAATTTGGTTGGTTGATTTACGGAACTAACACGAGTGTTTCTTTGGATGCCACAAGCGGGGCACCTGCTGCTCCAGAGGGGGCTGGCAAGGAGAGGGGTGCTGTAGCAGCCCCAGGGCTTTTCTGGGCGGCCCGTCCCACCGCAAGAGAGACCTCAGCAGGTGGGGGCTGCACGCAGGTGTCTGAATCAGCCCTCCTGAGCTCACCGTGCTCCCTCCCACCCCTCAGCCCCGGGGGCCCCCAACGCAGTGCCTGCTGACACTTTTCCTGGCACCCACCAATTATTTCAGGAAGCTGGGTGGGGCTTTCATTCAGCAAGGTTTCTCATTGGCTGTGCAGATTTTTTAAAAGCGTTGCTTCGGCGGCAGCTGCCCCCACAGGCACGCAAGAGATGGGGGAATCCCTGCCTCAAAGCAGGGCTGCTGCCTCTGGCACCCAAGCCACGCCACGCCTCAGTGCCCCGGACTCCCGCAAGAGTTGCTGGCAACCCTGTCTGTGCACCCATTGATGCACACCTCTGACGCCAGATGTCTTGCAGCCACAGCAGCCCCAGATAGGGCCCCAAGGCAGCCCCATGTAAGGGATGAGTACCTGCTGCGTCCCCAATGGACTCTCCCTCCATGCAGGGACCTCCTGCAAGGCAGAGGGGGGGCCCACAAGCCCTACTCAGGCACCATGTGCAGAAACCTGGCGACCGATGCTCTCTGCTGTTGGTCTGGAAGATGACTCATTACTGCTGCCCAGTAAGACGAGGGCCAGAGAAGACTGCATGCCCATTACAGAGCAAGCCCCTGGCTAAGCCTAGGGAGGGATCGATGGCTGTAATGGAAGCGTTTCCTGGTGGCTCACTGCTCCACATCTCTGCAGCTGTCCAACAGTCCACACAGTTGGCCGGGGGTGGGCGGGGTGGACGGAGGCTGCTGGGCGGAGTGGGGGGGTGTAGTGGCCCTGAGTCCCCTGGGTGCAGGGAGGAGACAGAGCGTGGGGGCTTGCTGGCCAAAGTGACGGGCACACGAGAGAGCAGCCCATCCCCCAAGATGAAGACTGGCAGGGCCAAGCTTCAGCAGCGGCTTGGAGTCCCACCAGACGGCCCTCCAGCTCCCCCCACCTGGGAATCACACCAGGGGCTCTGCACGTGCCACGCCTCTGCCTTTCCAGCGTGCCACGTCCGTCTCCACACGCCTCCCTGCTTGCTCCATGTGGCTGGGCAGCTGGGGAGGCCCAGCCCTCTGCTGTGGGGAAGCCTTCAACGTTGTGCTCCCCACTATTGACGGAGTTTAGCCAACCCTTACTGAGCCTGTTAAGAACCTCGGAGCTCTGCTGGAGCCAAGACTGCTGCCGCTGGAGGCAAGTTAACGCAGCCACCACAAGCGCTTCCTTCCAGCTTCATTCAGCCCAGAAGATGGCCCCCTGCTGTCCTGTGCTCTGCAGGCTGCCAGACCCGGGCTCCTCTGGAGCGGGAACAACGGCTTGGCTGGCTCGGCTTAGGGGCACAGACAGGCAGGGGAGCGAGAGCACAGGGCTTGTGCCTAGCGAGCGGCTGATCCAGCAAGGCAGCCTTCCCAAGCCTGAGCCTAAATCGGAGGGGGGTGTCAATCGGGCTCAGCGGCACCTGCTGGCAGGTGTTGCAGCTCTGGAGGCTGTGCTGGCCTGTAGCCAGGATCCTACGAGGAATCACCGCTCTCAGCACTCTGCTCTGGGGTCACAGCGAGATGGTGTGCAGCCAGCCTGGCACTTCTGCTCTGCCACGGCCGTTTCTGCAGAGGAGCAGAGGGTCCCGAATAGCGTCCTGCCTGGCAGATGTCTAGTGGCTGGTGATAAGGGCTCGCTTCCAGACTCCGGCAGGGTGGCCTTAGGTGTGGCTGGTGCACGGACAGCAGGTGCCTCTGCAGCGTCAGGCCCTCCTGGCTCCCTGGGCCTGGCTCCTCAGCCTCTTCTCCTGAGTACTCCGAGTGGGTCACAGGGGATGATACTGACTTGGACTCGGATGGTCTGGCAACCTGGATCCAGGCCACAGTAACCTCAAGACTAGACTGCTGCAATACACTTTGTGTAGGTCTGGCCCTTGAAGTCAACTGGGAAACTTCAGCTGGTACAGAATGCTGCAGCTCACTTGTTACCCGGAGCTAGTCAGAGCACGCCTATCACTCCCGTTCTGTAGTCACTCCACCAGCCGCCCATCGGTTACTGGGTTCAATTTCAGGTACCCGCCATCACATGCAAACCCCTCACAGCCCCTCATCTCTACAAACCACTTCTGCCATGCTCTGCCACAGTAACTTGGCTCCTCTGAGCATGGCCTTCTGCTGATGCCACCCGGCTGATGGGCAAGGCCAACCGTTGCCTGCCCACCTGCCTTCCCTGTTGGGGCCCCCAGCTTGTGGAATGGCCAACCTGGCAGCCCCCCCCCCTTCTGGCACCCTGCCAGCGCTTGGAAATGGAATGGGTCGGGGGGGGGCATTTCCATAAAGGCGACAGGGGGATGCGGCAGCAAGGCCGTGCAGGGCGGCGCAACTATAAACGCCACTGCGTACACTATATGCATGACTGCTGCACTAACTGGTTTTTATACTCATGCAAGACCGTTCCCCGCACTGGCTAACGTAGCGCGCATAAGACGTGTTTTGTTCCGGGCTGCGGCCATTGCGGCCCGGGCCCGGCTGCTGCCAGCATCGGCTGGCGCCGCTCAACCCACCTCCCGCCCGGGAGAGACAGGCGGGGGGGGCTCCCGTGCCAAGACAGCGGGGGGGGCTGAGGGGGGCGCCCCCTCCCGGCGCAGCAGGCCCAGCGGCACGCCCCGACGCCCCCCCCGGCCCTCTGCGGCCGCCAAGCCCTCCCTGCCGGGCCCCGGGAGGCGAGGCGGGAGCCGGGACGGCCGAGGCGCCCGCCGGAACTTCGCCCCCCTCTCCAGGCCAAGCGCCCTCGCTCGCCCCTCCCGAGCCCGGCTCGGCTCAGCGGGAGGCCGCTCTCGGGCCTGCGCAGCTCCGGCGGGCGGCCCCCCGAGCCCGAGCCCGAGCCCGAGCCCGAGGCGGCCGAGCGGGGCGCGACTCCCCCGCCGCCTGCCCGGCCCGCGCCCCCCGCGCCCCCTCCTCACCGGCCGCTCCTCTGCCTCCGCCTCCGCCTCCGCCTGCTGTTGCTGCCGGCGCTGCTCCGGTGGGCGTGGCCGCCCGAGGCTCCGCCCACTGCCGCAGCGGCGCTGGCCGGGCGCGTGACGCGAGGAGGAGGGCGGGGGAAGGCGGAGCCACGCCGGGCCTCCCCTCCGCCCGCCCGGGGCTCTTCCCGCCAGAAGCTCACCCGCCGCTCCGGAGCCGCCTTCACACGTGCGCAACGTCAACGCGCGTCTTCTCCCCGGCCGAAGCGCCCGGCGCGCCAAAGGGAGGAGGCGCGGCCCGCGCGCTGATTGGGCCCGGCGGCCTGACGGGCGGGCCTGTGGGCGAACCGGCGACGTCCAGGGAGGGGGCGGGGATAAGAAGGAAAATAACAATAACGCGGCGCGGAACCGACCGAGTCCGCCAATCGGAGCGCGGGACCTCGTGGGCGGGGAGGGGGCGGCGGCTCTGACGGACAGGCGGCCCGCCAATGAGAGGGGGAGGCCGCGTGTCGGCGCCCGTCGCCCCGCCCCCGCCCGTCGCTGCGGAAGGTGCGCGAGGGGGCGGGCCCGAGAGGGCGGCCTGCTGGGCGGGGCCCCGGATGTGCGCCGAAAGAGCCTCGCGGAGGGTGGGGGGCGGTGCGCGCGGGGCCTCCGCCGCCCTCAGGGCCCCCGACCCGGCCGACGAGGCGCAGGGGCGGCAGGGGGCGCAGGCCGAGCGCGGAGCGGAGCGTGACGCTGATTCCGAGGGCCTCGCCCTGCCCTGCCTTGCCCAGGGCAGCCCCCCCTTGCCCTCGGAGCGCTGAGCGAGGCCGAGGCTGCGGCAGGGCCTGGCGGGCGGGGGGCCCCGCCCCCGCGGCGCTGTGAGGAGGCGCCTGACTGTGTGAGTGTGAGGGGGGGGCAAAACAGCGCCGCCCCCTCCCCCCCCTTCGCGGCTGAGGTGTCGGGAGGGCCGCGAGGGGCTGGGGCTCCTGTCGGGGGGAGGGGGAGGGTTTTGCTTGCAGCTTGGGGGGGGGGCGCCTAATCCACAGAGAGGCCCCTGGTCACTCTCCGACTGCAACCGTCAGTCACCTTCAGATGAAGGCCATTCAAAGCAGTAGTTTGAACAAAAATTGAAATGTGTTTCACAGTTAGAACTCTCTCATAAGCAGCATGACTGCAATACTTCATGAAGCCATGCGTGCATAACTGGGAATACATAGTCTGGAACTAGGATATAACCTCTGCAAAATACTGCCTCTTACATAATACAATCCTAAAATGTTCCGTAAATTGACACGGGCAGCACCAAGGAGGAGTCCAGTTCCAATAATGTCCCCTAAGAGAATCCCATGCAATTCACAACCCACCGCCTGCTGCTTGGTTCCTGGAGTCAGAAAGGCGAGTCCAACAGGTAATCATATGCAGAAATGGTAAACATGGAGCCTTCTCAGGAATATTTTACAGGAAGAAAAAACCTCTGGTGTGCTGCTGCAGACAGACTCATGGTACAGCCCAAGGAGGGGCTGGCTTGTTCACGTCCTGGTTCCAAAGCCCTTTTTCAAGAGCCTCCCGCTTGTGACCCAAATGCCCCTGTTCCACACTATTTTATTTATTTACATCATTTATAGTCTGCCTTTCTCACTGAGACTCAAGGCGGATTACACAGTATGAGGTTAATACAGTCAGTATCAAGTACATTTCAGTACAATATCATAAGGTAAACAGATACAAGTTTAAAATACCTAGCATTTGCAAGGATCCAACACAGAGTAGAAAAAATACTGGAGCAAAACATAATTCTAGGACTAACATTAGACAACATGGAGCGCTGGTTGTACATAGGAGTACATATTTAAAGCAGCAGAGAATATGTAAGGCAAAAATAGTGATGAAGTCTATGGTCCCTAACTCATTAGTGAAGCATCTTCCCTCCAATGCAGCCCTCCCATTTGAGTAAAAAGCTTTTTTGAATAGTTCAGTTTTGCATTGTTTGCAGAAAGCCGGAAGAGGGGGAGCTGTTCTGACTTTCTCAGGCAGGTCATTCCACAGGGTAGGGGCCACCACAGAGAAAGCCCGTGTACGGGCTGCTGCTGACTTCACCCATGTGCAGCCCGGCACCTGCAGGAGACCCTGTTCAGATGAGCTAGTACCACCTGTCAGGGCTTGCAGTATGTCCAGCCCTGACATCAAAGGGGTGCCGGGGATGGGTGCAGGACCCTCCTCTGTGGAAGGAGGGGCGGTATACCTCACCCAGACTCCCTCTCAGTCCACTCACTGGCCTGCTCAACCTGCGCCACTCATCCCCTTGACCTCCACCATTGCCTCCTCTGCCATCAACTTTCCCCCTTGCCTTCACTCTGCTCCATCACTCCTACTCAATCAACCCACCCTGAATGCGCTCCTGAGCCAGCTTTTATAGGGTTTCCCTTGGCTGCCTCCGCCCTTCCCTCCAAGCTCCTCCTCTCTCCTGAGGCTGCCCAGCTGTGTCTGCTCTCAGGTGTTCCTTCTCTTTCATTAACTCCTCCTAGCCTTCCCTGCCTGTATAGCAAGTTGGGGCTGAATGTAAAGGTGTCCCAGCTGAGGCTTCCAGGTGTGCCTTCTTCTCTCCCTCCCTCATTCTCCTTCAATCTTCCCTGCAGGACTGGGCTGGCAGGGCCTTTCCAGGTGCTGTGCCTTGGCCGTCTCTGCCTCTGCTCATGAGGTGCCCTTCCAGCCGGCATCTGGGCTGCCTGTCCCTTGGAGCTGGGCGTGGCTGCGCTTCCCTGACTTTGCTCCTGAGGTGCCGCCCTGGCCGGTATCTGGGCTGCTTGTCCATTGTCGCTGGCCTGCTGCTGGGCACGGCTGCCCTTCCCTGGTGGGCTTCCCCTCCCACACGTGCTGCTGGCTGTGTTGCGTTGCCTTCCCTGGAGCCTCTGAGTCCCCTGGCTCTGCTGCTGGGGCGCTGTTGCTGTTCCCCCAGGACAAGTGCCTGTGGAAGCAGCTGGGCAGATGTCTCCCGAGGGTCTCCTGTCCTTTTCTCCAGGTAAGTCCGGGGGCTGGGTTGCGGACCCCAGACACCACCTTCAAGCCCCAGCAGGAAAACAAATACCCTCCTGGCCTTTTGCAAACTATACACAACTGAATTATTCAAGAAGGCTTTCTACTCAGGCAGTAGGGGTGTGCTGTAAGTTTAGACAGATGTCTTGGGAAAGGGTCAGGGACTGTAGACTATACTACTGGGTACTGCTTGTTGGCATAGGTAGGAATTTCCATATCTTTTAGTATGTTCGTGTCAGATTACTTAGGTTTTGTTTCTGCAGTGTTTCATCTCTCTATTTGATTTATGCTTTTTTCAAATTTCTGCAATCTATACTCCATTATATTGTTTGTCAAATGTACCAGCCGTTGATCATATTGATCTACACTAGGAAAGCCTCCTTGAGTCTTACCTGAGAAAGGTGGACTAGAATCATAGAATCATAGAGTTGGAAGGGGCCATACAGACCTTCTAGTCCAACCCCCTGCCCAGTGCAGGATCAGCCTAAAGCATCTCTGACAAGTATTCATCCAGCCTCTTCTTGAAAACTGCCAGTGAAGGGGAGCTCACCACCTCCCTAGGCAGCTGATTCCACCTTTGAACTACCCTGACCGTGAAAAAGTTTTTCCTAATATCCAGCCAGTACCTTTGTGCATTTAGTTTTAGCCCATTGCTTCGCGTCCTACCCTCTGCTGCCAACTGGAACAGCTCCTTGCCCTCCTCCAAATGACAGCCTTTCGAATATTTAAAGAGAGCAATCATGTCCCCCCTCAACCTCCTCTTCTCCAAACTAAACATTCCCAAGGCCCTCAGCCTTTCCTCGTAGGGCTCAGTCTCCAGACCCCTGATCATCCTCGTCGCTCTCCTCTGCACCCTCTCGATTTTGTCCACATCCTTTTTGAAGTGAGGCCTCTAGAACTGCACACAATACTCCAGGTGTGGCCTGACCAAGGCAGTATAGAGAGGGGCTATGACCTCCTGCGATTTCGATGCTATGGCCCCTTTGATACAACCCAGGATTGAATTAGCCTTTTTTGCAACCGCATCACACTGACTGCTCATATTCAGTTTACAGTCCACTCTTACCCCAAGATCTCTTTCACATATACTACTGCCCAGAAGTGTATCCCCCATCCAGTATTTGTGCTTCCCATTTTTGCGGCCCAGATGTAATACTGTGCACTTGTCTTTGTTGAATTGCATCCTATTCACAGCTGCCCACTTCTCCAGAATATTCAGGTCTTGTTGAATTTTAATTCTATCTTCTTGGGTGTTTGCTACTGCTCCCAATTTGGTATCATCAGCAAATCTAATGAGCAGCCCTTCCACTCCTTCATCCAGATCATTGATAAAAATATTGAAAAGTACTGGGCCCAAAACCGAGCCCTGCGGCACCCCACTGGACACCTCCCTCCAATCTGATGAAACACCGTTGACCACCACTCTTTGAGTGCGGTCCTCCAACCAGTTCCCTATCCACCGAACTGTCCTATAGTTTACTCCACAGTCTTCCAGTTTGCCCATCAGAATGTCATGGGGGACCTTATCAAAAGCTTTACTGAAATCCAGATAAATCACGTCAACAGAGTTCCCCAGATCCAGTAAGCTGGTCACTCGATCAAAGAAGGAAACCAGTTTGGTCTGGCAAGATCTGTTAGGAACAAAACCATGCTGACTTCCCCGGATCACTGAGTGGTCCTTCAGATGCTTACCGATTGATCCCTTTAAAATCTGTTCTAATATCTTCCCAGCAACAGAAGTCAGACTGACCGGCCTGTAGTTTCCCGGATCATCCTTCCTCCCTTTCTTAAAGATTGGGATAACATTCGCTCTTCTCGTGTCTTGTGGCACATCCCCAGTCCTCCAGGAGGCCTTGAAGATGATGGACATGGGTTCTGCAAGTTCTCTGGAAAGTTCTTTCAGCACTCTTGGGTGCACCCCATCCGGCCCAGGGGATTTGTATTCATCCAGTGCAGCCAGATGCCTCTCCACTACCTCTCTGTCAATGTCAATTAGCCACTCAGGTGTCCTGCCACATTTTCTACTCTCTCTAGATGTGCCTGAGTTCTTCAGGGAGAAAACAGAGGCAAAAAAGTCATTAAGCCTGTCTGCTTTTTCTCTGTCCTGCATCAGAGTTTCTCCATCTACTCCCAACAGAGGTCCAATTGCCTCTTTTACCTTGCGTTTGCTTCTCACATATCTGTAGAAGTTTTTCTTATTGTAGCGAGCCCTCCTGGCCAGACCCAGCTCGTACTGAGCTTTGGCCTCTCTGATGGCTGATCTGCAGTACCTAGTAACCCTCATATACTCCTCTTTAGAGGTCTGTCCTTCTCTCCATTTCCTGAACATTTCCTTTTTCTCCCTTAGCTTATTCTGGAGCTCTCTGACTGTCATCAAGCCTCTGAGTTCATCGAAGTCGGCCCTACGAAAATCTAACCTACGAGTCTGGCTACGAACTTCCTTGGCTCCCCACAGCAACTGGAATGCGTTCGGCTGGGGCGGGGGAGCGCGCAGCTGAGCTGGCGTGGCTGGCTGCAGCAGTAGCTGTAGCCAGCCAGGCAGCCCCGTGCCGCCGCCGCCACATGCCCCAGCCGAGTGCAGAAGCTGCGGGCTGCTGCTGTAGCGGCGCGCGGAGGCTGCTCCGTGCGCCGCCCCAGCAGCAGCTCACAGCTTCTGCGCCCGGCTGGGGCGGAGGAGCGCGCCGCTGAGCTGGCGTGGCTGGCTACAGCTGCTGCTGCAGCCAGCCAGCCAGCCAGCTCCGTGCTGCCGCCGCCGCGCGCCCCAGCTGGGCGCAGAAGCCGCGAGTCGCTGCTCGAGCGGCGCACAGAGGCTGCACCCGGCTGAGGCGTGTGGCGGCGGCGGCAGCAAGGGGCTGCCTGGCTGGCTGGCTGCAGCAGTAGCTACAGGCGGCCCTGTCATGCCAGCTTCGCTGCGCGCGCCTCTGCCCCCAACACCCCCTCCAGCGCCCCTCCAGTGCCCGCGCGCCCGAGGCCACCGCCTACCTGGCCTCCATGGGCGCGCCGGCCCTGGCATCAGGAACGGGAGGGGGGGAGGGCCATGACACCCCCCTCTTCCATTTTGCTGCCTGTGAAGGAGATGGCTTGAAAGGTCTGTTTCTCCCCTTGTCCATTTGTACTTTGATGGCAATGCATTTGCTGCCGACGGGACGGCAGGGAGGGCCGTCTCTGGGATGCTGCATTTAGCACCCAGGAGGGATGGCAGGAGACCGCCTGTCCCTTCAGAAAAGATGGGTGGGGGCTGGTCAAAGATGTACCTGGACACCTAGAAGAAGCTGGGTGTCCATATTGTCAGGTTGGGCCTCTACAAGGAATACTGCAGCCCAATGCTTCTCAAGCTTTAGCAACCCGGGAGCCCTATTTTGATTGTTTGTGTGGGCCCCCAGGCCCCCTCCCATACAGGTAGACACTGTATGCCGGACAGCCTTTTTCAAAGTACGCATGAAGCTGCAGGTGCTCTCCAGTGCCTTCCGTCGCTCCCCCCCTCCTCCCGCAGGCCCGGTCCAAGAAAAGCCCCTGAGGCCATTCATCTCCGGATCCTCAATGGGCTGCTGTTATCCCTGGATGCAAACTCCACTGTGGGGTGAGTGGGGGGGGGGCGTGTTGCTCTGTACAGCAGAGGCAGCATACAGTCAAGATAAAAAAACACAAGGGGAAGTCCCCCCCCCCCCCCCGCTGAATTGCTGCTATGGGTGGCATTACCAGGCCCATAAGGTTCCTTGAAAGTAGGGGTAGAAACAAGAGTCCGTTAGCACCTCTAAGACCAACAAAATTTGTGGCAGGGGAGGAGCTTTCATGAGTCACAGCTCACTTCTTCAGACACCTTCTTCAGATATTTGGTATCTGAAGAAGTGAGCTGTGGCTTGCAAAAGCTCCTCCCCTGCCACAAATTTTGTTGGTCTTAGAGGTGCTAACGGACTCTTGCTCTTTTCTGCTGCTACAGACAGATCAAGGTGGGCAGCCATCTTAAAAGTAGGGGGTGTGCTATCATCCCCTGATCTAAGCCAGGAGGCGGATCTCACGTTCAGGAAGGAAACAAGGGAAGTGGCCAAAGGAGAGAATGTTGTAATACTGGACGCTTCCAGGTTCATTGGGCAAAGTTGAGCTTGAGTCGTGCTAGTCAGCCTGTCTCCACCTAACCTACCTCACAGGGTTGTGGTGAGGCTAAAAAGGGAAGAGAAAGATGTAAGGTGCTTTTGTCCTCATTAAGGGGGAGAACAAAAGTATAAGCGAAATCAATAAAAAAGTAAAATAACTAAACCTTGCTCTGTCCCAAAGGAAGTTTTTCTCCTGTCGCTGTCACTCTCAATCCCAGCTTTGCGCCTCTCGGTGTGCGTTCCCACCAGGGAATCGGGCAGCAAACCATTAACACAGCCGGGAGCCTGAGCGCTCCGTGCTGGGGTCTCGACGGCTTCCAGCTCCAGCCCCCCTCACTTCCCTCCCCTGTTCTCTCTCAACAGGGCTCCTGCCCATGGACAGAGCGCGCTGGCAAGGACTTTGAGGGGAGGGAATTCCCCGTAGCGCTTCAGGCCACGCCCCTCCCGCTCTCGGCGGCAACCCCGCCGGCCGCCACGAGGGGTCGCTGCCGCCCGCCGCTCCTCTCCACGCCCCCCCGCTGCGTCTGCAGGGAAGGGCGACGCTTGCCTCGCCCGGCGCGCCAATGGCTGCTGCCCGGGGTGCCCCGTCTCCGAGCAACGGCCTCTGACGTAAGGCCCCACCCCTCGAGGCGGCATTTCCCCCGGAGGCGGTGGCGGCGTGCCGCAAAGGCCTGTGGGGGCTGTAGTCGCCTGCCCTCGCTCCCGGACGCTTTCGCTTTCGCTTCCCGGCGGGCGGGACGGCGATGGCGGCGGTGGAGGTGGCGGGGCTGCCGGAGGGCGCGGCGGACGAGCTGGTGGTGCTCTACTTCGAGAACCGGCGGCGCTCGGGCGGGGGGCCGGTGCGCAGCTGGCGGCGGAGGGGCGCCCGCGCCCGCCTGCTCTTCGAGAGCCCCGAGGGTGAGTCCGGGCGGGCGGGACTGGAGCCTCCGGCCGGGCCGGGCCGGGGCGGCTGCGGGGGGCTGGGCTGCGCCTGAGCGGCTCCTGCCCTCGCTCCTGCCTTCCCTCCTTCCCTCCCTCCGTGCAGACGCGGCGCGCGTGCTGGCGAGGGGCGGCCACGCCTTGCAGGGGGCGCCGCTGACCGTGCGGGCCGCCGCGCCGCGGGACTTCGGGAAGCTGCTGCTGCGCGGGCTGCGCGCCCGGAGCGGCCCGGCGCTGCTGGAGCTCTACGTGGAGCGGCTGCTGGCCGGCCGAGGGGGCGCCCGCTTCGCCCTCCACCGCAGCCCGGCCGGGGACCAGGCGCTGGTGCAGCTGCCGGCGCCCCTCGGCGAAGCAGGTGAGCCCGCCGGGCGCGGGGGGCGGCCAGCCGTCGGGGAGGCCTCCGCCGGGCGCGGGGAGGGCAGTGCGGAGCAGCGGCGGCGCCGTCGAGTCGGATCGGGAGCCGCAGGTTCGAATCCGGCTCCGCCAGGGAAGCTTGACAGGCGCGCAGGAAAAGCCCCGCTTTCTTTTTGCACAGGACGCAGCGGTGGGGGGGGGGGGGCGTTGACCATTCCTGGGACTGTGGAAGGTCAGCTGGGCCTCTCGACTCAAGACCTCTTCCCCTTGACCCGGCAGAGTTCCTGGCACTGGCAGAACGTGTGCGAGATCAGCCACTGGAAGAGGCCGGCCTGGAACTGGACTGGGTGGAGCAGACGGACAGCCTGCTTGTGGGGTGCCGAGGGGACAGCGGCCCCTTAAGCCAGGACCTGCTGGAGCTGTACTTCGAGAGCAAGCGGAGCGGCGGGGGGCCCGTGCAGGGCGTGCGGCTGCTCCGCGGGGGCACAAGGGCCATCGTTTCCTTCCAAGACCCTGCAGGTGAGGGGGGCGGCAGGGCAGTGTGGCTTGAAGGTTCCCCCTGCAGCCGTTGGGGGTTCCCCCACGGAGGCCTTGCTATCTGGCCCGTGGCTCCCTGGGTCTCTAAGGCAGGTGGCGATTTTGCCCTACCTCTTGCTAGTTCTATCGGGGAAGAAGAGACCTTTCCCTGTGCAATACCCAGCAGGTGTCCTCCGCCCCCCTGAGCCTGCTGCTGCTGCCCCTTTTGGAAGTGCTGTTCTGGCAAACTGGCAGCCCTTTTTCCTTCGGGGCTTAGACGGGGCAGTCTCCAGGCGGCGGTTCAGGGGCCAGGAGCTGCCTCTTGCAGTGGAGGAGGCCAGCAGGCGTTCCCGAGCCCTCTGGGGACCGTGGCCTGCCCAGAAGGGGGTGGTGGCAGCAGCTGGGGTGTGTGTGGGAAAGTGGTGGATCCCAGGCCCTTTGCCTCTCCCCGCAGTGGCGGAAAGGGTGCTGCAGAGGCCCCATCAGCTCCAGGGGGCCTGCTTGGAGGTGGGCCCTTACTACGACTTCCTGGAACCTGCTGAGGACGAGGCGTCGGCCGCAGAAGCGGGAGCCTCTCCAGAGGGCGGTGGGGCCTCTTCTCTGTGCGTGCCTCTTCCCGAAGCAGCCCTGCGGTGTCTGCTGGAGTCGGCTCTGGTCCTGCAGGAGCTGAGAGGCTCCGTCCCGGAGTGCACGCTTCACCTCGAGGAAGCGGGGCTCTGCATCTCGGGGGGGGATGCAGCCCACCGGCAGCAGTTGCAGGAGCGCGTCCAGGAGGCCTTGCGAGGAGCGGTCCAGGAGCACCTGCCCTTCTCCACCCGGGTCCTGGGTTTCCTGCAGCAGCAGGATGTGGCCGCACGCCTGGCCGAGCGGCTTGTGGGGCAGGGGCTGGGGGCCTGCTACGTCCCCGCCCAGGAGGAGGTGCTGGTGGTGGCTCTGAAGCCCTCTGTGGCCCGCCAGGCAGCTTCCTTCCTGGGCTCGGTCCTGGCTTCCTTCTCCCTGCCTTTGTCGGAGGGGCAGCTCCTCGCCCTGACCTCGCCACGCTGGGCCCAGGAGCAGGAGAGGCTGCGGTGCTGCCTTGTGCACCTGGCAGAGAGCGGGGCACACCTGGAAGGCCTGACTCTGTCTGAGCTGCAGCAGGAGAACCTGGCGCGTCTGACGGCTTTCCTGCAGGACAGCATGCCCGACGAGACCGTGGTGGCCCTGGAGGCGGGCACCCTGCGCTACCTCCAGCTCTACCACCAGGAGCTTCTGGCTGCGCTTGCCAGCGTCACTCTGCTGCCCCTGGAGGGCGCCGATGTCACGGGCTTCCGGGTATGGCTGCTGTGGGGCGCTTCCTGCCCTGGTCCCCCCTCCCCGCTACCCTGCCGTTTCTCCCCTCTTTTGGAAGCTGCCTGCCTAGATCCTGGCCCATCGGCATGCTGTTCCTCTGCTCTGGACAGTTTCAGGCAGAGAATAGCCGGCCTGAGTGTGCACGGTGCCTCTTCCTCCTCCTCCCACGCGGTTTACGGGCCAAACTTTACGTGGAGCAGGACTTCCCTCAGCCCCACGCGTGGCTGCTTCGTAGGAGCCGGTTGCCCACCTGGACTTGCGGTCAGGGAGCTCAAGTGGCACATTCGTGGAGGCCTTGTGCCAGCTGTGCCCCCAGTAGGCCAGGTTGGCCAGGATCCCGGAGGGCGGGCTGGAGCATTCATGGCCTCCAAGGTTTCCTGGCTGGGAGGCTCCACGAGAAACCTCTATCCCTGGGCCTAGAGGGGGGCCTGGACTGGAGACCTCCCTCCGCCAGAAACTCAAAAGAGTCCTCCAGCTACTGCGGTTCTGCCAGGTGCGGATGTGGCGGGAGCTGTTGCCTGGTGTAAGCAGTCCTGGGGGGGAGGCCTGACTCTGCCGCTCTCTTCCCTGCAGCTGAGTGGCGAGGCCCGTGCCTGTCAGGCGGCAGCTGAGCTGCTACAGAGCCTGCGGGAGGCCATCCACACCCAGACCGTGACGCTGCAGTTGCCTGGCATCAGCCGTTTCCTCCTCGACGGGCGTGGCCAGGCCGTCGTACAAGACCTGGAGAGGCGCTTCCGTTGCGTCGTGGGGTTGGAGAGGGTCCACTGGAGCCCGGTGCTAGTGCAGGTGCGAGCCCCCCGTCCCCCCGGAGGAAGGAGGCAATGTGTCACATGGGCTCAGTTGGCACCTGGTGAGACGGCGAAGGCATTGAGGAGCGGGCATGCAGAAGCCAAGTAACCACCAGAAGGGGGGGGGGAATGGGAAGAGGGGGCCGAGGGCCTGAGGAGAGGATGGGGGGGTGGCAGTTTCCCAGGGAACGTGGCTGTGTGTGGGTTGAGCTCGAGCATCAGGGCCTCTGTCTCCTGTTCACCGTCTCCACAGCACGAGCTGGAGATGTCTCAGGTGCCGCTCGCTCTGAGTTGCCGACGGGATTCCCTGCCTGGGCCTGCGCAGCCGGAAGCCCTGCACGGTGTGGCCGGCAAACAGAGCAACGCCAACATGGGTAACAAATTGCACGCCTGGGGGCCGAAGGAGGAGAGGCTAGGATGGGGGTATGAGGGGTTAGGATCTTGGCAAGTTACGGGGAGGCTGTGGTGCTGGGCCTCCCTCCACTTGACTCCGTGGCAGGGGCTGGTCCAGTGCTGCTTGCCTGTGCCAAGGCCAGAGATCCCGACTGGGCCGTTCCCCTGCCCCCCCCCTCCAGTGTTGTCTCCTGCCTGGGATGGGGATTGCTGTGGGTCCGGGGAAGGCCTCCCAACGGCCCACGGGTCCTGCCCTGCCTCTGAAGGTCGCTCTTCTGCCCCTCCTCGCCCTTCTTCCCTTCCCAGAAGAGATCAAGAGCTTGCTGTCTGCTCTGCGGCCTGCCAGCGTGGCTGCTCCTGCAGCAGAAGAGGAGGCCTGGGCATTGGGGAGCAGCAACGTGGAGGAGGTTGAGGATCTGTATACTGCGCCCGAGCAAGACGCAGCTGCGGCAGCGCCCCTTGCGCGGCAGGAGGAGGCAGGGCTGGGCGACAGGCCCACCGCCGAGGCGGAGGAGGCGGAACTGCTGCTGGCCATCCAGCAGTCCATGGACAGCGCCCGGCGGGAGGAGGAGGAGCTGCAGCGGGCCCAGGAGCTCTCTCTCCGCTCCTACCGGCAGGAGACGGAGCAGGCAGCCAGTCCCGACGCTGCCCTCCAGGCTGTGCTCAGCATGTCTCTGGAGGATGTGCTGCAGGGGGCCCACTCGGCCCAGCTGGTCGTCTGCAGTGCTGCGGAGGGGGACGTGGCCCTCCTGACGCAGGAGCTGGAGGCAGCTCTGCAGGCACTGCTGCGGGAGGAGACCGTGCACAACGAAGCCCTGTGCTCCCTGCCTCCCCTCTGCCTCGAGTACCTGACACACTTGGAACACAAACACGCTGTGCGCATCTCGCTGTCTGGCGCCACAGCTACCGTCCGTGGCTTTGCTGACTACCCCGTGGCTGCCACCCGTGATCTCGCATTGTTGCTCACCCGCTTGCTGCGGGCTGAGGTGGCCAGGGGGTCCAGGGGCGTCTGCTGGGTCCACTGGGACTCCTCGGGGCGCGGGTCTCCCACCCCGTACTCCGCAGAGGCGACTGCTCTCCTGGAGCAGGCCTGGGGCCAAGGGCACAAGCGAGTGGACGTGTTCTTCGACGAGAAGCCTTTCACCATTGACTTTGAGCGCATGGAAGAATATGACCTTGGCCATGCCCGGACTCTGCCCATTGGCCGCACTGAGCCCCCAGCGGCCTCTCCAGGTATAGTGGAGATTGGGTGTGGCCCAGCTCGGGGGCGGGGGGGGGAGGGCTGGAAGCCAGTGTCCTTCTGCTCATGCTCAGTGGCTGTTGTTTGCAGCTGCCCAGGCGGGCGATGAAGTGAAGCTGCTGCTGTTGCCCGAAAGCTCAGAGGAGTTCCAGCAGACCGTCCGCTGTTTCTATGGCACGCTGGAGGATTTCCACAACAAGATCCGCATCATAAAGGTTTGTGAGGGGCATCGATGGCTCTTGTGCGAGGCTTCCCTCCCTGCGCTGCCCTTTTATGCTCTTGGGCCGCCTGCCAGCCGCGGGCTCGAGCTGCATGGTTGGCTGCAGGGGGCCCAGGAGCAGGCGAGGCCTTGCCTGGGTGATGCAAGGCGCCGCTGGAAGGGCCAGTGGCACAATGGGGGTGGGGCACAGCTGTTCAGAGCTGCTGAAGAGGGGGGAACCTGAGCCCTCCCTCAAGTCACAATCAAATCCCCAGCCCAGGAAGGAAGCGGGGCTGATTTGTCTGCCCCGGGAAGGGGAGCTGCTGTCGAGAGCCCCTCCCTGTCCGAAAGCTGCTGTGACACGATCCCTCCCCGTGGCTGAAGTGAATGCTGGCTAACAGTCCTTGGCTGCAGCTCCCTTCCCGTTATTTCCCGCTGATTTGTAACCTCTTGTCAAAGACGTGGGGGTCTGCAGCTTCCGCCCAAGGCAGAGGGGAACATGCGCAGAGCTCCAGGTCTTCATTAAACGCGTTTTTTTGCAAAACCGCCAACGAGAGACTGCTCTCGCATTAGCCCCAGTAGCTACCCCCAGGAGCAAAAGGACAAACCTCCCGCGCCTGGCAGGGACCTGAACAGAAGGTCTACCTGGCAAGGGTGACTTGCAAGCAGAGTTTCTCAACAAAGTTTTACCTGGTAGGTGGTTCAGGGTCAAGACACCGGTTTTAGCCTTTTGAGGTTTCAAGAAGCACACAAGATAAAAAATATAAGTATTTATTTAAGGTGCAGAGATACTCAAAAGGACAAAACAGACCGTGGGGATAACGTAACAAAGCCTTCGCATATAAGCTCTAACTACACACGCCATAGTAGTCCCAGAAGGCAAACGCAAGTGAGACGCAGGAGCAAAGGGCCCCCGAGAGCCTGGCATAGAGGCAGAGGGGACCCCAGTCGTTCAGGTCCAGAACACCAGACAGAAAGATGGTTGCAAAGGGACGGCCGTCTCGCAGGGGGGGGGCGAGCTGCTCTTTCCTGGCCTCTCGCTTCTTCGTGTTGCTAACCTGTTTGCCGGGTTAAGGGGTCTTAATTAGCTCAGGCCTGTTAGCCAATACGAACCCCAAGAACTGATGCCCCTGTTGCTGGGATGAACGTTGAGTGGGCAGAAGCGAAACCAGTCTGCAGCTGTGGTCCCGGCGCCTCTCCCACGGGTGCCGGATTCGCTTCGTGCCCAGGGATGTTAATTGGTTCACATCTGTGCCATGGAGGCGCTGCTAACAAGCTTAACTCTTTATCTCTGAGGTCACCGTGTATGGAAGTTGCTAGCAAGCTCTGTCAGCTTTCTCAGGACTTTCTCCCTGAGCCAAAGATTTGAACACAGCCACAGTTTGAACAGAAAAGCCATTTCCTTTACACCCCTCTCCAGGTGTTGGGTTTTTAGACAGAGCCAATTGTCAAGCTCTTTAAACGCCGTGCTGCGGAGGAGCGGGCATGTCGTCCCCTCCCTCCCACTGGCTCTTCAGTCCTTGAACTCTCGCCCCCTTTGGCCCCTCTTGCCGGCAGGTGGAGAAGGTCCTGCACCCTCTGCTGTACCAGCAGTACCTGCTGAAGAGAGCGGCGATGGAGAAGGCTTGTGGGCACCAGGAGGTGGAACGGATCCTGTACCATGGCACCACGGAGCAGGCCAGCCGCGAGATCTGCCAGTTTGGCTTCAACCGCAGTTTCTGTGGGCGGAATGGTGAGGAGCCCCTGGGACGAGGTCCGACTGGGGAAGGGGCTTCTGTTTGCTCCGCTGACTAGGGGGAGATGGCCTCTGCTGGGCTCCTGGGCTCTGGCACTCTGTTTGCCTCATTTATACCCCAACTTTCTGCCCAGTGAGGGGGCTTACATCTTTCTTCTCCATTTATCCTCGCAACAACAGCCCTCTGAGGTAGGTTAGGCTGAGCGTGACTGGCCCATGGTCACCCAGCTTCCCTGGCAGAGCAGGGATTTGAACCCGGGCCTCCCAGATCCTAATTTGACACTCTTAAGCCCTATTACTGCACTGGTTCTCCTGCCTCCAGGAACCCCTGCAGTGGCACCATCGAACTGCTGGGATTCTGTTGCCCACGTGTGCACGCAGAGTCGGTTGGTGTGGAGTGTAAAGAAGTGTGGAAGGTTTCTCAAGCAGCCCTTTTCTTTAAACGGAGCAGATGCTTCTCTTCCTAGAGGGCTTGGAGCAGCTGCAGGGGTTACCCAGCAGAGCCGAGCGGGCAGGCCGTTGTCTGTCCTGCATCCTTTGTTTTGTGTTAGAACGTTTGTGCTTTCGACTGCTAGAGGAAGAAGCAAAGAGCTGTTTTTTCTGCAGGGGCTCCGTTGGGGCTGGAACAGGCCACAGGTAGCAGCTGAGGATCAGTGGGTTAGAGGAGGGCGTAGAACACAAGGACGGGAGAAGTGCCAGCCGGGTCAGGCAAGTAGGCCATCCCACTCAGGATCTGGCCTCCTTCGCTGGGCGAGCCAGAAGCCCCCAGAGGCAGTGGCATGGAGCACCACAGCTTCCCCTGCATCAGCTGCCCAAGCAACAGGCACAGAAAAAAGGGTTCCTGCCTCTAGACGTGGAAGTTGCCCTCCTGCAAGAGTGTGTCTGACCCCTCTTAAGGCCTGCCACGCTTGTGGCCACCACTCCCTCAGCTGGCAGTGAATTCCCCAGTGAAAGGAGGTGCTTGGTGACGAAGGTCTGTTGAGAACCACTGGCCCTTCAGCTTCATAAATGCCCCTGCGTTCTAGTACTGGTGTGTGTGTGTGGGTGGGTGGAGATAAAAGGTCTCTGCATCCAATTGCTGCAAATCAGGTACAATGGTATGAATGTCTGTCGTGCGCTCCTTTCCTCCAACCCCTTAATCATGTGGGTTGCTCTCTTCCAACCTTCTTCCAAGTCTGCTATATTCTTTTTTGCGCTAAGGGGGCCAGAACTGCACACCATGTTCCAACTGAGGCCATACAGGGGGTTGCAGCTTTGGCTGCTTTATATTCAGTCCTTTTTGTAATAATTACTAGCATGGAATTTCCCTTTTTCTCCTCTCCCACACTGGGTTGGCATTTTCATCAAGCGTCCCACAGTAACCCCAAGATTTCCTCCACCTCTCAGGCAGTTCAGGCCCCCACCCCAGGATATTTTTAAAGTTAAGATTTTTTTAGTTCAAAATGCACCATCACAGTGCATACATACCCGTGTTGAGCTTAATTTATGTTATTATTTTTTAAAATTGAATTTATATTCCGTTCTACCCGCAAGTGGGCTCAGAGCAGATCGCAGAAAATAATAATAATATACCGCCCTTCAGGACAACACCCACCCAGAGCGGTTTACAAAGCATGCCGTCATTATCCCCACAACAAACACCCTGTGAGGTGGGTGGGGCTGAGAGAGCTCAGAGAGCCGTGACTAGCCCAAGGTCACCCAGCTGGCTTCTAGTGGAGGAGTAGCATAGATAAAATTTCAGTTAATAAAATCTGTTTAAAACAGTCACACACATATTGCACAGTCCACCAGGCATTAAACAAATCCATGGGCTGGGTGGCCGGCTGCCAGATGAAACCGTCGGAGCGGGGAGAATGCCACTCTCCTGCTAGGAGGCCGGTTTGGTGGCCTGACCGCTTCAACCACCATCTGCCTGGCATAACAACTCTGTTTTGCAAGCCTGGCAGAAAGGTACCGACTGGGCCTGGGTTTCCACAGACAGAGTTGTTACGCCAGGTTGATGCCAGGCCCCAAAAAGTCTGGCCCTAGTTGAGGCAAGGCAAACCTCCCTTGGGTGAGGGACCACCAGTAGATGTTTGTCTGGCGAGTGGAGCAGGCTCCGGGGACATACGGTGAGAAGCAGTCCCGCAGGTATGCTGGTCCAAGTCCTCTATGGGCTTTAAACATTTCAGAGCCAATGAGCTGGGGGAAAACCAGTGTTGTATGTGACCAGAATGGAGTCCTGGTCAAAATACCTGCTGCTGCGTTCTGGACCAGTTGTAGCTTCCAGAGTGGGCCCAGGGGCCACCCAGCATAAAGCGAGTTGCAGTAGTCCAACCTGGAGGTGACGGTTGCATGGATCGCCATGGCTAGGTTGTGGGCTGAGAGGTAGGGAACAAGTTGTCTAATCCGGTGAAGATGGAAAAACCTCATATTTGGCAACTGCCGTGACCTGGGCCTCCATTGAGAAGAAGACAGCCACGATCAGGCCCGAACTCCTCACCGCTGGCACAAGCGCCAGCAGCATCCCGTCAAGGGTTGGAAGTTGGATCTCAGAACCTGTCAGTCTACGGCCCAGGTAAAGGACTTCCGTCTTCATGGGATTCAGTTTTAGTCGGCTCTATTTTAACCAGCCAGGCATAGCATCCAAAGCCCTGGCCACGTTTTCTGGAGCAGAATCCAGCTGGCTGCCCATCAACAGACAGAGTTGGGTGTTACCAGCATGCCGATGACAGCCCAATCCAAAGCTCCACGCCAGCTGGGCGAGGGGACACGTGTAGATATTAAATAACATCATGGAGAGTATCGCCCCTGAGGAACGCCACACAGTAAGGGGTGGCGAGGCAATGGCTGCTCCCCCAGTGTGGCCCAAAAGCCTCACAGCCGAGTTTTGAATGAGCAATTGGATGGTCTCCCTGTGATAGGGAGACCAAACAGTTTTAGGTACTTGGGCCGGGCGTGAGTTCGCGGATGCAATGGAAACGGCATAGAATTCCCTCTCTGTTGCCTCCGCTGCCTTCTCGTAGGCTTTTGTGTACGATGCTCGTGCCTCCTTGTCCTGACCCCACCTCCACACTGGCTCAAGCCGTCTCGGCTCCCGATTCTTCTGTCGCAGCTCCTCGGGTACCAAGGAGCCAGCTTGGTGCGGGGGCAATGGGGGCGATTGCATCGATGGCTTCAGGAAGACAGGCGTGCCAATCTTCCACCAGTGTATCTGGCGAACTGCCAGGGGATGTAGGATCCCACAGAGCAGTCTGGAGGCCAGTTGGATTCATCGGTCTCTGCAAGTGAGCATCACCGCCAGCGGGGCGGGGCGGGGCGGGGGGGAGGGCTGGTGCGTCCAGATGAGCCTTCAGGACCAAGTGGTGTGACCACGGTACCGCTTCAGTCGTGCCCAAATACACACGTATCCCCATCCCAAAGATCAAATCCAGCGTGTGGCCCACTTAATAACATTTGATTTATATACTGCCCTTCAGGATGACTTAACGCCCACTTTAAGCAGTTTACCAAGTATTATTATCCCAGTAACAAACAATCACCCTGTGAGGTGGGTGGGGCTGAGAGAGCTCTGAAAGAGCTGTGACTGACCCAAGGTCTCCCAGCTGGCTTCAAGAGGAGGAGTGGGGAATCAAACCCAGTTCTCCAGATTAGAGTCCTGCCACTCTTAACCACTACACCAGACTGGCTCTCTTGATGTGTGTGGGCTGATGCAAATGCAGAAAATCTCAGAGTTGCCACGTAGACACCAGGACGGCAGCCTGTAAGGCGGCGGCGGCAGCGGCAGCAGCAGCAGCAGCAGCATGGATTTTAAAATTCCCCCGAAACAAAAGTTTGGGGGACTGCAAGGCCCTTCCGGCCACCAACTCCAGCAGACTCGACAGGGTAGCTGCTGGTGCGCAAAGTGGACAGACAGCCGAATTCCTCAGCATGCCACACCAGACCCTCGCAGTCCTCGCTGGCCATCTCTGGGGCAAGGAGCCGCCTGAAGGAGAGAGGCTCTCAAATGAGCATCGCCGCCCCTCCCTCCAGCCACTTGCCCAGGACTGGTGAAGGCCCGGAAAACCTGGGGTGTGTGTGTGTCAGTTCTTTCAGGGCCATCGTCTCTCCTTCCTCCACCCAGGTCTCGGTCACACATGCTGTGTGGTTGCTAGATCCCTTCCAGTCCGGTTTGCGCCCAGGACATGGGGTGGAGACGCTGCTGGTCGCCCTCATGGATGATCTTCGCAGACATCTGGATCGAGGTGGATCGGCACTGCTGATATTACTAGATTTTTCAACAGCGTTCAATACGGTCGATTATGATCTGTTGACCCACCACCTCGCCGTTGTGGGGATTCAAGGGACAGCACTACAGTGGCTAGTCTCTTTTCTTCACGGTTGGGGACAGAAGGTGGCGCTAGGGGAGAAGCTATCGTCACACCGCCCACTAATATGTGGTGTGCTGCAGGGGGCAATACTCTCCCCATTATTGTTTAATGTCTATATGCGCCCCCTCGCCCAGTTGGTGCGACGTTTCGGGCTTGGGCGTCACCAATATGCGGATGACACCCAGCTATATCTGTTGATGGATGACCAGCCTGGATCGGCCGCGGATGTCCTGGAGCGTGCTTTTGAAGCCGTGGCTGGATGGTGGGGGCAAAGTTGGCTGAAGTTAAACCCTGCGAAGACGGAGATCCTGTACTTGAGTCGTGGAAATGTGAATTTGGGACCCCCGCTCCCCGCACTCAATGGGGCGGTGCTCACATCGGCTCTGAGAGTTAAGAGTCTGGGGGTGATCTTGGATTCCTCCTTGACAATGGAGGCCCAGATCTCTGTGGTTGCCAGGTCCTCTTTATTTCTGCCTTCGACAGACGAAGCAACTTGCCCCTTGTCTTTCGTCCCGTGACTTAACTACAGTGGTCCAGGCAATGGTCACCTCTAGGTTGGACTACTGTAATGCACTCTACGCAGGGCTTCCCCTGAACCTGATCCGGCGGTTACAACTGGTGCAGAATGCGGCAGCGCGGGTCATCACAGGAATACTGATGCGTGAGCCCATAACGCCAGTATTGCGTCAGCTGCACTGGTTACCGGTGGAGTACAAAGTCAGGTTCAAGGTTTTGGTATTAACCTATAAAGCCCTATGTGGACTGGGACCGGTGTATCTGCAGGACCTCCTCTCCCCATATGAACCCCAGAGGGCTCTTCGTTCTACTGGTAAACATCTGCTAAGGGTCCCTGGCCTCAGGGAGGCGTGCCTGGCATCGACCATGGCCAGGGCCTTCTCGGTCCTGGCACCAGCCTGGTGGAACTCTCTAACAAGACCAGGGCCTAGCAGGATTTGTTACCCTTTCGCCGGGCCTGCAAGATGGAGCTGTTCCGCCAGGCGTATGGGCGGTGCTAGGCGGAGCCCCCTGGCAGGTAGATTGCAGAATATGCCCGCCCTACTAGCAGTACCTCCATCTAGCAAACAGCCCCCAGTATGATGCTCTAGAGATGGGGGAAGGTCGGTCAGTTGGTTGCTGTGCCATGATAATTGTGTGTGTGTGTGTGTATATTTAACTGTGTAACTTTGACTGTTTTAGGGTTTTAACTGGTATCAATTATTTAATGTGTTTTAATTGTATATGGTTGTAATCTGCTCTGATCCTGCTGGTGTGGGGAGGGCAGAATATAAATCAAATAAATAAATAAATAAAATTTATTATTTATTTGATTTGATTTCTATTCCACTCTGCCTGCAAGCGGGTTCAGAGTGGATCACAGCATTTTAATAGTAACATTTCATTTATATACTGCCCTTCAGGATGACTTTAACACCCACTCAGAGCGGTTTACAAAGTATGTCATTATCCCCACAACAACAAACACCCTGTGAGGTGGGTGGGGCTGAGAGAACTCTGAGAGAGCTGTGACTGACCCAAGGTCACCCAGCTGGCTTCAAGCGGAGGAGTGGGGAATCTAACCTGGCTCTCCATATTGGAGTCCTGCTGCTCTTAACCACTACACCAATATACAATAAATAGAATAAAATTTAGCAGCGATATAAACATTAAAACACCTCAATTATAAACAGCCTCATACATTTTACCCTACCCCCTCAAACTCAGGGCTGGATCTAGGGTTGCTGGTGCCGACGGCAACCCTAGCGCGCTTCCGGCGCTGCGTGATGATGTCATTTCGGTGACGTCATGCAGGCGCGGAGCGGCGGAGGCAGCATTTGGGGCTGGGAAGCCGCCCACGCCATTCGCCTCCCCGCAGGCGAATGATGCGGGCGGCCTCGCAGCCCCCCGCGCTGTCCTTTGCCTGCCCTGCAGGACAGGGGGTGGCCGGCTTGTCCTGTGGGGCAGACGAATGGTGCGGGCGGCCGCGCTGCCTTTTGCCTGCCCTGCAGGACGGAGCGTATGGCAAGCTGGCCGCCCCCTGTCCTGCGGGGCAGGCGAAAGGCAGCACGGGAAGCTGCGAGGCTGCCTGCACTGCCGCCCGCGCGCTCCCGGCAGCTGGCAGCTGCTCCCGGCGCCCCCTCTCTGGCGGTGCCAGGGGCAGACTACCCCCCTCCCCCCCCAATCCGGCCCTGCTCCAACTAAACAACCTGTGGGGTGAGTGGCCATCATGATGTTTACAGAGCCTCAGGGGGGCATATACAACCCCTCCCCATGGCAGGAGGCCAACATGTTATCTTAGGTGGTCCACCTGCCTCAGCCACCAAATGCCTGGCGAAACAGCTCTGTCTAGCAGGTCCGACGGAAGGGGAACGTCACCGAATGGGCCAGCGTTGACACAGACAGAGAGTTCCACCAGGCTGGGGCCTTCCCGGCCCTGGTTGAGGCAACCTCCCTGGGGACAGGGACCACCAAGAGGTGTTTATCTGCTGAACGAAGCAGCCTCTGCAGAACATGTGGTGAGAGGCAGTCCCGCAGGTATGCTGGCCCCAGTCCGCTGAGGGCTTTCAAGGTTAGAACCAACCCCTTGAACCTGATCCCAACATTCAACTTGGAGCCAGTGCTGTTGGCGCAGAACTGGTGTTCTGTGTGACCGGAACGGAGTACCGGCCAGGATGCCTGCTGCTGCATTCTGGGCCATTTGCCGTTTCCAGAGCAGTCTCAAGGGCAGCCCTCATACCAGGTCCGTATCATGCAGGCTATGCCATGTGGTTGCCAGTGCCCACTCTAGGGAGACCCTCTAGGAGCTTTTCACCATACTGAATTATTGGGTAACATCTGCAAACTTGGCCACTTCTCTGTCACCCCTCCCCCCCCCCAATTCCAGATCATTTCTGAGCAAAGACCGGTCCCTGGAGCCCCTACCGGGCTGGATCCAACCCTGGAGCCTTCCTCCAACTTAAATGCGGCTTCCTCTGGTGGAGGGCATCAAACTAGCCAAAAGGGAAGGTGGGATATAAACGTGGTGTTAAACTGAAAAATTAACTCTGCTTGGTGAAGTTGATCCACCTTGTGGCTTCTGTCTTTCACCCTCCCTTCAGCCCGGTTCTCCAACTTTAGTGTGCTGTGTGGGCCACAGCATCTCTTGACAGACTCCTGGAGATGGGAGGGGTCTTGCAGCCCATCTAGTCCAGCCTCCTGCCCAGTGCAGGAACACAGCCTAGCGCATCCCTGACCAGGTTTCCTCCAGCCGCCCCTTGAAGACTGCCAGTGAGGGGGGACCCACCACATCCCCAGGCAGCTGATTCCACGGCTGGATTACTCTTCGCCTGAGCCAGCCCCTTCCCGCCTGTAGTTTAAACCCAGTTTCGAGTCCTGTCCTCTGTTGCCAACAGGAATAAGCTGCCTTCCCTCCTCTAAGTGACAGCCTTTTAAATACTGCAAGAGAGCAATCTGGTCTCCCCTCAGCCTCCTCTTCTCCAAACTGAACGTTCCCAGTCCCTGAGGGCCAAGCTACAAGTGACGCCTGACACAGGTTGGACACTAGTCAGCTTCCCTCAAGTTTTGACGGGAAATGCAGGCGTCCTGGTCTTGCAGCTTGGCTCTCCGACTGCTGTCCAACGGACTTTTCAACTGTCACTTGTCCAACATTCCGCCAAGCTGCCTCCATTTCCCGCCAAAACTTGAGGGAAGCAGACAAGTGTCCAACCTGTGTCAGGCGTCACTTGTAGTTTGGCCCTCAATCTTTACTTGTAGGTCTTGGTCTCCAAGCCCCTGAACATCCTGGTTGCTCACCTCTGCACCTGTTTTCAGTTTGTCGACATGGTTTTGGAAGCAAGGCTTCCAGAACTGCACAAAATACCCATAGGCATAGCTTGAGCAATATAGTATAGAATAATAATAATAATAAACTGTGCTTATATGCCACTCTTCTGGACAGATTAGTGCCCCACCCAGAGCGGTATCCCCGCAATACAGCTGGGGAGGGGGCTGAGAGGAGTGACTGACCCACGGCCACCTACTGAGCTCGTGGCAGGAGTGGGATTCGAGCTGATAGAGTGCCGATTCGCAGCTGAACCACTTAACTATTGTGATTTGGATGTGATGCCTTTGCTGATACACCCCAAGATTGCCTTTGCCTTTTTTGCTGCTGCATCTCACTGACTGCTCATATTTAGCTTCCCATCCACCTGTACCTCAAGATCTTGTTCACACACACTGTTACCCAGAAGTGTATCTGTCATTCAGTAAAATTGTAAAGAATCCAGTAGCACCTTTAAGACTAATTAACTTTATTGTAGCATCAGCTTTCGAGAACCACAGCTCTCTATGTCAGATGCATGAAGGGTAGGAAGAAACTGGCCAGAGATACATAGGTGGGGGGGGGGGAGAGGGTGCAGGGAGTGAGGGCCATGTAGATGCAAAGCAGTTGCAAAAGTCACGAAAGAGGGTCTTTTTGTTACCCAGCTGCAGAACTGGGGGCTTCTCCGTGTCACATCCCATCTTGCTCAGATCTGCAGACACTGACGCCTTCTGCTTTTTGCCTGTCCCGCCAGCAACGCGCTATGGCCAGGGCGTCTACTTTGCTGTCCAGGCCTTCGTTTCGGCGCATGAACAATACTCGCCCAGCAGCTGGGATGGCAACAAGTACATCTTTGTGACTCGGACTCTGGTTGGGAGCTACACCACTGGCCGCGAGGAGATGCGCGCACCGCCCCTGCAGGAAGGAGATGCTGCGCTGCGGCGGTATGACAGCGTGGTGGACTCCCTCGAGCGGCCCTCCATCTTCGTCATCTTCAACGACACGCAAGCGTACCCCCAGTACCTCATCACCTGCCAGTGGTCCAAGCGACGCTGATAGGATTGGGCAGACTGGAGCAGCCCCCCTGGGGGGCGGGGGGGGGCTCGCGGGCACACGCCCTCCTCCTCGGGGTTCACTGCTGTTCCACTCCAGCTACCTTTCTGCCAGGCTTACCTCGCTGCCTTTCTGATCTAAAGTGTCCTTTTGGGGAGGTGGAAGGGAATATTCCACGAAATGGCGAAGGGGGGGGGGGAGGGAAGGAGGGCTTTTGCCCGGCTGCCTTATTTGGGCACTGCTGAGCTGCAGTGCCGCGGCATCCTGTCTGGCGGCCCATGCCCACCCACCCCCAGCGCCTCTGGAGGGGGCTCTGCTGGCAAGGTGGGGGCTTGTGGGTGCCGCTGCTAGGTTTGCTGGGCTCCCTGGGGAGGAAATGAGGGCATAAGCAGTCACTAACTAGGAAGAGGCAGGGCTTGCTCGTCTTGTCTCGGGATCTGTACTGTGAGCCCCCCCCCCCGTCACTGTTTGAGTAGACAGTAGGGGGGGGGCGCCAAGACAGGGATTGTGGAATCTAAAATTCTGCACAATTTCTGCACAGCCAGCCAAACATCGTTGCCTAATTTTGAAGGGGGGGGGGGAGACACACACACACACACTTCTGCTCTTGGTCTTTTCTGTGCTGCCAGCCATTAAACCAAGTGAATTATTCTCGGTCTCCCGTCCATTTGTATTCGTCGGGGACCGTCTCTGGGGCAGGGTTCCTTTGGACCTTGAGGCTGCTCTGGATTTTCTCCTCCCCCTGCCCACCCCCAGCAAAAGGCAGAGGAAGGCAGCTGGGGTGGGGGCCCGTTTCCCAAAGTGCTCCCCCTGCCTCCTTGCTTTTGGGTATTTGAGGGAGGCTTAAGTGCTGTGGGGCTGCATGGGGGGGGCGGGGTGCAGGTGGGCTTGGACCTGGCTGCTGTTTTTTTCCCTGAAAAGGGGCAGGCAGGGCCTGGGTTGGCGGGGGGGGGGGGGGGGTCCTTGCTGCCAGACTTCTCTTGCGCCCCCCCCCCCCAGAAGCAGCAGGCTTGCCGGCCGCTTGCTCTCCTGCTTGGGGGCCAGGTGGGGGCGCTCTTGTTCCAGCCGAGCCGGTGGGGAGGGGTGTGGCGCCTCCTGGTTTGGCGGCGGGGGGGGGGGGCGCAATGGAACGCGGGCCGCCGGGCGCGGGAGGCTCTTCCCGGCGCTTGCGTGGCGGCTGCTCCCGGAAGGCGCGCGCCCTGGGGCCGTTCCTGCCCGGTTGCTCGTGCCTGGGGGGAAGGGAACGTTGCGGGGCGCGGGGCGGGCGCGGAGGGGCTGTTGCCCCCGGAGGCGAGCATAGGGGGAGGGGGCTGTTGGCTGCCCCGTGGGGTGGGGCCGGGAGAGGCGAGCGCCGCCCTCTTCCACGGGAGCGGAGGCCGCGAGCCAGGGCCGCCCCGCGCAGGGCCTGGTGCCCGGGGGAGGGTGGGCCCCTGGGCCTGAAGCGCCCTCTAGGAAGAGCCGTTGGGGAGGGGATGCCCAGCCCCACCCCGTTAGGCAGGAGCGGGTCCGTTGAGGTGGGAGGGGGCTGAGTTCAGTGCCCGCCCTGGTCATCGCGGGGGCAGCAGCGCCGCGCCCGCCGGCGAAGGTGTGGGCAGGGGCTGGGGCTGGGCCGGGCTGAAGACGCGCCCGGGGCCTCCTTGCAGGCCGGCGGTGGTGCCCTGCCCTGCCCCGCCACTGGACGCCGCCGCCTGCCCCCTCCGCGCGGGCTGGGGTTTGAGGGCAGGAGCGGCTTTCCGCGGGGGCAGCGAAGAGAGACGGGCCGCGCCCGGCGCCGCTTTTCCCTGGGGGGCGGAGCCAGGCTGAGCTGTGGGTGTGGCGCCGCGGCTGCCGGGCAGGGCTGGGCTGGGCTGGGCTGGGGGCCCTCGCTGCCCACGCTGCGGCGGCCCCCGTGGCCCTCGGGGGCTGCCTTGGCTTCGCCTGGGGCGTGCGGGCCGGGAAGCGGCAGAGGCCAGGGCGAGGCCGCCAAAGGGCGCCAGTCGCGGGAGAAGGGCAAGCAGCTCCTCCCTGCCCCGCCGCCTCTGGGCCACACTCTGCGCCCCTCAGGCCCGGGCGCGGCCGCGGAGCCCTTTGCGCTGCCAGTCTCCCCCCGGGCGGCGGCTGCGAGGCAGGCGCTCGGGCTCGCTGGGTGTCCCCGGAGGCCCAAGCGCGCCCAGGCCTGGCCGTGGCCCCGAGGGCGTGCTCGGAGGAGCGCGCCCGGCGGCCCCGAAGGCTGCGCTCCCGCTCTCCTCTGGCCTGCCGGGCCTTTTGCCTGCAGCTGAGCCCGCGCCCCTCTGCAGGGAGCCAGGCCCGAGGAAGGCCGACGGGCGCGCAGCAGCAGGGCGCCCGGAGCCGTCGCGCCGTTTCCCACGTGCGCCCCGCGCCAGGAAGCGCGGGCCAGCTCCTCCGCCCCGGGCCGCTCCGGCCTCCCCAAGCGGGCGCTCCGGCCTCCCCGCCTCTCCTCCTCCCTGGCCTGGCCAGAGGAGCGCTGCTGCGGGTCGTTCCCCGAGCGGAGGCGCGGAGACCGTCCGGGCCGCAGGACCCCGCCAGCCTGCCGCCGCCCGCCCGGAGGAATGTTCGCCCCGCGACGCCCGCAAGCTGCGGCGGGACTGGCCGGGGCGGCCGCGTGTTCTCCCCCGCCCCTGCGCGGCTGCCCAGCGGCGCCTGTCGGAGGGGAGGGGGCTGCGGCCTCCGGCGGCCCCCAAGGAGCTCAGTTCTCCTGGCGGAGCCCCGGAGCCCCGGCCGGAGTAACCTCTCCGAGCTCGGGAGCGACGCCGGGTCGGCCTCGGGCAGTACTTGGACGGAGCACTGCAGGGAGGACCGGGCGGCGGCGACCCGCCTCTGAGCGCCTCTTGCCCTGCAAGCCCAGCCGGGCTGGCCCATCGTCAGCTGTGCCTTGACGGCGCTTCCCGCCACCGCCGGAAAACTGACCAGTAGACGGGAGAGGCGCCCCCTACCCCGCCCCCGCCCCCGCCCCGTGCAGTTCAAATGTACCCCTAAAAAGGCCGGCCTGGAGCGGGGGGAGTTGCCCGGTGCCTGCCCTTCTTTCTTTACGACATTTCCAGGCCTCCTCGCTCACTGAGACTCGAGGCAGATTGCAGCAGGGCCTGAGCCGGTGGTTTCATGAGAATTTCAATAAACATCGCAAGGGGTGTAAACTGTGTGCCTTCGGCCAGGGCATCTTTGGCGTAGAGAGCGGGGGGGGGGGTCTCTTCTGTGGGGCAAACCGGGCCTCCACTCAAACCTTTTCTGGTTCTAGACCCTTCTTCAGCTCGGAGCACTGCTTACCAGCAAATGTAAGGCCTGCCGCCCGGCAACTCAAATTGCTGCACCTGAGCAGGGTCTTTTTTAGCGCCCCCCCCCCCTTTGCTCAGGCAGGAGTTCTCAGCTGCAGCTCTTTGCCCAGCAGATTCTTGCCAGGCGGCTGCTGTGGGGCTCCTGGCCTCCCCCACCCCTCTGAGAGGCAGTCGGAGTGGAAATTCTCATCGCTGTTCTCCGTGAGCAGGGGAGGGGAGAGGGAGAAGGTCGCCCCCCCCCACAAGGGCTCCTGGCCCTGCATCCCATTCCTGCTGCGGCTAAAGACAGCCCGGATGACTCACAGGGAGGGGAGCGGCCTGGCCGTGGG